>NC_138887.1:111048879-111279501 GCF_965194825.1 Balaenoptera physalus | reverse complement strand
GGCTGGGAAGGAAGGCTGCTGAGTGGGTGGCAAAGTTCCCAGAGCACATTCAGTTATGAAGCAACTGAATTCTCGGCTACACGGTTGACCCATGGCTGGACGGCTCGGGGGATTCTCTCCTTGCCTCCCCAGGGCTGCTCGGCCCCCGCGGGGTCACTGAGGTGACGGTCAGCTGCTGCTGCCCACTCTTGCTGGCAGACTCCTGTCCCCCCAGCTTTCACAACGCGCTGGCTGGCTCCACAGCTCGCCAACCCCTGCAGTGCCAATGCGCTCACCCGAGCCTGAGACACCGGGCTGGACGGAGGCCACCTCTGTTTGGGTGCTAGCCACCAAGATGGCTACTTGGGGGTTCGAGGCCTTGAATACCAAGAGGAAAAGGAAGAAGATGGCAAGAGTCAAGAGTTCTCCATGAATTTACACAATATCATACAAACTGGAGTCCATGGGACATGGCGGCTCTCTCTGCAGGTGACCCATTTTCTTTCGTCTGTACACAGGTCACCCCTACAAAAGGGGTGGATGTCCAGTGACAAAGGACAGCTTCTGTGATGGGAAGTGAAAGGTCTTGTCTGGTATATGGACTTTCCAACAGCAACAGAGGCCACTTTCCTTCTCCCTCTTGAACTGTGTTCCCCCTCTTCGCTCATGGCTCGTGTACCCAGCTGTGTCTTGAACTTCCAAAATTAGAGGACTAAATCCCATGACGTCCCAGAACTGGGATGTGAAGCACCACAGGTCCTCTGCCCAGTGGTTTTGTCCTTGGTTCTGCCCTCTGGGAATTTCAGCTGCACTAAAAATAACAGAAAAACGCAACACAAATGATAAAACCCCACACTCAGAAAACATCCACACGTACACACACGCACGCACACACACTCCAGGGATCTGAAGCTGCAAAACTGGCCCCCAGAGAAGCCCGCCCCTCATGATGCTTCCTAGGTCTTGGGCTCTCCATCCTGGGCCATGAAACCACCACAAATGACAGACAACAGTCATAACCCACTATTGCCATTTAAAAAGGTGAAAAGAAAAAAAGGAAACTGCCTGAAGTTGTCACATGCGTGCGCACGCGTGCGCGCGCGCGCGCGCACACACACACACACACACACACACACACACACACACACACACACTCATTACAGCGTTACTCCAAGGCTCCGATCTTCCCGGGGAGTGCAGGTGGGGTTCGGGGCAGGGCGGCCTGTTGCTTAACTGGGCGTAAGGCAGCTGGAAGGTAAGACTGGTTTTCTGAGCATCCACCGAAGTGTCTGTCTTCTCATCGATGCGGATCTTGTCTCTCAGCACGCTGTGCTCTCCCCCTTCCCACCTCCAGAACTTTGTCCAAAAGTTTGGCAGCAAAGAAAAAAACTCCCTTCTCGGTGTGTTTTCTCTTCCACTTCTTGTGTGTCACTGGTCGGCCAGGAAGGAAATCAGAACGGGAAGGGCAGGAGAAGCAAAGGGTTCTGGAAATGGCCTCAAAGATCTGGTTACATTCTATGAACTAAGGGCATTGTTTCTCTGATATGATCGGTGTTGGGGTATTGTCCCCCTCCTGCCAGCCCAGCGGAGGGCACTTCCTTGTCTACACCCGTGCCGCCCCAGACCACGGGCACGGTCCCTTCCCAGCCCACCACCCCATCCTCGTGAGTGACGGCAATCGGGACTATCTCGAGTGGTGATGTCTTCAAGAAACCACGGAGCCAAAAGTTAAGAACTGATGGAAGAGCCACGTGATGGGAACGCCTTCCCCATCTCGGTGATGAGGCAACACAAAGTCCGACGAGATGCAGGTGCCTGAGCCAGCTCCACTCTGCCTCGGCACTGGCATCATCGTGATTGAGTTTTGTTGTATATATGTATATTATATATATATTTATATATATATTTATATATATATATATATATATGTATGGGT
Organism: Balaenoptera physalus; assembly: GCF_965194825.1. Classification (NCBI taxonomy): domain Eukaryota; kingdom Metazoa; phylum Chordata; class Mammalia; order Artiodactyla; family Balaenopteridae; genus Balaenoptera; species Balaenoptera physalus. Next base: position 111,277,586 of record NC_138887.1, on the reverse strand, counting down.
TTGGTTTTTTTTAGCACACCGTCCCATTCTCGGGTCTGGATTTGGGGCAGTTGGTCCTCGGGACAGGTTGGACAGAAGGGGCCAAGGTACAGAAGAATCCCGAGATTAGCGTGAGGCCCAGGCCCCCCCAAGCACAGAACATGGACCACCCGTAGCCATGGCTGATGTCGTCGGGGAGTCCATACAGGTAGCGTGGGTAGCGTGACAGCTCAAAGTTGATCCCGGCCACACAGGTGCACAGTGAAATGATGCAGAAAGTTCCTGGAGGAGAAGGGAAGAAACAAGGGTGGGGTAACAGAGAAGGAAAGGGAAGAGGAGAGGGAGAGAGAAAGAGAGAAGTGAGGTTTACTACATTTTCGATTTTCTTGAGTAGGAACAATGAGGAGATCCAGGTAAGAGTAACCTGCCAACGAGATCAATGTTTGGAAATATTCATGGAGAGGGGAACAGTAGCAAGGCTCCCTCGTGCTCCAATAACTGCCCAGTCTTGCATAAACTCGGGGAGTCTCTCCTTTGGGAAAATACTAAAAATATATCACATGACAGTTTGTGTAGGGTGCAGTGAAGCAGGAGAGTATCTGGCTCATTTCTCGAAAGCCTATAAAATTCACTGTCTTTCCTTGGAGACGCAGAAAACACCCCCCACTGCTACTTCTTTAAAGAGAAAAACATTTTTATTCTTTTCTTTTCCATACACAATGTCTCATACGATATTGGGTTTTCCTTTAATCCATTTACCAACCAGTCATCCAAATCCTGGAAGCCTTTTCCCGTAAGATGACATTTCCCAGCGTTTTCTGTGGAACACTAAGCCTAGGAGATAACTCCCTTACGACATGGCAGCAGAGGCAATAACTCTGGGAAACTCTGCATGTCACTTCTCACCCACTAAGATTCATAATCCACAGTAACATAAGTTAACTTGTCCAGCCTAGTCTTATGAGGTATTTCACAAACTTATTCAATGATGCTCCTTTAAAAAAACCATTGCTCAAATTAACCTCCAATGAGAAGGCTGCTACAAGAGATACAATGTTATCAAATAGAATTATAAGTCCACTTTTAGCCAATAGATATTTGATGTACCTAAAATGAGTTTAAGAGCTTTTCTGGATATTTGCTATGTCTAATGTTTCCTCTGTCACTGCAGATAGGAGAACAATGGCCTGAAGAAGTAAAGTTTGGAAAAGGCTGGGTGGGGTCGATAGTACTGCAAGGGTCCAGGCACTTCAGTGGCTGTGATCTGTGTTTCCAAAGACCACTAAGTCAGGAGCAGAGCAGAGGGCGGTCCAGAGGCAGGGAGACCAGTTAGGAGCTGTAGTCAAGGGGAGAAGGAAGGAGGGGTCTGGCGAGGAGGGAGCAGGGCAGGGCTGAATGACTGTTTAGTGAATGATGGCTGGTAGAGGCAATGGAAAGCAGTGAGTCAGGGGTGACCTGGGCACAGGTGCCGCATAAATAAAATTGTGTGGGTGGGAAGCATGTAGGTGTACGTATGTGTGCATGTGTGTGTGTTTGTGTGTTCGTGTACATGCTTGTGCACATGCGTGCAGCGACAGTCATCGTGTACAAACAGATATGGCACCATCATTACCTGGGAAAACAGTGGGGGGGTTACAAAGCACCCCGAGTCTCTCCTGCTGTGCCCTGGGGTTCAGACGGAATTCTAAGATGGTACCCAGGGTGGATTATGTCTCATCCCAGACTTTTCTGAATCAGAATCCTGGGGAGAGGATGGGAATCTTTCCTTTTTAAAAGTTCCTCAGATGATTTCTGTTGATTGGCCTGGTGACACCCTGTGTTAGGGCAGAGGTTCTTTGTATAACTTTGAGGCACAGATTCAGGTGAGGGAAGAAGCAGAGGGGGGCCAGAGGGAAGGAGGCAGCCTGTGGGACCCCGGCCAAGGACAGCGTGATGGCTTGGGAGTGCCAGAATTGAAGAAAGCTTCGTTTTGACACCAGTTCCGAAGAATCCAAACTCCAACAAACCAGAGCTGGCCTGCTTGGGCCTCAAGTACGCTTTCAATTTCTGGTTTAGAAACCTGAGTGTGCGATGACGTCATTTACTAAAATTTAGATTTAGGACAGGAAGAGGGAGAGAGAGAGCGCACATGTGTGCATGCGTGCTGAGTTCAAATCTGAGCTGCCCTTGGGATGTTAAGGCACTTGGCACCGTGGGTCTGGAGCCTGGTAGTAATTTCTGAGCTAGAGATGTGGACTGAGTCATCATCTTATAAACTGAAGCTCTGGATGTGACTGAGGTCACCCAAGGGCTCTCTATAAACTGCATCCACATAGGATACTTTTTAAAATGGAGACATTTCTTCTCATCAAATTGTGTACAGTCTTCCTGATTAAGTGCAGTGATTTGTTCCGGGATAGAAGGTCGATCTCAAGGAAGTTTTGATCTTCCCAAGTTGCCAGTAGCTGAAAAAGCTGGATAGACACTATTTTAAGGGTGTTCTGCAAGCAGAGCAGACAGGACACAAAGATGTGGTTGATAAATGAAGACCTAATTACTTAATTACCATATGGACTTAATTACCTACCAATTGGAAATGGCCCAGCTTGTTGATAACATACATCTTGTTGTCATGTTAATAGGGTTAGTTGGGATATCTTCCTGCCTTCACTTCCTGTCAGTTGTTCTGTGACTTTGGAACCTCTAAAGATTTCTGTGGTTTGTTAGCTCCCGTCAATATTCCCATAGATGGGAAAAAACTTTGAGGGCTCTCACTTAAGATGGCCCGTTATGCAGGTCATCTGTGCAACATGTCAGGAAAGCCCGGTGTGACAAAGAGGGAAGAGTTGGAGCAGCTTCCGTCAGCTACCATGGACACGGCTGTTTTCCGTTCGGAGTATACTTCTGCACTTATAAACTCAAGTTTGGAAACGTGCATTCATAACGGGAAATACACACGGCAGGAGTACCGGAGCGTGGGGGGATGAGGGGCACAGGCGCGCAAGGACCCTACCTGACCCAGCTTTGTGTCTCAGGTGATGAGCCCAAGTCTCAGACCTGTGGATTGGTGACCAACTGGGAAGGGTGGGGTGCAGAACTCCCCCTACCACCAACAACTCTGAGGGGTTCCCTGGGGAACTAATTGAGATTCTAAATGTCTCTGCTAGAAAGCATCCTCAATTAAAGGGTGGTAATAGATATTACAGCACGGGGGACTGCAGCCTCTTTCCATTCACCCAGAAGTACAGTGGTCCTTTGGGCAGGTATGCGGCTCTCCTCTCCCCTCAAGGAACAGGCCGTGGCCTGGGTCATTTTATTGCTCGGGAGCACTTATCGATTGGTGAGTGACTATCCAAGAAAGGCAGACGTAATAATGCACGGTCACATCTTCTCAATAATTCCCCCCCATGGCTTGGGGTTTGAGCCTAATTCCAATCAGCCTCCAAGACTAACTGTAGTCACAGCTAGCAATTCAGTGAAAAGAACTGCCCAAGCCCTTCCCTTTGGAGCAAGGCTCTGCTGTGTGGCCAGAACTGGCTGTAACACTGGCTAGGCAAGTAGGAACAGCAGCAGCGTGGCTGTCAGACCTAAGTGATGTCAGGTCTGGGGAGGCAGGTTAACTGCAATGGGGCAGACGGAAGGGGACATTCCTGCGGCCGCAGGCTCCATGGTGTACCCAACAGCCAATCAGCAAATATCTGTTGAACTTCTATGTTTGTGCCAAGCATTATGCTAGATGTTAGGGGGATAAAAAGGAGAATAAGATAGGATCACTGTTCTTAAGAATTTTTAATAAAATCTAAAATAAAAAGATGAAAAAAAATCTTATAATCTCGCTGGGGATATGAGACAGACATAAATGAAAAGCTGAGGATGAAGTGAAAATAGCACCAAACTGGGGATTAAGAGACCCGAGTTTAGTATCAGCTCTGAATCTTTGGTCCCCTCATCTGTAAAATCGGGGAGCTGGAGCAGACAACTATAAGGTGGCTCCTATATTTAGCCATGTTTAGGAAAAGAAGGGCTAATACCCAGAAGTAAATGGTAAGAGACAACTATGCCGGGCCAGGGAAGGTTTCCCAGAGGAAGCAGTGTCTTGAAAAATGAACAGGGTGTCCGCAGGCAATAAAGAGAAGGGGGTCCGCACCTGGCCTGGAGAGCATCCCTCCTTCAACCCCAGTGCCCCAGTGTCCTAGGTCTCTAAGCCTGAGTCGAGAAGGCATGTCCACATCCCACACTCCCATCGTGCCTCTAACTTCCGAAATGCTCACTGCTGCCATCCTGGTCAGGCTTCCATCATCTCCCATAGAACCTCTGTAACAGATCATTGGTTCCCTGCCTTCTTCTTCCAGTGATATTAAAAAAAATTTAAATCCCACCTTCCTTACCCTGCCTGTATGGCCTTACCTGAGTGGACGCTTCCTACCTATCTGACCTCATTTCTCAGCTTGACCCTCATACTCCCTGTACTCTAGCTAAGAAGAATGGCCTTCTTCTTGAGATCTTCTGGGATCTCAACTCAAATGCCATCCTCTCAGAGAGATCCTTCCTGACCCTCTCCTAAAGTAGTCCCTCCTCCAGTGGTTTTCAAACCCTGTTCGATGGAGGTGCCTCAGGAACTGCCACTGGGAAAGGAAGAGGGAGTAAAAGAGACCCCCAGCCCTCTCTCCTCTCTTTGGCCAGAATAGCCCTGCTTTGATCTGTTTCCACGTGAAATTTCATTTGATCTAAACATTTTTGAAAAGCACCAGCCTTGTCCATTCACAAGGGGACCACAAGGCAGGTCATTATAGGAACTGTAAAGCTTTGGACAGCAAAGTGCAATGGCTCTTCTATTAGTTTCAAGTCCATGCCTTTGGCAGAAATAGCTAATCAATCTCAACCCTCATTCCTGCTGGTCCTGGAAGGGGCCTCAGACTCCTACTCAGCCCAGCCCTCCCGGCAGCCAGCCCCAACTAGTCAGTTGCAGCGGGCTGGAAGGAGAAATGACATCTAATTACCCTTTCCGTGCCAGGACTCGCACACATTTGGACTCAGAACTCAGGAAGTCCAGTTAGATGAGACCACACCACCCCATGTGCCCGCAGCCCAAGAGCCGGTGCTAACAAGATCCACTGGCATAGAGGGACCAGTGTCCTCCAGACCCCTCTGGTGTCCCTATTTGCAAACTCCACCTGTGAGCGGGAAGGCATGGCCAAGGAGTGTAACGAACTCTGCAAACATAGATGCTTCCTTTTGATTCAAACACAGCACCTGCTTCCTTGGATGACCATCCCCACCTGGAGTTCTTTAAGGAATCAAACCCATGATGTCACCTGGCAACCCATGGTCCAGCCCCAGTCACTGGTGTCTGCGTGTCCCGTCGGCGCCTAGCTGGAAGGGGCGAGGGCTGTGTGGTGTTCTGGGATCACTGGCCGCACGCCCCCCCGGCCGCCCCCACCCCTCCACTCCAGGCACCACTGAGGCTTGAGTGAGGGCGAGACAGAGAAAAGAGTTTCCATGCCCAGCCGGCCGACTTCGTGTCCCAGCACCAAATACAGCCTCTTCACCCACCTCCTCGCGTTGTTGCCATCTCTAATTAATGTTTCTCTGGTTGCTGAATATTAGATTCTAGTTTCCTCCCCACTTTTAGTTTCTTGGCTGTTTGACAACTTCCTCCTGCCTGGATGGATATCTCTTCCCTGAGTTTCCAAGCTGCCCCTTGATCCAGGCTTGGTTCCCCCCCTCCCTAGATGTCACTGTCTGTCTCCTCCTTTGTCTTTTCAGACTTGGGGCTTCCATTCCTCCTCTGAACCCACATTCCATACTCTTTCTGGCCACTTCACCCTCTCCTCTGATTTGAACTACCACCAGAACATGAGTGATTCATAGGATTATGTGATAGTATGTGGTATCACATTATTATGTAATTCTGCGTCCCAATCCCCAGGGACACGGTACGTTTGAGGTACTCCCTGGCTACACACAGGATTTCCAGTGCTTCCCCCATAATCCCCAATTCCCTTCAGTTTCCGACTTCTTTTTCTTTCTAAGTCTTGCTTTCCTAGAAGGGTGATCAACCATCCCAGTTTGCCTGGGAGTTGGTGAGGGTAGAGGGTGTGTCCCTAGTAAGTGTGACTTTTGGTCCTAAAACTAGAAAGACCTGGGCTAACTAGTACACATTGGTCACCCTTCCTACACGTTCCCTCCTGCCCTGCACTCTGGGGCCAATCGGTGATACTGCAATGACTACAAAAATGAATCCTCGCTTGTAGGTTACAGAAAACCTAAAGCCTTATTAACCCAGTGGAAGCACAGAAACTTGGATCCCTGGGTATGTTGCCACGTTAAGAAATGCCAGGCCAGGAGAGCACTGTTTTGGGGCAGTTAATTCTTCTGCAACCTTGAAGCATCACCAGGGAGCACTTAATCTGCAACCCCAAATGGTTCTATCCCAGTACCACGTGGTAGGTTGATTACCAAGATATTTTTACGCTGATATTCAGAGTTTTGGCATCAACCTCTGCTCAGCCCACTTCCGAGCAGTGACTGCAGGTACGTAAGGCGGGCGAGATGGGGCCTCCTACGTGGCCGCTGCTTCAGCGTCCACAGGAGGGGAGGGGAGAACGCGTCTCCACTTCTTTCAGGGACTGTTGGAGAAGCCATGCGGTAAAACCACAGCCACGGACCCCGTGGAGAAACAGCGTCAAAACCGTGGTCTCAGGCAAGGCAGCGAAGTGCTCTTACTAATTCAAGAAGCCATTGCCTAGGAAACCGAGGGCCTCAAGAAGGTTCTCACAGGAATCCAGGGTGGTCACATATTGTGTGCAGAGGCATTTTCCCAAATAGCTATTCTTTCTGTGACCAAGTTGTACCCAAAACTTCACTGGAGTACAATTTCTGCAGCTTTCCAGGGCCAGAGATCCATCTGTGTGACATTTTCTGCTCTTGGGAATAAGGAGTGACGCCTGCTTATCCCTGACCCTCACGTGCTGCCTTGTTGCTATGGTGGCCAGAGGGCCTCTGTCCTGACCCCAGCCCCACAGGTCGCTGCAAAGCTGTCTCTGCAGAAGTGCCCTCGCGGACGTGTGTGTCAGGGAGGTCAGGAAGCAGCCCAATCCTCTCTAAGACTCTCTCCCTTCCGCCCCCTCTGAGCTTTAAAACCATAAAGAAGCAAATTGGCAAACAGAAAAAGGATCCCTCCTCCTTTAACAGTGGTATGCATCCCAGGAAGCTGATGTATACAAACCCTTCCTTTGCTTAGATTAAATGCCTCAGCAGCATTTAGCTCTTGATAGCACTTTATAGCTTTGCTCAGACCTGCATGGAATATAAATTACTGTTGAATTATACACCACTGCATCAGCGGCAGCCAGCAGGCAGGTCACATGGGGCTTCACAGCCAAGGTGCCTTAGGGGTTCACTGGGATGAGGCAGGGGGTGGTGACAGGCTCTGGGGGAGAACACACTGCAGGGGATGGGGCCCTGAGTTAAGACAAAACCATCCATCATTCTGCAAACTCTGCAGATGCTCTAGGCAGTCACTGCGTGAATGCCACCTCACCCGCAAGGCAAGCGGCTTTTGTATCCCCGAGTCTATGTCTGCACACTGCAAGGCTGGTCTACGTCCGGCCATGATTATGCCACAGTAATGCCACATCCTCAGCTCAAGCGACGAAAGGGACTCGCTGGTTCAAATAGGCTGGCATTGACTCTAAAGAAAAAGGCTCCGCGTTCCTATCACAGAACACGGAGTCTCATCCCTTGGTTTTCCATATCTCCAGGGTAGCCACCAAACCTGGAAACATGGGTGTCATGGATTGAATTGTGTCCTCATAAAATTCCTATACTGAAGCCCAATCCCCCCAATATTTCAGAATGTGACTGTATTTGGAGATAGGGCTGTTAAACAGCTAATTAAGTGAAAATGAGGCTCTTAGGGTGGGCCCTAATCCAACGTGACTGGTGTCTTTCTAAGAGATTAGGACATACAAAGAGATATGAGACAGCTGCGTGCAGAGGGAAGACCACATGAAAAGGCAGCAAGAGGGAGACCACCTGAAAGGCTGCGAGACAGGCCTCAGAGGAAGCAACCCTGACGACACCTTGATCTTGGACTTCCAGCCTCCAGAACTGTGAAAAAATGAATTTCTCTTGTTTAAGCCACCCAGTGTGTCGTATTTTGTTTTGGCAGCCACTGCAATCTGATACAACAGGTGAATATATAATAACTGGCTTATTAACAGAACGTTACAATACATGATAAAATAAGGCTATGTTTCCAGACTTTATGGCTACCTGTAACTAAAACAGGCATCTAAACACAGCCGTACAAAACAATAGCTGCTGGGCGTCGTGTGGCTTTTTCTCCATCTCATCAACGCATCTACGCTTACTCGCCCTCAATCCCCATCACGACACTTATTCTTCTGGGTGTATGTTAGATTTGATCACAAGATCACTGGCCCTGGTGACCTCTACATCCAAGACTGAGCCTTTTCAAACTCGGGGAAACACCTAAAGGGCTGAGCCAATGGAAGAGAGCATCAGTGGGTTCAAAGGTTGTGATGGGAATTTACTAAGGTCAAAGCGCCACTGTCCAGTCTCCTTGACTGGACTCTGCCATTTCCATCCTTTACCCAGTCTGCACAGAGCCCCTGCCGCTATCCTGGCAGTTATCCTTTATGGCCCAGTCCAAGCCCGGAATGGCCCAAGAAGCCTTCTCTGAGTATGCCCAGCACCAGATAATCCACATTTTTTTCAGAAGCCCTAAAACTTTTCTGGTCTGGAACAGGCAATCTGACAATTAGCTATAGGAACCTTCTCTTGTTCTCTGTTTTAGTTTGTGTTCAGCTAGACTGTAACTTTCTCCAGAATTGGTTATGGTAGTGGTGTCTCCTTTCATATTAGATACAGTACTGCCCAGTAAATCCATATCACTGGAGGAAATGGATTTCTGGGCTATGGAGCTTTTAAATGAAAATATGGGCTTTGAAACCCAGAAGGGAATGAAGGCGATATCCCGGCTGGCCCTCCCACCCTCCTTTCTCCTAAATCGTTTTGCGGTTGCTGAGGTGTTTTTGTGTGCGTGCGTGTGCGTGTACCTGTGTGTGCGTGCACGCGTGTGCCCACACAGGTACATGCCTATCTACCTTGCGTTTCAATGGGTACCCTGGATTTCAGGAAGCATTTTTATTTTTAGGGAAATTCAGCATCAGAATAATACCCTCTCCGCAGGATTATTTTGAAGAGCGATAATAATAAATGTGAGAAGGCTTAGAGAAGTTAAAATTGCTTTCTATATGTAAGGTATGATGTTAGAAATGGAAAGCTTTAAGTGAGGGAGAAGAAAAATTGTTCTGGAAGACAAGAAAAATTGTGCTTGCTGCTTTTCACCTCCATCACCCGCTCCATTCTCTCCCGGCCCCGTCGCAGGGCAAGTGCCAAACCAGGAAGCACTTGAACTCAGCGGAGACCAGAGACAGTGCTCACTCAGGATCCTTCATTCTGTGGGCTTTGTTGGCACTCCAACCACGGAATTTGGAAGATCTCAAAATACACTTCTGAGACCCTCCTTGGTAAGGGAACTTATCTTTGGGCTCAGGTTTCAGCATCCAGTGGGGGTTAGTTACATCATGACATCGCTGGGTTTGCAAAGAAGCCTGTGGCTCAACCAGGATGGGTAAAAGGAAGCAGCCCTAAGAGAAGGGTTGGGAATAGCTAGGTGACATGAGTTGGGGACCTTTTGTAAGTGCTGTAGAGGCTCTGACCGTGGTTCCCCTGGAATATAGAGGCAACATTTACAGCTAATCCATTTATTAAATTATTATAAAATTCATTTATTAAACACCTATTGCCTAGTGGACCGTGAGAGCTATTTTTTTGTTTTGTTTTGTTTTTAGTCTACACAGTACACTTTCCCTTCTTTCTTCTTTTGTTAAAACACCACCCCCATTGTTTCTCCCGGGAAGCCATTCTGTGATCACAAGGGTTAATTCAGGCAGAGGCAGTTGACTCAAGCCAAGCCTCAGTTTCTGTATCTTCTGTACCTCTTGAGGTTGCTGTGAGATTACATATATTTATGTAAATCATATATGTATATGCATTAATATATGTATATACACACATCATATAAATTATATAATTCACATCATAATCCCAAATTAAATAATTTGCTGACGGTCCCAAAGTATAAGGAACAGAGCAAATATTTGATTTCGCTGTAAAGCCTCAAACTATTTGATTGTGGAAACATCTGAGAACTACACATCACACTTGCTTCCACTGGCCCCATTAAAAAACAATATCCCCCAGGGGAAGCAACCACTGGCCCACTCCACTCTTGCCCACCTGGCCTTGGATATTCCATGCTTCAGGGAATGAAAAGTTGGGAACATCTGAGCCTGGTGGTCTGTGGTGAGCTAAGAGCTTTCCAAATAGGGCAGGAAAGAGAGTTCTAGAGAGGAAATGAATCAAGAGTGCAGCATCACATTTTTCTCAATGCGAATTTTTGCCGTTTTCTATCCATCTGGGCCTTGGTTCAGGGCTGAGAGTTAGTGGATCCAACTGGCGTCTTAACTAGACTAAGAGTGGCACCTACAGCTGTGCAGAAAGGAACATTCTCAAGCTGTGAATAGTGAGCTTCCAAGTGTAAGGCCACTTAGAGCATGCCATATTCCTGCCCCTGCTTCTCTTTTCTCTCCTCCTCTTTCTAGGCCAGCACTTTCTGGTGGACAACAAGGGTCCATGGAGAAAACATTGAGAACCTTTAGGGCAGAGGGCAATCTTGCCCTGGGCTTCTTGCTAGGGACAATGCTTGAAGTCATACAAAACCTCCTGCAGACCGTATCTCAGATACTACAGATACTACAGCTCTCTGGTTGGTCTCACATTCATCTTCCTAAGTAGATACAAGGATTTTGCAGAGAAAGCCACATCACCAATGCCACCCCCACCCCCCAAAGCCAGCATGAAGCCCAATACAAGTAAATCTATCATTATGTTTGAATTCCTGTCTTGGTCATCATAAGGCTCTCGTGGCCCGCCCAGAGGTCCACCAAGTCAGCCTGCACCAGCTTCCTGGGAGGAGAGCTGCTACTGATGGGGATGTGGCTTAGTGGAAAGACAACTTCCACCAAGAATCAGAAAATCCAGGTTCTGGTCCCATTCTTTCCCATTAAGTGGATAAACCACCTCACCTCTCTTGGCTATGATCAACCATAAAATACAGGGGGTAGGACCAGATCTCTAAGATCCTTCCAATTAAATGATCCTGTGACTCTAGGTATTGGGACAAAAAGGTACCATTCTCTCTGAATTGTTCTAGGACCTGCTGTCACTTATTCTGTCAAACATGAGCTGCCTGGAGAGAAGATACTGCTTCTCACCTCCTGACATGCACGGAAGGGCTGATGAACGAGACCATTAGATGTCATTACTTGCCATCAGTGTGCATATGAGGCTCAGCTCAAAACTGCCCTGATTTGAAACATGGAAGGATTGGGACCCAGCTGTTTAAGTGTCTGGAAGAAATTGGCTCCTGTAAGAAATCTCTCTGGCTTCTGCCCTATCTGATCCAAGCCAATGCCATGTTCATTAGCAGAGGAAGACGCTTGGGGTGGTAGCCAGAAGATCAGGAGAGTCTACCACCTGGTTTGGTTTATGTTTCCGTATGCCTGGCACATTTGTCAGCTTGGCCTGGCCTTTCTTTGAGATGAAAACCTGTACCCAAGTGATTCTGGCATGCTGTCACCTCACCACTGGGTCACTGAACACATACATAGCTTTATATGGATCAAATGCTTATATATACTATTTTTAATAGGATAGGCATTGTCCCACATGCTTTACAAATGGTAGTTCTTTGAATCCTCAAAGCAACCTTATGAGATTTCGATGGGGAAAGACACAGAGAGGTTAAGTAAATTGCCCAAGATCACCAGCTGCTCTGTACTGGAGCCAGGATTCAAATCCATGCTTTTGCCACTTGTTATGTCTTCTCTCATTCCAGCTATTTCACGTGCATGTGTATTGTCTCTGGAGCTGGACTGTACGCAATGCAAGCAGAGAAGCTCTTTTCCTCCTCAATAGGGCCCTGTACACAGTGGCGTTGAAATCAGATGTATCCACTAGATGGTGAGATTGGGAGAAGAGGCCCTATTGTTATCAGACGTGGTCCTGAGGAGGCTCTGGGTGCCCCTCAGACTCAAGGCTCAGTTAATAAAATCTCGTGGCTGAATTCTCCAGAGAACTAGGAAACCCTATCACAACCGTACGTAACTTCACTCCTATTTGTGTTGGGTAAAAGGGTGACTTCCTGTAGAGGGACATGAGTTTTCTATGAGGAGCAGGATGGTGTGGCTGAGGAAGGAAAGGAATCAAGATCAGGGCATTAACTCTCTTTCAGTAAGACTGTCTGTAGCTTCCCAGGAGGCCAGAAACCAACCCCCGTGGGCAGAGTAAGCTGGTGGTCAGACGAGCCAAAGGAGCCCGCTACGGACCGCAGCCCATCAGAGGGCTCCTACCCACACTGCTAATGGCCGTTAGTGGGCCTCTACCTAGCAATGCTTTTAGCTCCACTTTTGTCTGGGAGATTTAGGGAATGATCATTATTCAGCCCTCTTCATTCTCTGAATTCAAACTCTGATGAGAAGAGAGTCCCAGAAACGAGGTAGACAGGATGGGAAATACCAGCTTTCTTACTGTTGAGGCAAGGGTGGCAAGTGTGGCAAGTGTGGCAAGTGTGGCTTGGCCCCTGGCCACAATCAAGCTCAGTAATACTTCCCCCCCAAGGCTGACATTTTAGGATGGTTTCCCCAAGGGAATGTTTGGGTCTGCAGAGCAGATACACTCAGCCAGAAGTGACTCACACTGGTGGGCCAGAAAAAGAAAGGGAAATAGGCCTCCAACCTGGCCTCCTGATGCTGGCCTGAGCCTTGACCCTGAGAATACTGGCCACCTGGAGGAGCAAAGCACGGGGCAGAAGATCCACATGTTGCTGGGCTCCCCAAGCTCGGCCTCCTCTGGCCTCACCAATCAGAGAAGTCAGTCACCTCTTCTCCTTTAGAAGTAGGGCCTTATAAGGTAGAGTTGGTACCCTTCTAAAGAGAGGAGAGAAGTTTCCTACTTTATGGGCCTAGAAGGGAATGCTGAGATAAAGAGAGAATGCCATCCAATTTCCCTTGGCCGTACTAACTCAGGGACCCTAAAAAGCTGTGACCCAGAGGATTCCGGGAAATGTGATTTCAGTAGAACTTGTCTGAAAATGTTGAGAGCTGAATTGGAAGGGATATTTTAATTAATTATCATTTAAAATAAACTGGAGCCTGGGAGTGTGGTGGAATGTTTAAGGGATTCTTAGGTTTTGTTACGGGGGCAGTAGGAAGGACACAGCTATTGGCATTTCTTCCTCCACAGGGCCAAAATTATGGGGTCAAATATCATACTAAATTTATATTTAACTTGATACAAAGCTGCTTAAGCATTTTTTTTTTTTAAGATGAAAGGGGAGAGGGCAGACAGCAGAAACAGGAAGAACTACAATCCTGCAGCCTGTGGAACAAAAACCACATTCACAGAAAGATAGACAAGATGAAAAGGCAGATGGCTATGTACCAGATGAAGGAACAAGATAAAACCCCAGAAAAACAACTAAATGAAGTGGAGACAGGCAACCTTCCAGAAAAAGAATTCAGAATAATGATAGTGAAGATGATCCAGGACCTCAGAAAATGGATGCAGACAAAGATCAAGAAGATGCAAGAAATGTTTAACAAAGACCTAGAAGAATTAAAGAACAAACAAACAGAGACGAACAACACAATAACTGAAATGAAAACTACACTAGAAGGAATCAATAGCAGAATAACTGAGGCAGAAGAACGGATAAGTGGCCTGGAAGACAGAATGGTGGAATTCACTGCTGCAGAACAGAATAAAGAAAAAACAATGAAAAGAAATGAAGACAGCCTAAGAGACCTCTGGGACAACATTAAACACAACAACATTCGCATTATAGGGGTCCCAGAAGGAGAAGAGAGAGAGAAAGGACCAGAGAAAATGTTTGAAGAGATTATAGTTGAAAACTTCCCTAACATGGGAAAGGAAATAGCCACCCAAGTCCAGGAAGTGCAGCAAGTCCCATACAGGATAAACCCAAGGAGAAACACGCCGAGACACATAGTAATCAAATGGGCAAAAATTAAAGACAAAGAAAAATTATTGAAAGCAGCAAGGGAAAAATGACAAATAACATACAAGGGAACTCCCTTAAGGTTAACAGCTGATTTCTCAGCAGAAACTCTACAAGCCAGAAGGGAGTGGCATGACATATTTAAAGTGATGAAAGGGAAGAACCTACAACCAAGATTACTCTACCCGGCAAGGGTCTCATTCAGATTCCATGGAGAAATCAAAAGCTTTACAGACAAGCAAAAGCTAAGAGAATTCAGCACCACCAAACCAGCTCTACAACAAATGCTAAAGGAACTTCTCTAAGTGGGAAACACAAGAGAAGAAAAGGACCTACAAAAACAAACCCAAAACAATTAAGAAAATGGTCATAGGAACATACAAATCAATAATTACCTTAAACGTGAAAGGATTAAATGCTCCAACCAAAAGACACAGGCTTGCTGAATGGATACAAAAACAAGACCCATATATGTGCTATCTACAAGAGACCCACTTCAGCCCTAGGGACACATACAAACTGAAAGTGAGGGGATGGGAAAAGATATTCCATGCAAATGGAAATCAAAAGAAAGCTGGGGTAGCAATGCTCATATCAGATAAATAGACTTTAAAATAAAGAATGTTACAAGAGACAAGGAAGGACACTACATAATGATCAAGGGATCAATCCAAGAAGAAGATATAACAATTATAAATATATATGCACCCAACACAGGAGCACCTCAATACATAAGGCAACTGCTAAAAGCTATAAAAGAGGAAATGGACAGTAACACAATAATAGTGGGGGACTTTGACACCTCACTTATACCAATGGACAGATCATCCAGACAGAAAATTAATAAGGACACACAAGCTTTAAATGACACAATAGACCAGATAGATTTAATTGATATTTATAGGACATTCCATCCAAAAACAGCAGATTACACTTTCTTCTCAAGTACGCACGGAACATTCTCCAGGATAGATCACATCTTGGGTCACAAATCAAGCCTCAGTAAATTTAAGAAAACTGAAATCATATCAAGCATATTTTCTGACCACAACGCTATGAGATTAGAAATGAATTACAGGGAAAAAAACATAAAAAACACAAACACATGGAGGCTAAACAATATGTTACTAAAGAACCAAGAGATCACTGAAGAAATCAAAGAGGAAATCAGAAAATACCTAGAGACAAATGACAATGAAAACACGACGATCCAAAACCTATGGGATGCAGCAAAAGCAGTTCTAAGAGGGAAGTTTAGAGCTATACAAACCTACCTCAAGAAACAAGAAAAATCTCAAATAAACAATCTAACCTTACACCTAAAGGAACTAGAGAAAGAAGAACAAACAAAACCCAAAGCTAGCAGAAGGAAAGAAATCATAAAGATCAGAGCAGAAATAAATGAAATAGAAACAAGGAAAACAACAGCAAAGATCAATAAAACTAAAAGCCGGTTCTTTGAGAAGATAAAACTGATAAACCATTAGCCAGACTCATCGAGAAAAAGAGGGAGAGGACTCAAATCAATAAAATCAGAAATGAAAAAGGAGAAGTTACAACAGACACCGCAGAAATACAGAGCATCCTAAGAGACTACTACAAGCAACTCTATGCCAATAAAATGGACAACCTGGAAGAAATGGACAAATTCTTAGAAAGGTATAACCTTCCAAGACTGAACCAGGAAGAAATAGAAAATATGAACAGACCAATCACAAGTAATGAAATTGAAACTGTGATTAAAAATCTTCCAACAAACAAAAGTCCAGGACCAGATGGCTTCACAGGTGACTTCTATGAAACATTTACAGAAGAGCTAACACCCATCCTTCTCAAACTCTTCCAAAAAATTGCAGAGGAAGGAACACCCCCAAACTCATTCTATGAGGCCACCATCACCCTGATACCAAAACCAGACAAAGATACTCCAAAAAAAGAAAATTACAGACCAATATCACTGATGAATATAGATGCAAAAATCCTCAACAAAATACTTGCAAACAGAATCCAACAACACATTAAAAGGATCATACACCATGATCAAGTGGGATTTATCACAGGGATGCAGGGATTCTTCAATATACACAAATCAATCAATGTGATACACCATATTAATAAATTGAAGAATAAAAACCATATGATCATCTCAATAGATGCAGAAAAAGCTTTTGACAAAATTCAACACCTGTTTATGATAAAAACTCTCCAGAAAGTGGGCATAGAGGGAACCTACCTCCCCTCTGTTACAGCACCGATCACTCTGCCTGGGTGTCCTTAAGGCAGGGACCATGTGTGCCCTGGGCGCTAGCACAATGCCTCGCACACAGTAGGCACCCATTCGGTGTTTATTGAGTTGAATTTAGTTTGTAAAGCAAATAATTAACAAGTGCAATAGGGTTGTCTCCAAATATTTTAAAGACCATTGGAGGAAGAAAGTAATGACTTTAAGTGATCTTACTTTAGCAGAGAGGACCCAAGTCCAATAAGTCAAAGTTACCAGAAACCATATTAAGGTTTTTTTGTTTCTTAATCTTTAAAAAAATTTTTTGGCCGCATCACGTGGCGTGTGGGATCTTAGTTCCCCGACCAGGGATCAAACTCCCTACGGTGGAATTGCAAAGCCTTAACCAGTGGACCATCGGGGAAATCCCCATATTAAGGTTTAAAAATAAAAAAGAGCAAATTGACAACTCAGCAAGAAGGAGGCCCCCTGCTACCACGGAGGCTTTGCCCCAGAGGGGAGACAGGAAATGATCTAGATTTCTGCTCTCCAAGGTCTTCACAATGAGGTAAGTGTCATCAAAATGTTACAAAGGGATGTCTGAGTCCAGAGGAAGAGTCTGGTTTTAGTTAAGCTGATTCAGAAAGGTTTCTGGAAGACACTGACTATAAATTGAACCTTGAGGAAAGCACAGGGCTTCGACAGGCAGAGAGAGGTGGCATGGTGGCAGACAGTGACAGGTGGTCGGTCTGAAGGGGAGGGAGCACAGGATGTACGGCTGAAGACAAGACTGTGGCCGACATGAAGCTCCAGGCTAGGGACACTGGCCTTTACAGACAATATGGAACCACAGAATGTTTCTCATCAGACAAATGACATGGTAATAAGTGTATTTTAGAAAGGTGGTATGGTGCAAAGATGGAATTTAGTGGAAAGCAGGGAAATGAATACTTAAGGAATGTTTATTCTCGGCTAGATGTTTTTCCTACGTATTATTTCATCTTTATAGCAACATCTCAATTTTACAGATGAGAAAATAGAGGCTCAGAGGTTAGCAACTAAGTGGTGGGAGAGAGAGTTCCACTAGGGGCTCTACAATAGTAATAGAGGCCCACGTGGTGCTCAGGGTTTGGAAACAAGTGAATGGGCCCCAAAGATTATCACAAAGGGAATACTGGCAGATGTCGATAATTGATGGAAAGGTGTGGGATGAAACTGGAAAAGTGAAAAACGATCCAGTGGTAACTGACAGACACACGTGCTGAGGAAGTCAAGAAATGCAGCTCATTTCATTGGGGGAAGGGAAAGGATGGGAGTTGACTTCTCAGGTGTCCAGAGTAAGCCAGGTGTTTGGTATGTATGCAAAAAACATAAAGCACATGCATGTAGAGAAAGGACAAGCCTAGTTCAAGGCACGCTTGAGGTTCCAGAAGGGGGAGATGTCTAGTGAACAATGAAAAATATGAGGCTGGAGCTCAGAAAAGACTGTTCCATGCACAGGTTCCAGACTCATCTGTGCAGAGACAGTGATCACTGTGAAGGTAGGTGTTGTTGACAAGGGGGGCATGTTTATAGGGAAAAAGAAGAGTACTGAAGACCACATCTACAGGTGGAGACAAGAGCAAAGAAAATAGAAGGGCACAGAGGAAAGCAAAAATCATGAGTGTATTATCATGGAAGACAAGAGATGAGAGTTTCAGGAAAGATGGAGATGGGTAAATCTGAGTGAGCTCAGGAAGAGAGGGTTCAAGGACAGGTGACAGGTGAGCAGCCGGAAGTAAGCAGGTCTCCAAGCAGCTTCTGTGACATGGTGGGAACAGACTTCAAGAGGCGAAGTGGGTTGGTAGCCGAGCTACAGAAGTAATGAGTAAGGATTATTCTTTTTGCTACATGAGTCGCAAGCTTTGTCTTTTGTCTCAGAGCATGTGGAAAGATAAGGTCCTCATTTTCCCATTTCTCTAGGAAATATTCCTTGAACAGAATCAGCCCCATGTTTTCTGCCACCCCAAGAACAATGCCATTTGTCTACTACGATGACATGTCTGTGTGGGGTCGTCTCTTACCCTATTAGGTCATGAGCTGCTTGAGGATCATAAATATGTCAGCAAGTTCATTATTATTTGGGAGATAGTGCTGCCTGGTGATTAAAAACCCAGCCTTCAGAGTTAAATAGATTTGAGTTGATCTGGGAACTATGTGACCTTGGGCAAGGTACTTAAACTTTCTAAGCAAGAGCTAGGAACTGCAAAGAAGGGAATAGCCAGTGATAAACTGAGCAACCATGAACGAAAATGTAGTAAGTGCTCATTCTGTGCCTGGCATGGTACTAAGCATGTTACACATCTTGGCTTATTTAATTCCCACGACAACCCTACAAGGCAGGTACTATTTTACAGCTGGTGAAACTGAGGTACATAAAGGCTACATTTGCCTAAGGTTGTAGAGCTTTGATTCAGACCTGACTCCAGGGTTGATCTTCACACATCTAGACCTAATGTAGGAGAGGTGGCCCCTCTGTGTCTTCTCTACCTGTCTTCGTCCTGTCCTGCCCCAAAGGGACATCTACCTGCCCCTTGCTGGTGGGGGCAGAGGCGGACCCCTCTGGCCTACGGATACTAACGGAAGCTGGTGGGTAAGCCTGCATCTGCCTTCTGGTTCAGTTCTCACGCCTCCTTCTTTATCCCAGGTGGCCTTGCCCAGTACCCTTTTCTCTTTTCTCCCACAGGTTCTAGGAACAGAGAAGAAAGGGGTCGGGGGTTAATCTGAAGGCCTCAGATTAAGGTTCCACCATTTACTTAATTGCATGACTCTAAGCTTGTTTCATGGCTCTCTGGGTCTAGTTCATTATCCACAAAATCAGGGTGGTAATGGCGACCTTAAGGGCTGCTGGGAAGATGAAAGGAAATACCGTTTGAAGAGCATCTACCATTGACACAGCATTGGATGCTTCAAAAGGTGAGCTCTTACCTTCCTGCCTGCCTCTTCCACCTGCCTTCTCAGGGGGTGTGAAGGTCAACTAAGACCTTACCCTCCCTTTGGAGCTCTGTGAACTAAAAATTGTCAGCTAAATCATAACTGACCCTTTTAAAATCCTTTTTGGATGACCAGCACCTTCCTTCCCCAAGAATGGCAAACAGGTAGACTGAAGACACCGTCATCCTCCTTACTGCTGAAATGACACAGAATTCTTGTTTTTAATATTTGCATTTTAAAGGTGTCAGTCATTAAAAGGAAAGCGGCTCATTTATCACGCTAATTGGTCTAGGTGTCTGACTCTCCTCTAAGATTGTGGGCAACACCAAGGCAGCGATGAGTTTTATTTTATTTTATCCTCTGACTACCTAGTACTTGGCTGGTACTTAACTGGCTGTTTATTGAATGAATTATAAGCATTGGGCAGATTCTAATGGTTCACTAACGTGGGGATGGGCTCTTGTCTCTCACAGCCACGTCTTGGACATCCTGGATGTTCTGATGGCTTCTATAGATAGGGTGAGTGTAGTTTTCAAACCCCAAGTCAAGGCACATGGAATGAGACATGATCTAATAAGAGGTAAGTGTATTTGAAATCAGGAGACTTCTAGAATGTCAGGGAGAGAACAGCTCTACACAGGCACTCATTCTCCAGTTATTTTATACCGGGAGGTAAAATGCAAGTCATTCCCCAACTGTCCCAAAAGCCCAAGTTCTGTTGGGATGAAGAGGCATGTCCACTAGAGCAGAATTCACTTATACCTCTGGGGCTGTCTTCATAAACCCTCTCCAGTGTAACACTTTAAGGTCTCCCCAGAATCATTCCCCCACCAGCACCTCCTAGGCCTTCAAGGCCATCACCACCAGACCCCAGACGGCGTACACAGCAATCGGGTACAGGCTTGCTAAGCTCCTCCCCACCTCCGCCCACAGGGGGCATCGTCCACAATGAGGTCCAGGGGCGGGGGGGCGGGGCAGCCCTGGGCCCAGGGTGTGCTTGACTGTGCACTGTGGGGGCCGGCTGCCCACCCCCCCCTCACCCCTGCTCTCTGATCTGGGCCGCCTCTCCAAGTCAGCTCTCTGGTCCCCAGGGGGAGCTGGGGCCCTGCGCCCGTGCGCATACCCCAACTCGCCTGCTGGTGGCGTCCTCTGAGTCTATCCAGGGGGCCCTTGTGTCTGGTCTGGGCCATTTTC
Organism: Balaenoptera physalus; assembly: GCF_965194825.1. Lineage (NCBI taxonomy): Eukaryota > Metazoa > Chordata > Mammalia > Artiodactyla > Balaenopteridae > Balaenoptera > Balaenoptera physalus. Next base: position 111,257,070 of record NC_138887.1, on the reverse strand, counting down.
CTTGGTGTCGGGTACTCTGGCTTCAGTCCCTGGACACACAGCACATCCCAGCCATCCAAGCAGTGGGGGTGACAGGAGCCTCTTGAGAGCAGAACCCCCTGTTCCCCTTCCCTGGGTGTGCCTATTTCTGATGCCACTTTTCCACGGCCTCAGACTCCTCTCTGCACCCAGGGCAGGAGAGAGGCAATTCCTCCTCACTTACACCAGCTCCTCCCTCTTAATTTTTTCCCAGGAGCAGCTTTTAAGCCCCATCGGAGGGGTCTCTGCATTTACTTCAGGAATGAGCGTTTTTCTTTGATGTATGACTTGTTTCAAGAGGCCAAGAACTTGCCTAACAAGTTCCTTTTCTCTGATGCTTGCTCACCTCGGTAAGGACATCCTAGAAGAGCCACAGGGAGGGAGGATTTTGAAGGTGCCTTAGAAATTACCTAAGTTTCCATGGCAATCAAGCACTGTGGAGTCACCACCACCTTCTGGGTCTGTTTCCACTGAAAAGGCTGTTGGAGAAATCTGTTCCTTCTCAACAACCACTCCAAGAATGCAGATGGGCTTCTGGCTACCCTGCCCCTCTCTCTTCTCCTGGCTGCCCTTCCCCATCCCATTCTTGCTGATAGCCCATTGTCTGGAAGCAAGAGGCCCCAGCTTAGGGCAGCGATGTTAGTATTTCTAGGAAAGACAGGAGGAGACCTCAGGTGTCAGCGTCCCAGCCTGAGTCTCGACTGTGTCTGAGCACATCTGTACTGGTGGAGACAGGCCAGCCAGGAATGCACCAAGGCTGTGGAGAAATCACTCATCCTGAGTGGACCCCAAATCATCCACCCACACCCAGCCTAGACGCTGAACCATAACCACACATTACCAGCTATAGTAACCTAACTCTGCTATTCCCTCCTTTACACCTTTACACTTCTGGGTCTGCCCTGCCCACGCAAGTGGTTTGATTGCATTACAGGAACTTCCTGCAAGATCCATCAACTCTTCCATTTAAAGCATCAGTAGACAGTGTGAGCTCTAAGACTTCTTCAACCCTGCTGTTTCCATTGATCTTGGACATTATCAGTATTCTCACCCAATCTTAATCAAAGACCTGGCATAGAAACAAAGGCCTTAAACCAAGGTTCCAATTCTCAATAAATCCCAAGCTTACCTTCCTCCTCTCAGATCCTGCCAGTTTTGGAAGGTGCTGTTCTCCCTGATGGCAGTAAGCAATGAACTCAGTCTAGTCTTATTAGCGGGTTGTGCTGGCAATGTTTGCGGAGCCAGCTTTTGACCTGAGGCACGGGGGAACACACGTTCTGTGTGATTATTCAGTCATCAGAGACGAGGGGTGATTTTAAGCACAGTAGACTCAGCCTGAGTTAGGGAGAAGGAGAGCTGCATGCAAAATAGGGAGAAGACCTGAGTTCTCAAGCTCTCTGCGAGCCCCTGTAGCAAAAGGCTGTGGTGCCCCGGGATCGGGGAGTCTGGGTGTGGAACAGTTCTGGAGGCAGAGGCGGCTTCGTGGGCATGCCACCTGAGCAGCTGTGTGCTTACGTTAATGCTCTACTGTTGTCACCCTGAAACTCTTAATAATGTTTGAATTAGGAGTCCAAGTTTTCATTTTACACTGGGCCCCACCAATTATGTTGCTGGTCTTGACTGGAACGGAAGCATGCTACCGGGTGTGTGGCAATGCAACACCTTCAGGGGGCGCGTGGCAGTCCCCCTACCCTCACCTGGCCACCCCAGGCACAGATACCATGCCCTCACTCACTGGAACTGGGCATGGCAGGTTGAAGAAGCCCCAGCTATAGGTACCCTTGAAGGGAGCCAGACCACTGATAAAAGTCCCACAGTATCAAATGATCGCCCAGGGGAGAACCCCAGAGCAATGTGGAAACAGAGAGAGGGCAGGGCAGAATCAATCGAACCCAGCCCATGGCCTCCAAGGCCCTACACAATCTAACCAGCTTTGGGCAATACCTCCATCTCACTCTGCTCCTGTCACAAGCCTCTTCTTGCTCAACTTCTTCAGACCCAACAGGCTCATTCCCATCCCAGGTCCCCTGCGCTTGCTGCTCTTTTTGCAGGGACTGATCTTGCCCAAGTCCTCCCATAGCTCACCACCTCCCTTCATTCAAGCCTCTGTTCACTGTTACCACCTCTGAGAGGCCTCCGTGCCCACCCACTGGCCCCTCATCTACAATAATGCCCCCCAGAACTCCCTATCTTCCTCCTAGCTTAATTTTTCTCCATAGTTCTTATGCCCTGACATCAGGTCGTGTATTTATGATACTTGCTTCTTGTCTGTTTCTCCAGCTAGAACGTAAGCTTCATGAGGACTTGATCCTATCCCCTACTACAGCCCAAGTGCTTAAACAGTGTCTGGAACATAATAGGCTATCAATATCGAATGAATGGATGAATGAATGAATGGGTAGGGTGGTGATTAGCCAGAGAAACAATATCTGTTCGAGCAATTCCGTCTTCATCACCCCGTAGCGTGTGTGTCTGCGTGGTGCTGGTGGTCGTGGTATGGGGCTGCTTAAAGCAAAGTGTCCCTGAAGGTGGTTGTTTAAAAAAAGAAGCATCTCAGTAGTAAAAATAATAACATCGAGAAATTTATTGAGAACAATGGCAGGCATTGTTCTAATCCTTTTACATGAGTGAACTATAATTTTCACTACTAGGCCTCAAGTGGGTACTATTATTAGTCCTGTGTTATAGGTGAGAAAACTGAAGCAACACATGAAAGGCAGTTAAGTAACATTCCCAGTGTCACACGGCTAGTCCAAGACTCCTTTGGTCCTCGGCTGGTTCTCCCTGATAAAACCGCAAGTCTCCCTTTTCGCTGGATGATTCTACTTCCTGAAGAAGGACTTTAACCCCCAGTCAGGTAGCAGGGAATGGAAGGTGGCTCAGGGCAAGTGTGGGCAGGGACATCCGAGACGAGAGTTGGTTCTTCCCAAACCACCGACCACCCTCCCCCCGCTTTCCATTTCTTTCCAGAGTCTGCTCTGTCATAGCCTCTGCTATGTGTTTGGTGGGCAGGTTATAGGTCATTCTGGCATGGCCTTCACTGACCAGATTGGGGTTTACAGGGCCAGGGCTGCTTACTATTTTCCTCCAAAGTGCAAATCTATAACAGAGGCAGGTCCCACTGGGTGGCAAGGGGGAAACTGCTTTGAGGTCTATTTCAACTCTTAAGGCAGAAATGAAGCCCCACCCCCGCTGTCCGGGTTGCTGGAGTGATCAGTCCTGGCCACTGGTTCTACGTTAGGCAAGCATGGATGTTATTTCCTATTCCTCCTGACAATGTGTCTCCTTCCCCAAAGGTCTTTGTTTTGAATGTAATTATCAAATGCTAATACATATTCAAACATGCACCTTCCAAAGGGCAAGACATACCCCAGGGCAGGAAGTAGTCTGTGAATTCCCACTTAGGATTTTGAAAGAAAGACTGTAAGACAGAAAAGTCAAGAGAAGACTTCAGGTGATGTTCTAGTGAAATCCCACATGAAACTATAAAAGCCGTTTAGCGGGGTAGGTAGATGGGCTTTATGCCCTCGTTTGGTCATGATAGATTATGGACTCTCTTCTGCCAATTGGAATGGATTTCACTTGGGGTACATGTGTAATACGAACTACCACTTTACTACCATTTACATATAATAGTAATAGCTATTATTTACTGAGGGTTTCTTATAAGCTTGCATCATGTTAAGTCATTGGCTTATTGATTCTATTTTCCCTCCCTAGAATAGTATCTAACTTATGTGGTCGCCCTTCTCTTACCCACGAGTCATGAATTTCGAGGCACAGTCCCTACTGGACTTACAGAAATGCAGCCCTAGTCACGTTTCTGAGCGCGGCTGGAGCTCGGAAGGACAGTAAGGAGAAACGGATGGATGTTGTCCTACTTCACAGCGTCCCTAAAATCACTCTACTGCCTGAAAGAAACAGTCACCCAGTCAAGACACCCATGCCTTGGCCTTTTCATTTTAGGTTTGTAAGTTTTCATAATTGCTGGGCCTTTATCAAGGTCTTTGTCTACCAGAAGAGGGGTATCTGGGGGTTCACCACACAGCTGAACTGCCCTCTGGTGAGCCTGGCGGAGGGGGAGCCATTTGGCATCACTGGTTTGCAAATGACTGCAATCACCCAAAGTGGATAGCTTGAGCTTCTTTGGGGCGCTCTCTTTGCTCTCCTGACTGACTGGGAAGGTAGAAAATGTTACACTGATCACAGGTGGGAGGAAAAGGACCTTACCACCTGTGCCCTCAATTCTGGCCACTGTCTCCCCCATATGCCCCTTCGTGCTCTGAGAAGGGAGGAACAGAAAGGGAATGGAGCAAGATTCTGGGACTGGCACCTGCTTAGAAGCACAGAATTGGAGCTGTGCTAGTGTGGGAGGACGTGTGTGGCGCAGGGGGTCAGGGGGATCTCCATCACGGGGAGCTGAAAGCAGAGGCAGCAGGATGGGCTGCGAGGATCCAGGCTGGTGTCACGGGCTGGGCTCTGGCTCCAGTTCTGCCACTCACTAGACTGGATGACCTCGGACAACGGACGCAACTACTCTTACCTGGAAACACAAGAAGGTTGAACTGGATGGTCTCTAAGGCCCCTGCCATTTCTAACATTCTAGGAGTCCAAATTAAAGGCAAAAAGTTCTTCATGAGGTCATGTATAATTCATACCCTACATCCAAAAGGAATCTGGGACAGACCCCAGGACTATTCAAATAAAGATAAAAAGAGAATAAGGAGCCCCATGGAAGAAGAGCTCAGACCAAGAACAGAAGATAAGACAGGCTAATTTCTTGAAGGACTGCTGCTCTATCAAGAAAAAACAAAACACTTTCTCTGTTGTACATAATTCCCTTTTCTGATACATGCATTCAACAGATATTTGAGGCTGCAGACACTGTTCCAGACACAGGGGGTGCCTTGGAGAATAAAGCAAAGTTCTGGAGCTCATGGAGCTGACATCTATGTTGGTGGTGGGAGGTGCGCAGTGGGAGGCAATGAAAAAATACAAAATGTTAGAAACACTGCCGACACCTAGTGTCCAGATCTTGGTTTCTAATACCATTCTCCAAGAAAAGGAACCAGGTTCCTTGAAGAAGTGGCCGGTTCTAAGACAGGGGCAGGAAATACACGAGATGAGCCTGGAGCACCTTGTAGTGCCCAAAACTAAGGAAGTACTCATAAAAAGCAAAAGCAAAACCCCACATTGATAAGAGTACACCAAAGGGGCACAGGGGCCAACCGAAAGAGCTCCCAGTGGCCAAAGCCGGAACTGCATAACAAATACAGTACTGAATTATGACCTGAAGTATAAAACAAACATTCACGAGTCCACATTGATATAAATAAATGATTGAATCAATTAATAAACAGGGAAGAAGAGACAAATCTCCTGTGCAGAAGAATTCCAAATAATTTATGTAGCTGCTCTACCCTAAAGGAGGAGAAACATAACCCCCGACTCCTTAGGTGTGGGCTGTGCCTAGTGACTTCCTTCCAAAGAGGACAGTATGGAAACAGGGGAAGAAAGAGTAACTTTACAGTAGAGAAACTTGACACATACTCCTTCAGCCAGGTGATGAAGGGTAATAGTGATAGTATGTATCCTTGAAATGATGTGATGAAAATGGCGCTTCACCTGTGTGATCTTCCTCCCCAAACCCATAACCCAGTCTAATCACGAGAAGAACATCAGACAAGTTCCAACAAAGGAGCATCCTACAATACGGATGACCAGTACTCTTCAAGTACTCAACTGTCAAGGTCATTAAAAATAAGGAAAGTCTGAGAAATTGTCACAGAAAGAGGAGACCAAGGAAACATGACAACTAAATGTAACGGGGGATCCTGGATGGTCCAGGAACAGAAAAAGGATATCAGGTAAAACTTAGAATCTAAGTAACTATGGACACTAATTAATAACAATGTACCAATATTTATTCATTAATTGCAATAAATGTACTGTACTAATGTAAGATGTTAATAATAGGGAAAACTGTGTGCAAGGGCAAAGGGTAATATGGGAATTCTCTGTACTATCTGCTCAGTTTTTCTGTAAACCTAAAACTGTTCCAAAAAAGAAAGTCTATTTAAAAAAAAGAATCTGAAGGTCAGAGATGGAAGAAGTCAGAGACTCTCTTCTCCTGCTGGCTTTGCGTAAGCAAGCTTCCCTGAGTCCTACAGCTGCAGGGAACGAATTCTGCCAGCACCATCATGATCTTGGAAGAGGATCCTGGCCTCAGACGAGACCCCAGTGCTGGTTGATACCTGGACTGCAGTTGTGTGAGCCCCTGAGCAGAGAACCCAGTTAAGCCTGCCTGGAATTCTGATTCATGGAAACTGTGAGGTAACAAATGTTTGTTTTAAGCTCCTTAAAAAAAAAAAAAAAAAAAAAAAAAAAAAAAGCAACCAAAACACAACAACAATAAACATGTCATAAAGTAGTGGGTGTGCTGCAGAAAATTTAATTAATTAAAATGTAGAGAGCAACTGGGTAGCTTTGTTAAATTGGGTGGTCGAGGAAGGCCTCTCTGAGGGGGTGACTTTTCAGTTGGAATCTGAATCCTAAGCGGAGCCAGTCATGAGGCATTGGCAGGGAAAGCACTGTGGGCAAAGCTATCAGGCCGCTCCACCGCCTTGAAGTAAAACTGTGTGTGTACCGGGAGAGAGGCAGCCTGTGTGGCTGGAATGACATGAGCATAGGGGAAGGAATAGGAAAGGAGGTGGGGGAGGTAGAATGAGCCAGATTACATACGGTTTCCTCCGTGGACTGAATGTTTGCGTGCCCCCAAATTCATATGTTGAAATGCTAACCCCCGAGACGTTGGTATTAAATGGAGGGGCCTTTGGGAGGTGATTAGGTCATGAGGGTGGTGCCCTCGTGAATGGCATTAGTGACCTTACAAAAGAGGCCCCAGGGCTTCCCTGGTGATCCAGTGGTTAGGAACCTGCCTGCCAATGCAGGGGACACGGGTTCAAGCCCTGGTCCGGGAGGATCCCACATGCTGCGGAGCAACTAAGCCCGTGAGCCACAACTACTGAGCCTGCGCTCTAGAGCCCACGAGCCACAACTACTGAGCCTGCGTGCCACAACTACTGAAGCCCACGCGCTCTAGGGCCCACGTGCCGCAGCCACTGAGCCCGTGTGCCTAGAGCCCGTGCTCAGCAACAAGAGAAACCACCGCAATGAGAAGCCCGTGCACCTCAACAAAGAGTAGCCCCCGCTCGCCGCAACTAGAGAAAGCCCGCGCGCAGCAACAAAGACCCAACGCAGCCAAAAAATAAATAAATTTAAAATAAATAAAAGAGGCCCCAGAGAGTTCCCTTGGCCTTGCCACCATATGAGAACACACAAGAAGGTACCATCTATGACATCTGTGAACCAGAAGGCAGGTTCTCACCAGACACCGAATCTGCCAGTGCCTTGATCTTGGACTTTCCAGACTCCAGGACAGTAAGAAATAAATTTCTGTTCTTTATAAGCCACCCAGTGTCTGGTATTTTGTTATAGCAACCCAAGCTAACTAAGATAGCTTCTAAAGAAGGGTAAGGAGTTTGGATTTTAAGTTCAAGTGTAAGCTTTTTGAGCATTGGTAGATGAGTGAATATCTGATTTATAGTTTCAAAAATATTATGCCAACTGCCCTGTGAAGGACTGACTGCCGGGTGCCAGAGTCTAGATAGGAGGCTCCAGCATTAGCCTAGATGAAAGCTCACGGCAGAGATAACGGATGCCTTCCAAGAGTGGGAGGACGAGGACGTGTGAGGGGGTGCTGAGGGGCGGGGCATGGGTGTTGGATGTTCACACCCATCTTGTGGATCTGTGTCCATAAGGTGGCTCTAGGTTCGCCCGGCGAGTGAATTACAAGTAATCGTAGGAGTCACATGCTCCCTGCCACACTGCCCTGCCCCCCATGTCATCCTGTCCCTGTGCTTCTGAATCTCACAGATGATGCATCCGGACACTTGTTTCTGGCAGTTGCACCCAAACGCTGTTGTGCCAGTCTGGGCTAGATTCTCCCCTGGAGGCCATGCCAAAGGGGAAACTGGATCCCACTCACCACCCGCAGCCTCCTGACCCCACAGAGCTGCCATACTTAACTAATTGCCTCCTCTGCGTTGAGCGTTAATTAAACAATTTGTTGCTAGTCATCTCACGAGGTGCGGGGTGCCCTCTCTTTAACCCCGGAAATAGTTAAATCGAGAAAAGAGAAGTGCCCAGTGTGGGCCACCTCCTTTCATGTGGGAACAGAGAAGAGGTTGTGAATAGAACTCTTCTGTGTGTATTTCGGCCTTGGCCGGTTCATCTAAAGTCAACTGCAATTCCATCTTCAGACTCCTGACTTTAAATTTACCTTTTCTGCTCTTGCCAACCCCTCCTTTTCCAGCCGCTCACCACACGCACACCCGGCCAGCACTGCGGCAGTTGGTGCCCACCACCTTTCTCACTTGCTGCCCAATCTAACCCCTTGGGCCCTGGTCTGTGCTCAGTTACGGGTGCCTGAAATGCCAATCTGGGTGAAAGGTAAGGCCGTGGGACCTTCTGGTCACAAATATCTACAGTCTGAGTGACTGCTTTGCCGTGCTCATGAGGTGGCTGTCACAGGTAGCTGACTCTCCAAGCCCTTCAAAGGTCAGCCCTAGAAGATGAACTCCCGGAGGGCAGGCAGCGGTCGGGCTCTGGGAGGGGTTGATGCTGACATGTCTCTTTCTGACACACAGGGTTCTACAGCACAAGGCTTCCTTTTGGGCTTGGCACCCAACCTCTCAGCAGCTCTCGGCGCTGAGCAGGGATGGGGGAGGCACAGCTTCTACAGAGTCTGCTTCCTCCCAGGCTCCAGCTAAACCACACTCATGGGGTCAGCAGGCGGCAGCTGCCCTGGGCACTGGGACCCCCTGAAGCTGTGTCGGGCCTCCTCGGAAAGGGCACTAATTTGAAAAGGAAGAGGGTGCCCTCCCCCACCTAGAGCTTTATCTTCCCCAAAAGACCAGGCTTCAAGGGATCAGCTCTTAGCGGCTTTGTCCTTCCTCCTCTCCTACGGGGGCCTCCCTGATGGTACCCATGAGGTGTGTGGACACCACTTCCCGCCCCAGCCTCCCTGGGGGGAGGACAGCTCTACCTATGGACACAGGTAACAGAGCCCCACGGTGGGTGAGATGGCGCCACTCCAACCAGGACAACGCTCCCGTCAGGAAGAAACAGCTCTTAGGACAGCAGCTGCCCCAGAGTTCTTCTGGATGCTAACATTTTACTATGAACTATGGTTTTTCCATTAAAAAAAAAGAAAGGGAGTGCATGTGCTGGGGAAGTGGGTTTAGCTGGGACCCTCGGTGATCAGGGCTCGGATAGGCCTCCATGGTAATAATCGAAGCCCTGTGACAGCGTTTCCCTGTCTGACGCTGCCTCAGGTAGTCATAAAACGGGGCGGAGGGGGGCCATCGGGGGAAGGAAGAAAACAAATCACGAGAGGTCTTGCCCAACTGATTCATCCCCAGAACATAACATTTCAGAGCTGGAGGGAAATTTACAGGTCAGCTATTCCCCCAGCTCTCACCCCTTATTGAGGGTCATGCCCAGAAGTTCGGCTTGGATTGGTCTGGGGTGAGGCCCTAGCACCAGTACTTTTAAAAGTTCTGCAGGTGATTCGACTGTGTGGTGATTGAGAACCACTAACCAGGCAGAAGGGAAGCAACACCCTCACTCATTCCCTGTGGGGAGGGGCCTCAGGTCCCCAGTCCAGCCCAAGGGCTTTCAACTGGCGTCCCCAGAGCCCTAGGCTCCTGGGAGGTACCTTAGCAAATGGGGGACAGGGCTCCAGGCACCCTCCTGCCCCCCACTGTCTGCCCCACACCCTCTTCTGGGAGAGTTCCTACCCCGGTCTCAGGTGAGTGGGAAGTGTCCCAGGGACCCCCCCTCTTCAAGTCACAGTGATGTGTGGCCCGGTCTGGAAAGATCAATGGGCCCATCACCCTGTCTTTCTCTGGAAGCTGTCAGAGTTGGAAGGCTTAGCACCTGGGCAGGATGTGAGCCAAGTGCCGGCCGGGAGAGGGGAACGTGCAGGGGATGACGATCACCTCGGAAGAGGCAGACATGAAAGAGTATCAGCTCCCAGGGCTCCTGGATTTCTGCTCTGCCCGAGGCCTGTTTGCTCAGCTTTTCTCCATCCCTGGGAGCCCTCTCTAGAGCCTTAGAAAAGCCCCGTTTTACTGGAGCCCATCTTTGTGCAACCACAAGAGTCTTAGAGAGAACACTCACTACAAACAGAGCCACGCCACTTTTATCTTTTCACTTTTTGGGGTCCATGGAAGATTCTGACCGGAAGGTGGAAACAAAAAAGACTCCGTGCTGCTAACACCAAGTATGGAAATCCAGGGCCAAGTATGGAAATCCAGGGCCAAGTGTGACCCTCGCTTCAGTGAGGAGGACACCCGGGTGCACAAAAGGTGGTGGGGCTGGTTTCGGGGGCCCCTGTCTCAGCGGGAGACCGGAAGGAGGGGTGAAGGAGCCACCCGTGCCCCTCTGTCCCCAGCCTCTGCCCCAAGTGCCGGTGTGGGACCCACAGGGAGGCAGTGCTGGGCAGGGGGCAGCTGACTCTGATGGCAGAGGATCTGGGAGGCACAGGGTGTCTGTGCTTCGGGGGAACAAGGATAAACGGTCAGGCACGAGGCAGACACTTGCAACTCTCCTCCTCCTCTCCCAACCCACAGCTCACTCACTAGTCCCCAGATCTCTCCGTCCCCCTAGAAGGACAGCCGCCTCCTTTCTCCAGCTGGACCCACTCCTCCACCTCCCGCCCCTGCCGAGACCCTGAGTCAGGCCAGTCACGTGGTGCCTGCCATCTACCTGACGGTGGTTTCCACGCATGGGACTCACTGTCCTTTGTCCCCGCGCATATTTCTAACTCCCTCTGTCCAAGCCCAATCCCCCCTCTTCCTAACTCCACGCAAGGCATCCATCCACTTCTCCCCGAGGAGTGCCCTGTGATGGGCATTCCGACGTTAGCTTTGGCTTCAGACTGAGACTCAAACCAGGAGACCAAAAAGCACGTTTCAGCTCTTCAGGGAGAAAAGAGGCACGTGTAGATAGTGGATTAACTTTTACTTCCCATGGATTGGAACCTATTCCCTCACAGCTATACAGTTCTACTTATATACAGCCCTTTATAAGGGTGGGATTGGTTCTACAGCCCTGACAGTAGTACACAGAGGGTAAGGGAGACATGTGACGAAGGTCTAGCCCTGTCTTACCACCTTTAGAGCCTCGTTTGGGAACGGGAGCAGCATTAAGACCCATAAATCAAGGGTAAAGGTAGGCTTTTGAAGGGGAAACTGCCCAGATAGCACCTGCCGCCCACCCCAAAGTATAGCATGTACAGTATGTGCATAAGACGCCCGAGTATCCCCTGGGTTCTCACTTGCCCCAGATCTGACACCTCTTTCAATGCCATCGCCACAGTCTTTCCCACACCAGGTGGGCAGACGCCCGAGTGCGAGGACCAGCAGTGGAGAGTGGCTAAGAGGAGCTCAAAGCATGTTCGCTGAATGAGTGAATGAAAGGGCCCCGCCGAGCCTGGGCCTTCGTCCACACGCCCACCAGCCACTCTCTCGGAATCCCAGTAGCCAGGACCCCCCATCCCGCAGCCCCCAGGCCTTACCTCCCATGAGGAAGAGAAGCCCTGCCACATACTGCATCAGGCCTCGGTCCCAGCAGCAGCCCAGCACACCAATGATCCAGCCGAAGAGAATGATGGCCACCGCCATGCCCATGAAGCCGGCCGTCATCCTGCGCAGGTCTGCGGGGAAGCAGGCAGGCAACGTTAGCATCAGAGCCCGGAACTCAGGGTCCAGGGCACCCCGGCCCTGGGCGAGGGAGCAGGGAGGCGACCTGCCTTTTACAGACAGGGTGGTACAACCAAGCTTCCTTTGCAGAGGACAGAGCCCCCAGTGGCGACTGTCTCCTCGTGTGCAAACACATGCTGGGACAGCTTGGTCCGTAAGCACAGGGAGAGGTCATCATCATAATAGCTGCCATTTCTTTTACGTCTCCTTTGGGCCAGGCACAGCACTGGTCTTCCCAAGGCTTCTCTCTCGACCTTCTACGATAGGTACTGTCTTTATCCCTATCTGAAAAATGGAGCAAGTTGCTGAAAGCCATAGAGTGAGTGGTAGGACAGGGCGACAAACCCCGATCTGTGCGGCTCCCCGGTCATAATCCAGCATTACTCACCTCTCCGGGCAGTGAGAACCAGACAAATGGACCGTTGGAGCTGGGCTGGGTCCTGGCAGTCTGGCTGCACCTGCCAAGGACTCCCTCCCTTCCCTCCAGGGTTCGCTGGTCTCCCAGGAGGTCAGGTGTGAGCATGAAGCTGCCTTAGCATCGCTTTCCTCCTTCTCCAGCCCAGCCCCCAGGGGCTCAGCTTCCCTTGCACGTGAGGTTGCAGGGTGGGCACCACGCTTCCTGCTCTCAGACTGTACCCCCGAGGAGGCTTCCTCAGGTCAACCCGGTTTTCCAGATCAGGCCCTTCTCCGCTCCACGCCCCACTGACCGGCCAGACAAAGCCTGGCGTAGGCACAGGGGGGAGGAGGGCCGTCTGGAAAGGTGGTATCTTTAGCAGAAGGGAGAGGGCAGAGCTGCTGCCATGTCAGCCTCATTCAGCAGCTCGCTCGGCTTGGCTTCCTGCCAGTTCTAGCCCCGCCCTCCAGTGCCTCCTCCACCCCACCCGCCTCACCCGCCTCCCCTGGAATCCGGCCTTCTCACCCCCTCCTGGGTAACACACCACGACGACCGGGCTCCCAACAGGAGCCATTTGTCTGGGCCTCTGCCCTAAGGGGTGGGAGGTGGGGATTTCAGAGCAGCCTGGAGATCCCCTGGGCATTCCCTTCTCTTGGAGGGAGGGAGGGAGGGAGGGAGTGTGTGTGTGTGTGTGTGTGTGTGTGTGTGTGTGTGTGTGTGTGTGTGTGTGTGTGTGTGTGTGTGTGTGTGTGTGTGTGTGAGAGAGAGAGAGAGAGAGAGAGAGAGAGAGAGAGAGAGAGAGAGAGAGAGAGAGAGAGAGAGAGAGAGAGAGAGAGATGCGGGGGACCGGACAGCAAACTATATCAATCCCCCCCCCCCCACCGCCTGCCTCGCATCCAAGCAAGCACGGACCTTCTCATCCCCGGGAAACCAACACCCAGGTTTCCGTGGGGAGCACCTCACAGGCGTCACGTCCCCTCTTCGCCTCTCCCTCACTCCAGTGCAGAGCAAACAGAGAATCCCTGGCATAGTGTGGCTGGAGGCCTCCTGCCCTCCCTGCCGCCGCCCTCACGCTGGAGACGGATGTGGTCCACGTGCCTTGTCCTGACACTGAAGACCACACACTGGCAGCCGCCTCCCCGCCCTCCAGGGAGGAAGCCGGTTGGGGGGTGGGAAGGAGAACAGCAGCGGAGCCTCCCCCTGAGGAGGCGGGGGGACCTGACAGGGCCCCGTCCCAGAGGCGGAAATCCACAGAGAGCCGGTTCCCGCTTTACTGAGCTCTCCTTGGTCCTTCCCACCCCTGCTGACCCGGAGTGCCTGCCGCAGCCAGGTAGCCGTCACATCCGTCACTCTTTGCTCTGGGGGCTTCCTCCACTCTCCACCGTAGTCAAGGGCAAGCAGGTGATGGGAATGGGAAAAGAGAGGTCAGGGTATTTTCAGTCTAAAGGAGATTTATATCCCCTTAAACAGGTCAGGAAATTTCTCTTCTATGCCCCTGTGAAACCAATGGTTCCCTTTTCAGTAACTGGAGGGTTTCTAGGAAGAATCTCGGCCGCTCTGCCAGCACTACAGAGGACAAACCTGCTGAAGCCCCAGAGCCCCTTCCTGCTGCACTTGGCCGGTACTGGTCCCTGGGCTGTGCAGACCCATGGGAGCAAAGGTACTGCCTGGAGGACTGAATGGAGAAGGGGTCCTGTAAGGTGTGCGCACTTGGGCCAGGGATGGAAAAGTGGGCTGGGCAGGAAAAGAGAAATGCAAATTGTTAAAAAGAGGGAAGGGTACTGCTGCTGGTGGATGAAAGCAAAGTGCTTTACTTAGAAGAAAACAGAGCAAAAGGCAGGAAGGGAAATGGAGAGAGTAATTCCTCTTCCAAAAGTCCTGAGACAGATAATAGTCATCTGTGTCCCAGGTCAGGCAGGGCTGTGCCTCCAACACAGACTAGATATACTCTGCTGTCTCCCAAAGGCTTGGTCAAAAAAAGCTGAGGATCATGTTAACTTGTTGATCTGGAAAGAAGGATGAAAACCAGAGGTCAGGTCTGAGTATTTTCACTGACCTGGGAGGATATTCACCATCACCCTGTGAGCCTGCTTTTGCTAGAGCCATGCACGTACAGCCGGTTATTTTGCCCTCAGACCCACATGATAACTCAGGGCAGCTGCAGCAACAACTTATAAGGTAGGTAGGACAAGAAATATTCCTATTTTGCAGGATTTAAAGAAGTTAAATAATTTATTAACAGTCTCAAACCAGTGAACTAAAAAAAGGAGTGAGTTGGCTTATTGAGTTGTGTGGGAAAGTAAAGTTAAAATGTAATTAATGTATCTAGTATTTCTTCCTCCCAAATTAAGCCAGGATTATAGTTACAAGATTTTTTTTTTTTAAGACAGAAATTCACACAGAAGGGGAAACTAGGAAAGGAGACAGCGGCAACAGAAGATTGGAAACCGTAAAGCTGAGAGACAGTGCAATTGCCTCAGCAGAACTGAAGAGCTAAGGCGAGAGCCAGCAGGGGGCAAGCTGAAAACCATCCTGCCAAATCCCCAAAAGGCTCAGGAACTGGCATCAAAAACCACCTTTGGATCAGGAAGTTAAGCAGAGGGGAGGGAGATAAAACAAGGATTTGGTACAAGTTGTTTGAGCTGGAACTAGAACCCTAGCTCCCCTCACCCACTCCACACCTCTGGGGCTACCCCCTTTCCCCTACCTCCCAGGGTGGAGTGGGCGTACTTAGGACTGGGGGGTTGACAAGCTCAGGTGAGGGCTGGCCGGCACAGCTGAGGGTTATTATGCACAGAGCAAGTTGTCTGTGCACATATAGAATGTTGAATGCTTACCCTTGAGACCCCAGACCTCTTCTGCCTGGCTCTCAGAAGCAGACTGCCCTGCCTTTGCCCTATAGCCTGGAAGCTGGGAGAGACCTTTCTGGTGATGACCAGCACAAGAGAAAATATCTAGACACATTGTTACTGTGTGTTGCGAGGGAGGCATAAGCAGGCGCTCCAACCATCTACAGTGAAGCTTCCCATTGGCAAGCCCACCCCCGACTCAGGGCTTCCAGGCAGCCCCAAATACCTGAGAAAAGCTATAAGCTGTGAGAAGAAGAGCTTGAGGAAACAAACTGCAGGGAAAAGAAACAATAATTAAAAATTATTACTGGGAAATGCCAATCAAAACCACAATGAGATACCACCTCATACCTGTCAGAACGGCCATCATCAAAAAGACCACAAATAGCAAATGTTGGTGAGGATGTGGAGAAAAGGGAACCCTTGTGCACTGTTGGCGGCAGTGCAAATTTGTGCAGCCACTGTGGAAAACAGTACGGAGGGTTCTCAAAAAACTAAAACTAGAACTACCCTATGACCCAGCAATTCCACTCCTGGGTATATATCCGAAAAAAACAAAAACACTAATTTGAAAAGATACATGTACCCCAGTGTTCATAGCAGCATTATTTACAATTGCCAAGATATGGAAGCAACCTAAATGTCCATCAACAGATGAATAAAGAAAATGTGATATATATATGTATACACACACACACACAATGGAATACTACTCAGTATTCTATAAAAAAATAACAAAATTTTGCCATTTGCAGCAACATGGATGGACTTGGAGGGCATTATGCTAAGTGAAACAAGCCAGACAGAGAAAGGCAAATACTGTATGACATCACTTCTATGCGGAATCTAAAAAATACAACAAACTAGTGAATATAACAAAAAAGAAGCAGACTCACAGATACAGAGAACAAACTAGTGCTTACCAGTGGGGGGATGGGAGGGGGAATACAGGGGTGAGGGTGGGAGAAACAAACTACTGGGTGTAAGATAAGCTCAAGGATGTACTGTACAACATGGGGAATATAGCCAATATTTTGTAATAATTGTAAATGGAAAGTAATCTTTAAGAATTGTATAAAAAATTTTTTAAATAAATTTAAAAATTATTAATATCCCCAAGAGACAAGAGAAGAAACATACTTTGCCTCCATGAAATAAGAACAGGATACTAATGAAAAGAACTCTCTGAAGAACAAAAATAACACCTTATAATAATGGGATCAAAATCATTAAAATTAATATTATAAAATCAATTCTAATTTATGGATTAACAGTCCTATCTTGTTCCAAAAGATTTAGGAGTCTTACAAAATGCACACAGTATAACAGGATAAAAATAATCAATAAGGAAATGAAGGAAAGAGAAAATAAAAAAATAAAAGAAGATGAAGCCAGATATCACATTCACACACAAAATTTGGTCCACGATGTCCTTAGAAAGGTTTTATAGTCACCATATTTGGATTGAAGGCATTAGATATTATTTTGATTATCTTTAAATCTTTGTTGTTTTTTATTTGCATTTGAGAAAATCCCAAAGGCCACTCTGCCTATGGAATGACCCACATATAGATGGCCCCATTCCTGCCCATCCGCATTATCCCATGTGTCAATTTCATTTCTTTAGGAGTCAGAAACTGCCTTTTTTACTCTTTGTGATTGCTCACTGGGCTCACAGCAGTACTCTGCACCCAGGAATTTACATAGCTTGTACAGTTAACCCTTGAACAATGAGGGAAGTTGGGGCACCGACCCGCCACACAGTGGAAAATCCACGTATAACTTATCGTCGGACCTCTGTACACTTAGCTTCTCTGAATCCACGGTTCTGCATCCATGGATTTAGTCAACCACGCATGTTGTGCTACTGTAGTATGGTACTCTTGAAAAACACCCGCGAATAAGTGGACCCATGTAGTTCAAAACTGTGCTGTTCAAGGGTCAACTGTTATTTCTTTCCCCATCTTTTCCTGCCTTTTTGTAGAAAGAAGGAAGGAGGCAAGGAGGGAGGGAGGGAGGGAGGGAAGGAGGTGGGGGGGAAGGAAAGGAAAAGGAAAAAGAAAACCTAACTCAACTATCTGAAGCCATGGAAAAATATTATGCAGGGTCAGCCTAAGAATAATCCCCTTGGAAAGAACTTGGAATAGTGAGTTGGGCAGGCAAAGGCTGAGATAAAGAAAAATCTTTTCATGAATTGCGTTGGGTTTGAGTCTAATATCTGTATTCCACGACCGTAATGTTTGACATTCTAATGTTCGAAATGAGAAAGGTGCATTCTAAACTTTTTAGAAAAAGAATTTAGCTCAGTGCAGTGGAAAGGAGCAGGCAGAAGTGGGTGGACGATGAGGGCAGTGGAGGAAGAAAACCAGGAGAACCATTAAATAGAACCAGAAAAAAGCATTCTCCCTTGTGGAAAAATTTTTATTTTGAAGTTTACACTCCTATTAACATTTAAATTGAAAGGTAGTGCTTGCAACTCTACATAGGAAACCAGGATATCTGCATTTAAATAAACACCACTCAGAGAAGGAAAATAAATATGGGCTCTGAAGTTCTTTCTATTTGCTCTTTAAAGAACTTGTACAAAAAATTGATGAGGACTGGAATTTTCTTCTCATTAAAAAAAACAGAGATGGTGAGGGTAAGTATGGGTTAGACCTTGCTGTGTCAGTAAAGACAGGAGATGGGGAGGGCAGACACTATATTAATGGTCCAGGGTGAAGAGTATGGCGAAACCAACAAGGTCATGTTCCTCTTCTGCTGGCCACGTGGGGCACCTCTGCCTGATATGAGCACTGCCTTGGCTACAAGGATGGAAGAGTGTCAGCTGCCCTGGGAGCTGGACACGCATTCACAAATTAATCAGTCCCTTTGGGGTTCAAGGTCACAAGAACTGGAGGGCAGAGCAAGGTGGTGAGGACAGAACTCAGTGCTTTTGCCCCAAGGGATCAGTCTGGAAGGTAAGAAGTGGAGAGAGATAGTTGGGCAACGAACATGTTAGCCGGGGGATCAACTCAGGACAAACTGATTCACCGGGGAAGGAATATTCCAGGAACCAATTACTGCACAGCAACCATCTCTGAAGGAAGTGGGGTTTGATTCTGGGTAACCACACAGAGATTCAACAGATGGGGATGCAAGCACGGATTCTTGGAATCAGGCTGCCCTGATTCAAACCCTGGCTCTGCCATGTACTGGCTGCGTGAACTTGAGCACGTTAGTCCCTCTCTCTGGATCTCAGTTTCCACATCTATAAGGGGAGGTTATAACAGTGCCTACTTCAAAGAGTTATTAAGAGGATTAAATAAGTTATTATGTATAAACTGCTTAGAATAGTACCTGGCACAAAGCTAGAGCTGTACAAATGTAAATAGAAATGGAAGACACTTAAATTAAAGCAGTTCTCTTTTTTCATACACCACATCTCTCCCACGTGCTGTACAGGAGCATACAAGAGCTAAGCAGCATGTTGGGGTTAGCCCCTAATTAAGGATTTGGTACCCAGGGGGAACAGGTTTCTGGGGTCTATTCTTGCACCTCTCTCAGGTACCAGGAGAGGCTGAGGTGAAGGCTTTATGTTCCTATTTGTTAATATTGAGATGCATCCACTCTAGAGTGTTGATGTTCTTATCCTCGGGCGACCCAAAACAGCTAGAGGCCACGGCAGCTAATAGCAGAGATGCAGGGGCCATAGAGGCTGCTTGAAACCTGGGCTCTTGCATTGAGCACTGTACTGATCTAAAAGGAAGAGGCATGGGGCAAGACCATAACTTTTCAGTCATCTAATTAGTTAACACTGAAACAGAGAAGCAGCTCACAAATCTGGAGTAGGAACCTATGTTGATGTCTTCTCTGTATATATGATTAAAAGGTTTTGCCTATGGCTTTCTTCCAGAGTACAGGTTGGTTCAGCATCGTGATGCAGTTGTATTTAAGAAACCATTTTTATGTGAAAACAAAATAGTTCCTGGGTTTCCAGAAAGTGCCCTCTGCCCATCCCTGTGCCTCCATCTTTCTCCAAGAGCCCCGTGTTCCAGTCATGAAAAAACTGCAGTTCTCTGAAAGGCTTGGCACTTTCCTCCCTTCCCTTGATGGCGCTGTGCTCTCTGCCAACATGGCTGCCCACATGTTCCACCTGGCAAGCTTCTCATCATCCTTAAAATTTCCCTAAAAAGTAAATGTCTGGGAGGCTTCCAAGGTGCTTTAGCCGACACTGGCGTCCAGTGCTCCAGGCTCCCGTAGCACTTGGCTGATCATCACTCCTCTAGCACTTACCACGTCTTACTGTAATTATTTATGTCTCCCTTCCTCCAGCAAACGTGAGCTTGTTGAGGGCTGTGGTCGTGTCTGGTTTATTTTGTCTTCCCAGTCCCCAGCGCGTTGCCCGGCAAAAGCAGGTGCTCAATAAATGTCTGCTAAATGAGATCACCATCCCACCCTGTAAGGATTACTAAAACTGCATGCACCGTGGACAAAAGCAGAGTGAGGCAGATGCGCTTACCCAATTCAACCCACTTCAGCGACTCAAACGTCATTGTGACTTGAAGCCAACTTCTCTCTCCTCCAGTCTTATTTTTAAAAGCCAGCATTAATTATTGCTTAACAATTCAACGTAATTTTTTGCTTTTGTTTTTTTGTATACACAAAGAAAACATCAACATAGGTTCAGGTTCCAGATCACATAGAGTCATGCAACATGGGGGCTCCTTACCATAAAGTTGAATGAGCACATGTGAAACCCCACAGATCACGATCCCAACAGACCATTCTGTGCTGTCCCCACAAGTCAGGAAGAGACCGTGGGGGAAGGTAGTTGCTGTAGAAATGAGAAGTGGTTTCTGGGTCAGAAGACGGGCTTGACGCTTCCTGCTCCTCAACCCTACCTCCGGATTAGAGAGCTGCCATAAATAGAGACATTATGTGATACAGCCATATACAAATCACATCCACTGTCAAGACAAGGGAAGGCAAATTGCAAAATTTGTACCCGCCTGATGAAAGAAAGCTAGGTCAGCAGCTAAAGCAAGTGCCTGGAGAGAAGAAAGAATGGGGAAAAAACCCAGAACTGAGAGGCAGAGTCCCAAACCAAAAAAGCCTCAAGAATGACTCCCTTCTCCCTGCTGCCA
This sequence comes from Balaenoptera physalus, assembly GCF_965194825.1. Classification (NCBI taxonomy): domain Eukaryota; kingdom Metazoa; phylum Chordata; class Mammalia; order Artiodactyla; family Balaenopteridae; genus Balaenoptera; species Balaenoptera physalus. The sequence goes on along the minus strand of NC_138887.1, from coordinate 111,236,858 downwards.
CACTGCTGAGCCAACAGCAGAAACTGCAGACAGGAATGATGAGGAGGAAACTGCAGCTCAGCCAACCAGATACACGCGAGTAGACCCACTGGGTGCCCAGTTCTCTGTCCTCGGGGGTCTTCCTGCCAGGAACGATGAGCTAAACCAATACAGTCGCTATTCCACCCTAGAGAAGCTCCCAGCTCTCCTCCTCTAGATCACGTGTCACTGACAGCTGCTCTGAGTGCAGAGGACAGAAATCGGGGTGGTAAGAATGTGTCCCCAGAGAGTCCCCACAAAGCAATGAGAAGATAGGAGCTTTAAGACACATGGGCACCTTAGAGAGCACTATGCTTTCCAGAAACATGCTGCAGGCGCCTGAGAATTGGTTGATGGCAAAGAATTTGAAAGGCCTGGGGAAGGGGAAGATAAATAGGAATGAGCATTTATTGTGCATCTACTATGCGCAAGGCGCTGGGCTGGGCAATTTACATAGGACACGCCCGTGAAGCCTCCCAGTGGCTCTATAAGGAAGATACTATTTCTCTCATTTTGTAGACTTACACATGGAGACAATGGAATTTCAGTCGATCAAGGTCACACAGCCAGTCAGAGGCAGGCCTGGGAAACGACCTCCATCTGCCCATGCCCTTTCCATTCCTCAGTCCTTTCCAGATTCCGTGCCGCTTCAAACCCCAGAAGAGAATTTAACATTCAGTAAAATGTAATGGAATATCATTCAGCGATTAAAATTACTCTTGTGAAGAATGTCAATGACCAGGGAAAAGTTCACAGCAGAATATTAAATGAAAATTAATGCACAAGCTTATCTATTCCATACAACCCCTAGGCTACGGGTGTACATACGTGCATGCATATGTGCATGTACATACGTGCGGGTGTACATACGTGCATGTACACCCACGTGGGAGAAGCAAGGGAGAAGTACCCCAAATGCTAACAGGGAGCCTTTCTGGGTTGTGATATTTGGGGTTTTGTTTGTTCTTTTCTACAATGAGAATGAATTCCTTTAACAATGAAGCGTTGAGTTCTCTGGGAGATGTGAGCTTTACTGCTTTTTAAAGTTCTAAGTACAAATAATGAGGCACACCGAACTGATAGAAGACGCTGATCTCAGGCCTGGCCACAGATTCCTTCTCATGAGTACCCCTTCTTAAAGACACACCGCCACTAAATAGTTTCTTTAGTCTTTTTAACAGCAAAAGCAAAAGACTTGCCAAGCTCCTCTTTGGCCAACAGTATGTACTGTGGAAATAACTTGCCATTGGAGGGCAGTGCTTCCTTTACCTGGCAGCTCCAGCTCAGGCCAGCACAGGGCTCTAAGATGTCACTGCCCTCCGCTGCCATTCCTTCTGCATGTGATGCTGTCAGGGGCCCCTCAGTACTCTCTCTCTGACTATATCCCATGCTTTAGGGACTAGGTACCTTGCAGATACCCTAGAACCTCAGACGGCTCACACGAATGTCTCTTTAGCAATCTTCTCACCCTCAAATGTCCCTTCCACTAATGAGGGTCCCAGGAACAAGCACAGCAATTTCTGCTTGAACGACACGACGGTGTAGAGATAAACAAAACACTGAACTTGATGTCAGAAGACCTGCATTTCAGTCCCAGTTCTCCCCGTGTTGGCTGGGATGCGTCGTACAGGTCACACCGAACTCTTAGTTCTCAGGCCCAAGAACAATACAGAGAGAACAACAGCGGAGCAGAGAACAGTGGACGGTGAGCCCCTGCTCCCTCCACATTCTCCAGCTGTGGGGCCACACAGCAGCCAGGGCTACACGTGGGTGCTGAGGACTTGAAATCGTCATCAAGCATGTGAGCTGAGACGTGTACGTGTAGAATACACACCAGCTGTCAAAGACTTGGTATGAGTTTTCACCAAATATCGCAATAATCTGTATACTGATTACATGTTGATGTGACAGTATTTTGGATATACTGGAGTAGATAAAATATGTGATTAAAATGAATGTTATTGTTTCTTTTTACACAGTTAATGGGGGTAGTAGAACATTTTAAATTGGATTACGGTTTGCACTATATTTCAATGGACAGCACTTTTTTTTTTGAATTTGCTGTGTTGGCAACACAGCATTTATTTATTTATTTTTTTAACATCTTTATTGGTGTATGATTGCTTTACAATGGTGTCAGTTGCTGCTGAATAACAAAGTGAACCAGCCATATGCATACGTATATCCCCATATCCCCTCCCTCTTGCGTCTCCCTCCCACCCTCCCTGTGCCACCCCTCTAGGCGGATGCAGAGCACCGAGCTGATCTCTCTGTGCTATGCGGCTGCTTCCCACTAGCTATCTATTTTACATTTGGTAGTGCATATATTGGACAGCACTTTCTAAAGAGAAGGGTAAGACATCGGGCAGAACTTGCTACGAGGGTTTTGCAACTTGCAGTGTACTCTCCACCTTCAGTTTACACACAGAAGGAGATTAGGGGGCAGAGACTGAAGAGGGAGGGTTCTCAGAAGAGAGTCAGCAGAGGGCTGCGTGTTTCCCTTCCTCCCACGAGAGCTTCCCCACTCCCAGCACCACCTCCTCAAGCCAAGAAAAGGGCCCTTGAGAGAACCATTTGGAGAGCGGCACACAGGTACCCTAGAGTTTAGAGGACACAGGGCATGGTACCTACATGTGGCCCGAAAAGATGAGGTGAGAAGCCGGTTAGAGTTGCTCATGAAAGCAAAGACAAAGCTCCGCATCCAGAGTCTGGCTGGGGAAGGATCCTGTGCTTTCTCCACGGGCCACGTGGAGGCCAACGAAGACTAAAGGTTCCTAGAAAAGACGCGACCCAAGAGCTTCACCTGGTAGGGTGTGATGGCTACAACAGAGTCCTGTGAGGGGTAGCACCAAAATTGGGGGCTGAGGAAGGAGTGGGACCAGGTCAGCTGGAAGGTGCACTGCCCACACCAGGAGACGATGAGGCGTGGTCAGTCACTGAGAAGCTTTTCCAGAAGAATCACAAAGGTGCCCTGCAAGAGACAGATCAGCACTTGGGCCGTGCTGCATGCAGGGCACCAACAGACAGCAACGCCACCAGGCAAACAAGACCCCGTGGGCCTTTTACCCATCCTTCTCCTGACCCCCCCGCCCCAACCCTAGAGGAAGCAGAAGTAGTAGAGCTAAAGGGGGGCAGGTATGGAACAATGCTGAAGAAGGAGCAGGACAGACCTTCTTTCTTACTGCAGGTTTCCAGGAGGGGGTCAAGACCATGCACTGGGGAAGGGAGAAGATTTAAACCAGATACAAGACTGACATTCTGATACTAGATCCGACCCAAATGTTAATATCTACAAATGCAAGTTTACTAATACCTGAAGGTTACCCAGAGAAACTGTGGGATCTCCTATCGATGTCAACTAAGAATGGGAGATCAGACAGAATGGGGCTAAAAAGTTTGTAGTGAGAATAAAAGTTGTAGATGCAGCCTTTTCAATAGATTGGTTAAAAATGATCTTATACAAGTCATATCTGAAACAGGAATGGTAACAATACAGCCAGCATTTTTCACGTGTCACGCATGTCCTAAGCACTTCCTATACCTTATCACGTTTAATCTTCCCAACAAACTGATGAGTTTATAATGCTCCTTTTATGGATGAGATAATAAGTAACTTGCCCCAAGTCAGGCAGCTTGCAAGTAGGAGACTCCAAAACCCAGGCTTTTAGTCACTTTGCTCTGCAGTCTCCTGGAGTCATTGACCAAGTGACATCTGTGACAACAGCCCTTTGTAAACTGTAAAGTACCACCACAAATACCAGTGATCATTTATGTTCCCTGGCAGGCTGCAAGGCAGAGGAACGAACACAGTGCACCCAGTGGGCGTTACTGGTATCATCTAATGTGTATTTAGCAGCCTCAGGGCACACTGGTCATTACAAACAACATGGGAAATCCAAGACAAATAACTTCTCCCCCTCCCCGGCCCTTCCCCAAGTCTTTAATTTTGCAATTCAGGCAAGTTTTGTTTTCTAATTTAGAAGTATGATAATGAAGGGCCTAAGAAGTGTGTGCTTGCCTCTGGCCACATATAAGCAGAGAGGTTTTCCAAAGCCCATGTGCATGGGGTGGCAGGAACAGGCAGTGTGACAGAAAAAAAAAAAAGGGTGCTTTGGAGTAGTAAGGACCATGGAATAGTGGGTGAGCACTGCCCTGGGCAACAGGAGATCTGGTCTTTGACCCCTGCTACTAGTTCTATTACTTTAGGTAAGTTCTATAATTGCAGGGTTCCTCTACTTTCTGAAATGGGGATAACAATACCTTTCCTGCCTGGAGGTCTGGGGGTAGACCAGATGATTCTGCTCTAGCAGCTGTGATACTCAGCCCCATTTTTGCAATATGCCAGCCCGTCTTTAGCTCAAGAGACGGAGCACAATTCAAAAATAATGGGTAGGGCTTCCCTGGTGGCGCAGCGGTTGAGAATCCGCCTGCCAATGCAGGGGACACGGGTTCGAGCCCTGGTCTGGGAAGATCCCACATGCTGCGGAGCAACTGGGCCCGTGAGCCACAACTACTGAGCCTGCGCGTCTGGAGCCTGTGCTCCGCAACAAGAGAGGCCGCGACAGTAAGAGGCCCGCGCACCGCGATGAAGAGTGGCCCCCGCTTGCCGCAACTAGAGAAAGCCCTCGCACAGAAATGAAGACCCAAAACAGCCAAAAATAAATAAATAAATTAATTAATTAAAAAAAATAATAATAATGGGTACATTACTAAAACACTAATACTACATCCTGGAGTCATTTTTGAGGAGTGCTGAATGATCATAAATCAAGCAGATAACATAAATCAAGGGAGGCTGTACGCCTCCCACAAGGCTGGGAGTCCTGGGCATGAGACACAGAGCTGCCTCCTCTGCGTGGTCCACCTTCCATCCCCGACTCTGGGTCTCTCCCTGGTAAGGGGATGCTCGCTAGTGATCAGTAGTGAGTGAGTGGACTTGGATGACCTCTCTTTCCCCTTATGCCTTCCTCTGTGGCTCTCCCGGCTTGTTTTTGGAGGCTTCCTGTGACCCAGGCTTCTTTGGCAGATGGTTAAATCTCATTCAAATAAAGATCTTGCCAAGAAAAGGGCCTCTGTAAGGAAACTAAAATTATATCATACCCTCCACTTAAAAACAATTCATCAACAGAAATTCCCTCTTTGGGGTCAACTTATACTCATTTATTCATTCATTGCATGTTTAGCAAGCAGCAGCTATGTTCAACAACAAAACTGGGTCCCTGGCTTCAATGAAATGTACTTTCCAGGGAGAGAGACAAACGATTTCCATATACGCATACGTATCACACCATGACAGGTGGTGATAAATGCTATAAAGAAAAATAAAGTAGGTAACAGGGATGAAATACAATGGGGCAGAAGTGGGGGAGTTGCTAATTAACAGAGGGAGGTTAGAAATGATCTTAATAAAGTGACACTTCAGCAGATACCTAAGGCAGTGAGGGAACAGACAGGTGGATATCTGAGGGAAAGGCATTCCAGGAAGAGGGAATAATAGGAGCAAAAGCACTAAGGCAGGAATCTGCTTAGCATATTTGAGGAACAACAGGGAGACTACATATTCTACATAATCCTGTATGATATTTTTCTCTTCCCAATTATTAGTGTAACACACTGACTTAGAGCCACGTGATAAATCCTAGTGATTGTTTGGAAACAAAGAAGTACTTGGTATAACCAGCTAAGTTCTCTTACAACTTAGGGGAAGAAAAGCAGTAGAATTGATAGGAATTGGTGACTAGTTAAACGTGAGAAATGAAGGAGATACATCACTGATGACCCCCAGGTCTCTGGCTTAGATAAGGGGGAAAACGATGATGTCACTGACCCAGATACAGAGTAAAAGAAGAAGCAGAGAGTGTTGTGCCTCTGTTTGAATTTAGTTTTATTTTTATTCATTTTTTGGAGGGGGATGGGAGAAAGAATGTGAAGGGCAGGTCTTGTAGGAGAAGAGAGGATGCTAAGGTCAGTTTGTTAAGCATTTAACAGACATCTATCCGGAGATGTCGCTTATGGCACTTCTCATAAAAGTGAGAAGAGACAAAGGCCAAGGACAGCATTTGAACATCAATATTTAAGGGATGAGAAGAGGAAGAGAAGAAGAATGAGAATGGATGCCTCATGAGGGCCATCACGGGAGGGAAAGGAAGAAAGGTTTCAATGATGGCTAATGATGCTGAGATCAAACAAGACCTAACGTCAGAAAACAGTCAGCAAAGGCTTGCTGGGCACCGATTGTGTGCCAGGCATTGTGCCAGCCACAGGGAACACTGCAATTCATAAGATTGGCATGGTCTCTTCCACACAGAGCTTACTAGATTCACAAGTAGGAGGTCCTCGTGACCTTGGCATCATGGGCTCCTTGAGTGGAAGTCGACCTCATTGAGTTACTAGGAATGAATAGGAGGTAAGGAAATAAAAGTCACTCTGACACTCTGCTTTCAAGTAGCTTGACTCTAGTGAAGAGGAGGGAAACGGAGAGACACTTAGGATGGAACGTGGAGTGAGGGGGGACTTTTCCTAAAGTCTTTAAGACTTTCATGTATTTCTATGCAGAGGAGAAAGAATTAGCAGAGAGGATGAACCCGAAGATATCAGAGGCAACACCCTTTCACGTGCTCTGAGTCTTATCCAGATCGAAAGAGCAGACCCACATCCAAACGCAGCCAAGTCCCTGGTTCCACTTGACAAACGAGGGCAGCAGAGCCTGGTGGTGAGAAACACTGAGCCTGGGGGTCAGACTATCTGGGCTTGAATTCCAGCTCTACCACTTACTACGAGCCATGTGACCTTCACGGCTCTGTGCCTCAGTTTCCCCCTCTGCAAGCAGGGATAATAACAGTTATCCTCAAAGATTGTTATGAGGATTATATTTTTATATCACTTAGAGGCTGGCCCAAAGTAAGTGCTATGCAAGTGCTGGGAAAGTAAAGTCTAGAAACAGACACACAATGTACACATACGAAGCTTGGTAGATGGGAGGAGGGTTAGAAAGTGGGTGAGTACACAGGTGAGTATATAGCTTTCCTCTTCCAAAGCCGTGCAGCGCTCAGCTCAGAACCCCCTCTTCTCTGAAACTTTCTTGGGGAGTTCTACCCAGAATGACGCATTCTGTAGGAAGTACCCAGCATGGAGCATACCTGTGGGCCGACCTCTTACTTGGGGCACATTCATCCATTCACTGACTCATTCATTTGTTCATCACCCACAGAGCTCCATCCCTTGTCCAGGTATTGTTCTACAAAGATGGGTAAGACACTAGCCCTTCCCTCGAGAAGACTGCTGGTCCAGAAAGCCTTGGGTCTTCTCTCCTGCTGTCTGCCATGTCTGGTGTAGTCATTCAATCGCTTAGAAACTGGGACAGCATCATTTCTTCTCTGTGTCTCTCACAGCATCTAATACACAGTAGGAGCTCCAAAACCCCACAGGATGAAGGAATGAATGTCTGTTCCATTCTGTAGGCACCCGAATGAGTAGGAGCCCACCCTGTCTCCCAGAAGATGAGTTATCAAGGGAGAAAGGAGCTGACGCTTCTACGTCCCTTACTACGTGTCATGCACTGTGGACAGTACACCACTCACTTCGAGCCAGTGGGTGAGAAAAAGCCTTTCCTACTCCTTTTGTTGAAAACTGATGCCTAATGGCTTCATTTTTATGTTTTCAAATGTTTTCCATTATGTATGGTTTGCTTTCTATGCTTGAAGTGTCTCATGTGACTGGAAACATTTTTCATGCTTCACGTGTAGTCAGTCGCTTTGGGATTTTGCCAGTGTTTGGCTGTTGGGTCTTTTGTTACGTAAATGCTTGTTATGTACTTCGGTTCTGCAAGAGACGAGCAAGCCCACCCCTCTGGCCCCGTGTGCACACTCTCTCCCTCTGCCCTCGACGTTATCTTTGTTCTGTGGCAGCCTATCAAAGCCCGTTCCAGCAAGGTGCCTATTAATAAGGCCAGGGTCATCGGCAGATGAGTGAAAACCCAGAACCAAACAGGAATCATTGGGCAAAAACATTTTTTTTCGGTTCTTCCAGGGGAACTAGTGTGTTTGATTTACCTCCAAGTTAGAAAAAATAAATAAATAAATGGATCGTGGATTTTTTTTTTTTAATCATGATGGACAAAATATTGAAGGCAAGATGTTTATATATTGGTAGCCCATCTTTGCTACCCCTCCAATGACTTCTAAAGGAACAACAGCCAAGTTGTGTAGCCTACGCTAGCTCACCAGGTCTTTACACGTCCCGTGTCCTCCCGCCCAGCAGCACAAAGCAATCCTCAAGTTCAAGATTCATTTTGGCCTTCTGGGGACACTGTCCTTGGCATTGGAAAAGGGAAAAAAGAGTCAGGGGCTTCTGGGCTTGTAGCATTTGGATGCAGGGGTGGGGGGAACATTCCCCTGAACTGGAACTCATGGGTCTGTGGGTAGAATGAACTCTACTGGCAGAGTCACCTAGATGTTCTTGGGCAGGTTAAAAACAAAGAACTCATTGTCTTGCCTGCTTAGAAGGCTCCAGAGAACACAGGGCAAGAAGACGTAAGGTCTTAGAATAGGAAGGAGGTTGAAACCTGGCTCCTGCAGGCTCTGGGACCTTATGACCCACCAAAGAATTTAAAGAGAATATTCCTCTTTATTGCAAAGTTAGAGTTTATCTGAATTTATATTAAACTGTACTTAGGCTGCATTCTAATATATTTGTAACCTGCCTAAATGAGAACTAAATGTCTGATATCTATTAATGCTACCTGAAGGTGCAGATCTTTCCCCTGGGCTTTCTGGACACCTCGTCAAGGGTGGTCTGCCTGTGCTTCTAATGCTGAACCTCTAACCCCCAATTCCTCATCTTCACTGTCAAAGGGCTCCTCCTCTACCGATGCCAATGGCATCACCAACCTCAAAACCTTCTGTCCCCCACACTCCAGCAGCATTCTGAATCCCCTTTTTTGCCACCTTCATTTCTGACCAGTTGCCAAGTTCCCCGGATTTCGCTTCCATGATAATTAACCCACGTGATTCCCCTCTCTCCTGACTCTGTCTGGCCTGGCCCACCTCACCCCACCCCTGATGCAGTCAAAGGAGCCCGCACTTCGTTATTAGGGTTAACTACTGGCTCCGTAACTTCCGGCCCCACGACCTTCAGCAAGTCTCAGCTTCCCCATCTCTAAGGACAGGAGATAAAATGAGAGAATTTACATGAAATGCGTGTACAGCATCGGCATCTAGTAGGAGCCCAGGGAACAGCAGTTCCTTTCCTACTTGCTGATCTGCTCCCCAGGGTCCTTCCTCCCAGGATTTCTCTGCTCCGATCCATTTCATGCTCTGCTGCCAGATTAATTCTTCAAATGCAAAACTCACTTTCTCACCTCCGTGCTCAAAACCTTGAACTGCTCCCCACTGTCTCTCGGAGTAAAGTCCACACCGAGGGCCTAGTTTTAGGCCCTTCATATCTGACCCTCACTACCAGCACAATCACTTTTGTGTCTTCTCTCCTTCACACGCTCTGTGCTGTGGCCACCTGGACGGCTGACGCATCTCCGAGATTGCTCTCTGCTCTCCTAGCCTCTTTCCTTTCCTGATGCTGGAGAGAAGGCATCTGCTCCGTGTCTATGTGTCCAATTCTGACCCATCCAGCTCAGCTCAACCCTTGGGAAAGTCTTCCTGATACTTGATTCGTGGCAAAAAACAAAATAAATAATAACGCACACGTAATTTACCCAACTTTTAGCGCTCTGCGGGGATCATTTAATTGTCAAAGTTAAATAATGTTTATGTTAAGGAGATGCCATTACTAAGTATATAAATATAAATTTACAGTAGCTTAGTGTATTTGTGGGTGTGGGGGGACAGACAGAGATAAAAGCTAGACACTAGCTTTCTGTACAGGGATTTCCATATTTCTAGATAGTAAATTAGTTTGAGAAATAAAAGCCATTTTCAGATATTCTCTAGTGAAGTATTATTAATTTCCGAACGTTATAAGCTGACCAAGCATATCCTTCTATGTTAGAAGTGTCGCAGACATTAAAAACCCAGCTGTGAAAACTGAAAACAACTTAAACTATTCCAATAATTAGGACATAGTTAAATAAATTATGATATGCTCACATTAGGGGCTATTATACAGCCATAAAAATGATGTTTTTGAAGAAATTAAATGATGTTGAAAAGTACAAGATATGAAATTCTATATTCTGTCTGCTCCTGGACATATAATAATGACGAATATAATCGCAAATGATAATACTAATAAGCAAGAAAAAAAGACCAAAAGAAAATATACCAAAAGGTTAATTGTGCAGGAAGAAGATTACGGTTGTTTTTTATATTCTTTATCCTTTTCTGTGGTTTCCAAATTCTCAATAAGCATGTGTTGCTTTTACAGTCAGAGAGGAAAATATTCAAAGCGTGATTCAAAAACAAATACAGCAACAAAAAAATGTCCTTAGGCTTAGATGAGGCAACATAAGGATAGAGGAAGTTCAAGCGGCTCTTTCAGCATCCTCTAGCCAGAAGCTGTCTCCCCTTGGAGGCATTTGGTTTCCACGGCCTAATCACAAAGGTTTCCTCATCAATAGCCTCTGAACCAAACACTGTGACCAGCTGCACACTAAATACTCTCAGTGACTTTACCTACAGGTAAGATGACCCACGAATGCCAGGCAAAGGAGCCAAGGTCTTGCAAAAGAACAGACCTTTTTTTTTTTTTTTCTGTAACACCTCTGTCCGTGATTGACGATGCATACTGGTAGAAGTCATTATTTTATTTATTGAGTTTTTCACATTCTTAAGACGATTATGCATCTGTGCACTACGCAATCTCTCTGTAGGTCTCTTTCAAGGATCAGAACATGCACAGGAATCTCTGAAAGAAGCGCCAGTGAGACTTGAAATGATTACAGATTGATGGACACGTGCTGTGACTGGGGCGGGAAAAACACAGTGATATGAAATCAGTTTTCTACAGACAAGTAGAAATAAGCCCTGAGGAATGTATCAGCTGTAAAATCCTGAATGTCAGACAGAGGATGGGCCAGCAGAAAAGTGCTTTGAACTTGGCACCATGCTTGGCACATAGAAAGTACTCCAGCAATATTCTTGGTTGACCCACTGACAATTTTTCTAACGTGAAAGATCACCATGACATGGCAGTAGAGTGCTACCATCTGTGCTTCTTTGTGACATTATGAAGCTGAGTGTTCTTCCAAAGATCTAAAGAGAGCAAAAGAGTTTACCAATTACAGTGATGCTTTTTCATTAAGAGTGGAAATGTTGAATCTTGAGACTCAGAGTCTGGAGTCAGACTGCCTGGGTTTAAGCATTGGCTCTTGCCAGCCATGAGACTTTGGGCATCTCTCAGCCTCAGTTTCCCACCTGTAAAATGGGGCTAATAACAGTGTCTCCTTTAGAATCTGAGGGTTAGGGGGGATCATGCATGACACATATTAGATGTTCCGCGAAAGGGAGCTATTTGGGGCACTGGACACTGGCTGAGCTTGACTCCGAGTTCCACTGAACACTCCACGTTGCTGGCAAAGCGGTTCCTTTCTACTCCCTCATCTGAATCTGTCCAAATACTCTTTTGCAAATGGCTTAGATAAAGTAAAACCCAACATGTTTCAGAAGCTAAATGCAGAAGTTAAATGAAAGTTTTTTTTTGTCAATAAACAGCATGAATCTTGTTGTCAACCAACTCACGCTGCTGCAAATCTCTTGGGCTCATGATTCAAAAGCAGAAATATAAGAGAAGATCCAGCTGCTTCTGCACTGGCCTTGATTCGAAAGGCTAGGGCACATTTAGAGCAGCAGAATTTAGAGCAGAATTGTTGGACAATTTCTATTTGAATGAGGTTGATTCAGAGCATCCAAACGTTGGTCAGATTTGATACCTAGTCTCTGCCTTCCCCACTCTCATCCTTAGGGTCTGACACCATGCCTTGCTTCATAATACGGACAGCATATTTCTGGCACTTGCCGTGTACTGAATAAAAGCACTGTCCTAAAAACCGTGCATTTATTAAGTCATTTAATTGTCATAACAACCTGATGCTTTGGAAATGACTGAGAGGAACACCCTGCCCAGCGGGGCGTCACTTCTTACTGAAAAAAATGACAAGCTGCCTCAAACAGATCCTCTCCGGAGATACAGGGATGGGAGGGGCATACAGAAAGGACAGGTCACTCAAGCTCAGCCTGAAATCCAAAACCGCGGAGTCCCTGTTGCCATAGAGCCCGGCCTTGGAAGCGCTGGGACCCAGGGAAGGGGTGGAGCTAAGGACATGGTTTCCCCGGCCGGCTCCCCCCACTTCATTTCCTTGTATCTCTGCAACACAAGCCTGTCAGCAAAGACAACCTGGGCGTGCCTCTCTGCTGCGACGTGAAGGAGACTCACTAGTAAAATCCACAAAAGCCCAGAGTCGCAAGATTCCGAAAGTTCAGCAGCTTGTTGAGCTACGTGTAAGAAAAAGGTCGACCGTTTTACATTAAATTCAATTAGAGGGGCTTCCCTGGTGGCGCAGTGGTTAAGAGTCCGCCTGCCAATGCAAGGGACACGGGTTCGAGCCCTGGTCCGGGAAGACCCCACATGCCGCGGAGCAACTAAGCCCGTGCGCTACAACTACTGAGCCTGCGCTCTAGAGCCCGCGAGCCGCAACTACTGAGCCCACGTGCCGCAACTACTGAAGCCTGAGCGCCTAGAGCCCGTGCTCCGCAACAAGAGAAGCCACGACAATGAGAAGCCCGCGCACCGCGACAAAGAGTAGCTCCTGCTCGCCCCAACTAGAAAAAGACTGCGCGCAGCAACAAAGACCCAACACAGCCAAAGATAGATAAATAAATTAATTAATTAATTAATTTTAAAAAGTTATTAAAAATAAATTCAGTTAGTGAGTTTGCACTGATTGTTTCCTTCAGTGCTCAGCACTGTGCCTCCCACAAAGGCTCCATAAATGCGCTGAATACATGGATAAGTTGTCTGAGTTATACTTTTAAATTGAATACACAAAACATGATAATTTTATGAACAACCCAAATTATACATAATACATTTTTATGTCCCAAAGCTAAGAAAGTGTCTTTGAATCAATAAATGGGGCTTTCAAAAAAGTTATTTTTAAATTTTTATTTTCCCACAAATGTTCATTTTGTGCTTGAAAAATGTTTTCATGGTGGTTCCCTCCCCCCACCTCTTAAAATTGTGTTGATACATAAAGTTTACCATGTAAACTGTTTTTAAGTGTATAGTTTGGTGAGATTAAGTACATTCACATTGTTGTGCAACCGTCACCACCATCCATCTCCAGAACTTTTTCATCCTCCCAACTGAAACTCTGCACTTGGTAAACACTAACTCCCTGTTCTTCCCTCCCCACTGCCCCTGGCAACCACCTTCTACTTTCTGCCTCTATGAATTTGATGACCCTAGGAAACTCATATATGTGGCATCATACAATATCTGTCTTCTTGTGTCTGGCTTATTTCACTTAGCATAATGTTTTCAAGGTCCAGCCATGTTGTAGCATGCATGAGGGTTTCATGCCTTTTTTTAAGAATTGTGGCAGAATATACATAATATAAACTTTACCTTCGTGACCATTTTTAAGGATCCAGTTCAGGGGTCATGGTGGTTCATTTTTAATACGATAGGTGTAGCAACAGTGACAACAGACTGCACAGTACAGCCCTCCTCACTTTTCAAATTTCTTTCAGAGCTGGTATCAGAAAAGAGCTCAGGAGGTCTGGATTAGAACCTGGCTCTGCTGAGAACTTCACAAGTCGCCCATCTCCTGAGCCGGCTATTTCTAGGTCTCTGGTGATGGTCCCAGGCCAGAGTTGTTGGGGGGATTATTACAACCCATTACTAGCTCTGGTTTACATTCATAAAAGAGAAAAATGCCCAAGGATACAGTCTCAAGGGAAGTACGAGAGTGAAAACAAACAGAGTTGGAGACCTGACTTGCGAACGCCTCTGTTAAGGGGGTTCCACCTGGGGGAATTTGCTGCATGTGCGACAGCAAAGCAGCGCTACTAGGGGCTGTCAGCTGAGGCTCAGAGAGAGGCTTATCACACAGACCAGGAGCCTTGCTGAAGACCAGGAAGGCATGCCAAGTCAAACAAAGTGCTCAGAATAGAAATGTAAGTCCCTTTTGACACCGGGGAGAAATCAGGAAATTTTCCGGAAAGTAGGTGACTGACAGGGATGTTGGTGTTAGAAGGAAGCAGCGGAACAAGACGCCTAAGACAGGTGGGTGTGGAGCAGCAGGAGGCCCGCGCTCCTGGCTGCAGGGCCCAGGATGGAGCGAGGACAAAGGGATGGCCCCAAGGCACACAGGTCCCCAGGGCTCAGAAGAGGAGAGAGCCCACAACCAAACCCCAAGCGAGAAAAGGCGAGTGCGAAAGGAGCCGAGAGCTTGAATCCCACGTTGTGTTAATTAACAGAGCTATGATTTGCCAATGAGCGCCCAGCAGGGGCGATCATCTGCCTGATAGAGAAGGCCTGCTTTCCTGATGCATTCTCAAGTGCACGAGCCATGAAATTACTTCTAAAACAAATAAAAAGACAAAGACAGTCAAAGAGGACCAGCACTTACATTTGTGTACTGGGGAGACTTTTGTTCTTTCTTGAAGGAAACAGGCTAATTACAGAGACCAGACATAACACAGAAATATCCAACCTTATCATCTCTCCTAGGAAAGCAGAAAATACTAACTCAAATAAATTAATAAAAATACCAAACCCGTGGGGGGCACATTTTACTTAAACAGTATCCCATATAACCCTCACAAAAATCCACCATCCTCATTTCACAGATGTGGAAACAGCCGTGCAGAGAGGTTAAGTAAATAACTTGCCCAAGGTCACACAACAAAATGGAATCAAAACAAACATTTCATCTTCCTTCCCGAGACATTCAATAGCTATCTTATAATGTTTTTTTAAAAACGGCCTAAAAAGGAGTTAGCGAGGGTCCCCAGTAAAATGCAGCTGAGAAGAGTCTCTTGCCCCTCTTCTCTGTAGTGGCTTTGCCCCCATCTCTCACAGGCTTTCCGTCACTGCTCTGGCAGCGTTACATGGTGGCCCAATTCCCGCTTGGGAGTCTCTGCAGCCTTCTTCAATGCACGTCGCATCTTACCATCCCACAGCTGAAAGTTCTTCAGTGGCTCCCACTGCCTTCAGAATGAAATCCCAGCTCTTCCACATGCCACACAAGGCCTCTTGGGGTCTGGCTCCTGCCTGGCTCTCCAGCCTCGTCTCCTCCATTCCTGGCCCCAACCCCAGCCTCTGTAGCCCATGAGTGAACCTTTCATGCTGATGAACAGGGAACCCCCAACTCGTCCTGGGCTCCCCGGCTTCCTGCTCTCCTAACCCCGGGCCTTTCCCCCTGCTGCTCCTTGGGTGTAAGATCGCTTCCCCCTTCTGCCTGGTCCCCCTCCTGGACCTTCAGAGTCCGCCCAGGCCACCCCTCCATCCACCAAGCTTCCTGTGCCCGGCCAGACTGAGCTGGCTTCTTTTCTCTGCTCCGTGCACCTCCCATCCTGACTCCTGACCCCTGATGCCTGTGTGAGCTCTTCCCACACTGCATTTCGGTGGTATCTTTCCTCACCACCCCCTCTCCCCCATGAGACTCATTCATTCATTCATTTATTCATCCACTCATCCACTCACACACGTAAGCTCCATTGAGGGAAGGAACTACAACCGCCTCTGGTTTAAGCACTGCGTCTCCAGCCTTGAGTAGAGTGGTTCTCTAAGTGTGGTCCCGGGTAGCAGGCTTGTCAGCCTGGGAACTTGTTAGAAATGCAAAGTCTCAGGTCCCACCACAGACCCACTGAATGGAGTCTCTGTTTTAATAAGCCATCCAGTTTGGGAACCACTGCTCTAATTCAACGCCTGGCATACCGTACTCAATAAATGCGGACTGAATGGATACACAGCTGTCACTAGAAACCAGCTATCCTGGAGCCTCTGGCGGCCTCAGGGTTGCTCCATCCTCCCCTGGGGAGGGGATGAGACTTTCTTTGTTAGCTTCCCTGTCTTGCCCAGTGATTCTGGGATCACCGTATTTTCAATCCTGTTCTAGCACTGGTACAGCTGACAACTAGAGAGGAGACTGGAACAAATCGAATCAATCTTCAGGTCATGTAGCCTTTTGGAAATATAGTGAAACTCGGGGACCAGGCCAGCTCTGGCTCTTACTGGGTAACACGTGCCCTCTCTGGTCCTCCCTTCTTTTTCTGAAAAGGAAACCTGCCTACCTCATGGGATTGGCATAAACATCAGGTAAGAGAATCTTTGTGCATGTGCTTCCTCAACTTTAAAGCATCCTCTAAATGTTCGTCCCTAATGACAAAATGAGATACACTGGGCTAGATGAGTACAAAAGTGCTTCAGCTCTAACATTCTCTGATTCTGTGAAATCTCGACAAAATCCCACTTCAACAAACACTACGAAAAGACAGGGTCCTCATAGAGAGCGGTGGGTCATGACGCAGGCTCAGGCATCAAGCTTGGGTTCTAACCAGCTCTGATGCTTCCAAAAGTGTGTGACGTGGAAAAGTTACTTACCCTTACTGCAGTCTCCTCATCTGTAAAATGGGTCATTACTCCCACTCACCTCACGGGGTTGTCTGAATATATGTAAGATGCTGAAAGTGTACTTAAGCATTCAAAAATGTTGGGGACTCTTGTTACTAATGCACTATTGCTGTATTTAATGGTGCTATTTTCATTCCTGAGGGGAACAGCACAACGTAAGAGATCATCTGGTGCTACACAATCTGTAAAGAACAATCTTAGTCAATACAATCTTCTGATTATGTGACACTGAATTGTATATTTTTTTGTGCTCCAGGCTACAGAGTACTGTTTCATTGGTTTTGGTTTTGGTTTTATTTGGTTGGTTCAGACATCAAACAGGGCAGCCTTTCAAAACCTTCAGGTTGAATATTTCAGGAACCATCCTTGCCAAGAAGTCCAGCCATGGATGCTGAACAGCACAGAGTGTCCAATAGCTTAAGACAGGGGTCAGTGAACTTTTTCTTTAAAGGGCCAGAGAGTAAATATTTT
This sequence comes from Balaenoptera physalus, assembly GCF_965194825.1. NCBI lineage: Eukaryota > Metazoa > Chordata > Mammalia > Artiodactyla > Balaenopteridae > Balaenoptera > Balaenoptera physalus. The sequence continues at coordinate 111,219,782 of NC_138887.1, read as the reverse complement.
AGGCTTTACAGGCCATGGGGTCTTTGTTGCCACTGCTACTCAACTCTGCCGTTGAAGTACAAAGGCACAGTAGATGACACGCAAACCAATTAGGTGGGCTGGATTTGGCCCACGGGCCATAGTTAGAACCTTAGAGAACCAAGAAATTCGACGTGATAGAATCATGGTCCCTCCTTTCCTCAGCCCCATTCAAAACACTTCATTTTCTTTGCTAATTCATTACAGAGAAACTGGCTATCAACTCCATTCTATCTCTAGTTCATGCAGCCCCAGGGTATGAATTCTAGAAATGTATAAATTGTAGCAAAATCCCACTTCAACTTCAGAATTTGAGTTACACAGAGTTCATTTCATTATAGGATTTTTATCTCAACAAATGACATTGAAGGTCCAGAGTTATTAAAAAAAAACAAACAACCCTATTTCCATGTCTGCCCACACAAACTGCTTCTCTCTCATCCTAATTCTAATATGATGCATTTTATTAAGTGAAAACTTTAGTATACTACATACATTGCGGCTAATCTCTGTTTTTCTAGGAGCTGATCAAAGTTACAGAAAGACAGTCCATCCTTTTGACCCAGGATATGTGTACAGTAATAGTGTAAGAACATCAGTGCTGTGATAAGTAATCTTAATACACTTAGACATAGATCTCTAAGTGATGTGGGGTTGAATCAGTAGTTTTGTTTTGTTAAAAGTCCTTAGGGGGACTTCCCTGGTGGCGCAGTGGTTAAGAATCCGCCTGCCAATGCAAGGCACACGGGTTCGAGCCCTGATCCGGGAAGATCCCCCATGCCGTGGAGCAACCAAGCCCGTGCGCCACAACTACTGAACCTGTGCTCTAGAGCCCATGAACCACAACTACTGAAGCCCGCATGCCTAGAACCCGTGCTCCGCAACAAGAGAAGCCACTGCAATGAGAAGCCCACGCACTGCAACGAAGAGTAGCCCCCGCTCGCAGCAACTAGAGAAAGCCTGTGCACAGCAACGAATACCCAATGCAGGCAAAAATTAATTAATTAATTAATTAATTTTTTAAAAAAGTCCTTCGGATTCATGAGTGGTGGGGGAAGTTCTCATTTTTACATCCCACTCTGGTGTAATCTGGGAGTAGGATTAGGGGCTGGCTCAAGTAGAGGGTTAAGACAGAAAGCAGGGGACAAGGCAATGAATAGAGAACAGTAGAAACTTCCCAAGAGCTTAGGGCAGGGGCCTCGCAGGGCACAAGATGGAGAGGAGGCCAGAATGCAGAGAGATGGAAACCAGAGCCAGGGACCTTGCGGAGAAAGGAAGGAGCAGAAATAACCCCTACAAGTTGCCAGGAAGCTAAACAAATAAGATTTCGGAGGGTACCACTCGGGGCTTCTGACACCCTGGTAATGTAACATTTAACATACAATGTGCACTGAAGAGATGTGAGCTGGAAAATGACAGACTGGAGAGAAGTGGGTGGCAATTTTATCTGCCATTTGAACCTGAGCAACCCAGTTTTAGGAAAACAGGTAAAAAACAATAAATAATGCAGCACACCTCCCCTGTAGCCGGTGGCAATGGGCTTCCATTTTAATAAGGATTGAATGCAACATAGACATTTTGACACCCTGACACATCCTTTAAAATGGAAATCTGTCTGTAGAGCCTGTCACAGCTGCTTCATGACACCAGGAAGCCCAATCCCTACCCTACTCCGAAGAGGCCCAGAGGTTTCCACGGCAGTGGGAGAAGGAGCCCAATGCCGTTGTCATGGCACCTGCCTCCTCCTTTAGGTTGGATCCCAGGCCCCAGGAGGGCGGCTCCTGAAAGGCCTGGGTTGCTGGTCCCACCTCTGGGCAGAGGGGTGGGTATGCGCCGGAGTCTGGGTTTCAGTTTGCGGGTGGGGTAGAGGGAAGTGGAAGGATAATGGTACGATTAATCCTCACCACTTACATTAAAGTACTTTTATATAACTTAGTTCATTTGCTTCTCAGCCTGCGAGATAGATAGAGAGTGTGTTTTTCTCATTCTACAGTTGGGGAAATGGGTCCAATGGTCAAGGTTAGGTAATGTCAAGAAAGTTGTATAGACAGACCATGACCTTGTGTCTGGGCTTGAGGAAAGGCCTCCAGGATGAGGAGGTCCCTCCCCTGTCCCAGGGACATGAGGTCAACGGCACTGCCCTAGTCTGGCCTGGTGTGGATACCAGTGTGAGGCTGCCCATGGTACAATGCAAGGTACCCGAAGGCCCAACTGCCCAAATGGCACCAGACTGTCAGAGGAACTGCAATTCCTGTGTCCAAATTCCCTTCACAGGGTTAAGACCCCAGGCCTCCAGATCTGGCTATGCTCAAGTGCCCCAATGGGACTGGGGAGGGTCGCAGAAACATGTTAGTTTCCATTGTAAGGAAGTAGCAGGAGGCAGCCACCCAGGCAGGTCACATAGGAAAGCCTGGATGTGAGAGGAAAGAAAGATGGTTGGAAAGGCCCAAAGCAGAAGCACCGCGTGCCCACGTGCCGCAGGAGAGGCTGCCAAGGGGAACGTCGCCCGTAGCCTTGCCCTTGGGGTGTTGGGTGTGGTAGAGCGCTGCTCAGAGTAGTGGACAGGACACTGGAGCAGACACAGAAGGTCTAGGTCCTCGTCACAGCTGTGTCACTAAGCAGCCACACAACCCTGGAAAAGACAGGAGCCCCAATATCCTCAAATGTAAAATGGGTGTAGTGGGTTGCATTGTGTCCCCCCCATCCCAAAAGATATGCTCAAGTCCTAACCCCTAGTACCTGTGCATATGACCTTATTTTGAAATAGGCTCTTTGCAGATGAAATTAAGAATCTCAAAATGAGATCATCCTGGATTCAGATAGGGCCTGAAATCCAATGACTGGTGTCCTTAGAAGAGAAAGGACAGGAAGATGTGACACACAGAGACACAGGGGAGAAGGTCATGTGACAAGTGAGGCAGAGATTGGAGGGATGCTGCCACAATCAGAGGACGCCTGAAGCCACCAGAGGCTGGAAGAGGTAGAAAGGAGTCTCCCCTAGGGCCTGCTGACGCCTTGATCTTGGACTTCTGGCCTGGAGAACTGAGACAATAAACTCCTGTTGTGTTAAGCCATCCAGCCTATGGTGTGTTGTTACGGCAGCCCTAGGAAACTAACACAGTGGGGATACACAGCTCAACCTGCTCACCTCCTAGGGCTCACTGTAAAGACCAACTGAACCATGGCCCTGATGTCACAGGTCACAGCACCTGGGCTGTGCTGCCCAGGTCTGTGCTGTCCAGGACAGCTGACACGAGCCGAGTGTGGCCGCTGAGCACTGGAACGAGACTAGGCCAAATGGAGATGTGCCACCAAGTCGAAGGAGTGTAAATTATCTCACTAATATTTCCTATTTTGATTACATGTTGAAATGGTACTTTGGACCGATTGAGTTCAATAAGACATATTATTACAATTAATTTCACTTGTTTGATTTTAGACTATTTTTAACGTGGCAACTAGGAAAGGAAGAATTACGTATGTGGTTCCTATTCTATTCCTATTGGCCCATGTTGGCCTAGACAACGCCCTGGGCGACAACTGCATGCGGATTCGGGCCAGTCTTTCAAACAGCCACAAGCCGAGGGCAAATGCAATTTATACAAGCATGTGGGGAAGGCCACCTATGCTCTGGTTTGAGCCTGCCTTCATCTGATACCATAAAACAGCACTCGACAGAGCCCTGCCAAGGGTGGTAGGTTCCTCCTTAAGGGGGTTAAATGAAAAACAAAGGAAAGTAAATACCTTTGTTTCTGGGTTCTACCCCTTCCTTTGCTTCTGACCCAGAGCCCTCCCCAGATGTGCAGCTGCTGTCAACACTCAGGCCACTGCGTGCTTGGTGCCTCGGGCCTCTCCTTGGCTCAGCTAAGTGCCTATCATAACGGGTCGGTGGGAGCTCGGCTAATTACAGCCCCAAACTAGCCGAGGTTGTGACATTCGTCTCCTCCAGTCTGTCCATCTAGCTCAGTCCACACCAGTCCACCCATCTCCAGGCCACCGCTCAGATGTTGACCCTGCCCCTCTTTCTCAGCTCGCCTGTCCTCCCCTGGCTCGGTTTTGTCTTTACATTGGAGCATCGACTCGCTTGATCCTGGGCTGGCGGCAGCGAGCAGACACAGCGCATATCGTTCGATCCACCACGATGCAGCTCCAACAGAGGAAACGTTGGCAATAATGACAGGCACCGGCGGGAGGGAGGAAATCAATCGCTGCAGAGCCCCGACTCCCTACCCCGCGGAACGTGCGAAGGCAGACACCCACACCCACGCGGGCAGACAGGCAGACTCCCACGCTCCAGACGAGGGGAAACCAGGTTAGCTCATCGCACAGGCATCGTGGAGCTGCCTCCGGAAGCCCTCCTGCCCTTCCACGCCAGAATGGAGTTTTCTCTCCCCAGAACTGAAATAATATCTACGGCCTGTGCTGCTTCTTTTCTTAACCCTTTCTTGTGGCGCCTGTGAGTGAGAGAAGTCCTCAAGGGTGGGGCTCACCCTTACGCTTTGCCTGTGACTGTGACCGCCACGGCAAAGCACAATACCTTGCACATTGAAGATGTTCAATACGTGTTTGCTGTTGTTATTAATGAAGGAAAAAAAGAGCAAAACTACTATGAGGAGATTCCTAAGGCCACCTTTCCTTGGGTTAGAAAAAATTGTCCAAGATTTGGAAATGGAACAAAGGATTTACTGTGGGTTCTTTTCCGGACTTACCAGGCAGCTGGCTGCCTGGAGCTGATTCTTTAGAAATGTGTGCCCTAGTTTGATTTGCTATTTACTATTGATTAAGATATTTACAACTCTGTCAGGGTAGATGTTAACTTAGAAAACTGATGGCAAAGCAAATGATTCCAGCCAACAGTAATGCAAATGAATACTGTCCTGTAGAGATGCAAATGATCTCTAGCCTGGAGAAAAGATAAGCCCAGTCAGTGCTTGCTGCTTATTGCCCTGTGGTTCATAACCAGTTTTGTATCTAACCTAGCAATCTTATTTCTTATTCTAGGATATTTTAAATGCCTTTCCCTACAGAACATAAAAGCCCCTGCTCTTCAATGGTCTTTGAACCAGCTTTACCATCTTACCGGTTCCCTCATCAATTGGTAAGCTGAATAAATTTTTGAGACAAGTCCATTCTATTTTGTATGGGAGTCATGTCCTTAACTTTTTGAAAATTATTCTTTGGCACTGGATAGAATCAGGAGCGCTGGGCTCCCAGGCTATAGCTTCCTTAGATAATCAGCTAGCCATCTGAGTCTTGGATTGTTAATGGTCACCAGCTCACTCTTGTTCCCCCTAATAGTGCTTCTAGGGGGTCTTTCAGGAGGAAGTGGTTCTCAGGCCTTTAGAAGTTTTAGAGAATAAATGAGAATAAAAGTAGGACATTGGGACAACTGGTCACCATCTAATCTGGAGGCAGAGAGAACAGGCCAGAGGCAAAGACACACCACGCCCTTCCACAGCTTTCATGCTGTCCCACTAGTGACCCTCCGTACAAAGAATACCTTCCCCGCTCTAGCCCCAGCTCAAAGGCTACTTTCTCCTGAAGCCCTCCTTGACCACCCCTCATCCCGGCGCTCAGGAAGAATAAGCTGCAGTCTTCTTTGTGAGAGTGTTATGGAGGCCCTCGCTTTACAAGAGAACTTAAATATCTTTTCTCAGAATTGCAGGAAATTTAGCTCCAATGTAAAGCTGCCGGCTGCCTTAAACAAGAGTATGGGTAAAAGACTATTCTGGGAATGGGTGGGTGTATTCCCAGCTTGGAACAAAGAAGAGGAGAAAGGAGGTTCTAGGAAAGATGAAACACACTTGGGAAAGGAAGGGCAAAACTGATACAAGCTAAAGCGACGTCTCAGGGCCCGCGCTGAAGCAGTGGAATAAGGCAGAAAAATGCAAGTGTGTTTGAGCAGCCAGGGGTGAAGGCTTCTGGGAGTTCAGGGCAGAGGGAACTGAAAAAAGGAGAGGGAGAGGATATAGAAATCTCTGTGCTTCTGAAACTCAGTCTGAGTTAATTTGCACATATCTTTGTTCTTATCTAGTGAATAGATGCATGAAAGATAAAAAATAGAAGCAGTGAACTCAACCAAGCTTGGTCCAAAACTTTAGAACTCCCAATGTGTCAGGGTGGCCCTACCAGTGGGTGCATGATCACCTATAACACTTGTATGTCATGTTATAATTATTTGCGTCTATGCCTGTAGTTTGCACTTGACCATGGACTCACTGGGAACAGATACCAGCTTGAGTTCATCTTTGTGTTCCCAGATCCCAACACAGAGTATGCTGTATAGGAGACTGTTTTAAAAGTTCCTGAATATGTATTTTGTTCCTCATTGAGTTTTCTTTACAAATGGAGAATATCTGTGCATTTATTTTCAAAAACTGCAAAGTAAGAAGAGGCAGTGAAAATCCCAAGACCCAAAGTAAGACACCAATTTAAGAAGGAAAGTAAAATGGAAAATCTCTGGGACCAGCAGAAGAAAACAAATTCATAGAGTTGTAGACATGCCCTTGATGATTCAGCAATCTGGAAGTCATCTGACTCTCCCTTTAATACGGTTCAATATGCAGGCAAAGAAGGCTAACAAATGACACCTATAAACCTTCTTACAAAAAACAGCAAAGACATGTACATGGACAACAGGTGTGAAACTGATCTCTTGGGCAGAGGCTCAGGCATATCTAGCAAACCCAGGTAAGGACCAGTTACCTTCTTAGGACATCTGTGAGTATAGAGAACATTTTATTACCATAACCTGGAAAGAAGAGTCAGAAGGCCTGAGTTCTTATCATGACTCTGCCTTGACCATATATCAGCTAATATGTTAAAATGTGATTCCACCACATCCCATATTTCCCACTACCTTCCCCAAATGCTTATTCTGTCAATCAAGTGTGGTGTTGCCCGAATCAGGGAGGTCCAGGGATCCCGTTTGATGGCAGCAAAATCCAGGAGTAATTAGGAAAAACTTAAACTGGCTCTGAGATAAAGGCAAGGCCCAAGTGGTGCTGCAACTGAGGATAAGAAACAAGAAAACGGGAGGGAGGTCAGGATGGGGGAGATAAATCTGGTCTGAATTTGCATTGATAGGAAACCTTTCCAAAATTAAAAAAGCAAAGAAAGCAAACAGGTGCTGAATCTGGGCTGTCCAAATATTCACCAAACACTGATTACAGCTTGATGCTTGCTAATTTGGGATGACTGGGGAGCTGGTGTGCTTTCCTACTGATGAAAATGCCCTTTGGAACCTCTGTCCTTAATGTCCCTTCTCGGAAAATGTAGGAGGAGCTTCAACAATGACAAACAGTGGAGCCATTTCTTGCCTCTGTCGCCTCCTAGCTTTGTGATCTCGGAAAAGTCAGTTCACCTTTCTGGGGCTCAGATTCCTCATCTGTACACAGAGAGGGGTGGAGAAGAGCTGCCTGCCTCACCTGCCAGCTCTGGAATCTCCTGCCCGAGGCCAGTAGACTATAGCTCGTTGGAGCCCTCTGCAGCCCCTCCTGCTGCTTCCAGAAAGCACAGGATTCTCCATCAAACCATTCTAGCAAAGAATATTTTCTGCTCCCTGCCTAACAGTCTAATTTGCCCCCCATGTGCTCTTGCAGATGGCCCAGAGGAAAGTCCACATTGGTGTCTGAGGCTCCAAGCCTTGGGTAGAAAAGAAACCCCGCTGTGGTGGGGAAGAGGAGTTGGGGTGGGAGGGTGGAGGGGTGTAGAGAAGGCTGGTCAGTCCAGCTCCCCATGTATTAGCTACATGCCTCCTTGGGGTGTTCCCAGGCCCCAAGGCAAGGGGCTGGGTCACAGCTGCTCCTCAAGCGGTGTAGCAAAACCAGGGGTCCCTGCAGCTTCAGTGTATCTAGATGACAAAGACTTTTCAGAAGCAAGGCATGAAGAGGTCTCCTCCTTTTCAAAATGGGGATCCAGAACTTAAATTTACCCCTCTGGTTAAACTCCAAGAGTTGCTACAAAGTTCTCGCAAAGGTCCAAGCCTAGGACCAAAGCCAAGCAAAGGTCTCAAATATCCTAAAGTTGATCTTTGATACCACCCCTTAGCCCCAGTCAAAGGTTCCTTACTGAGTCTCCAACGTGTTAGAAAGTCCACCGATATACACTGTGGCACCCCTCCCCCAATCTTGCCTTGGTGACCTCTCACCTACCCACCCACCCACCCCCCAGTCTCCTGACCCTGCAGATGACCCTGACTCAGCCCCTAGTATAGCCAGAGCTGGGCCCCTTCCCATCTGAGTCCCACTTGCCCAAGAGCTACTGGAAGGCACGGGCGTAGGACATCTCTGCTTCCACCCCCGATTGAGCAGATTTATTCCCAGCATTGCAAATTAGAAATTGGAATACAACTTCTCAGGGAAGGATTTATAATGGCGATTAAATTCTATATTATTCAATATAGAAAGATAATCAGTATTCAAGTGAGAAAATCAGGAGCAGTGACTAGATGACTTGCCCATGGTCACAGAGGCAGCTAGTGACAGAGCTGAACCAGAACCCAGGGCTCCTAGCTCCCAGTTCAGTTACAGATGGGCTTCTACTCATTGGATTGGAAACCTGCCTACTGTTTATAGTGCGGTTTCTATCAGAAACTGTGTTCTAAGTTCCCAATCCCCATATCGCAGGGAAAATTTGGAACAGGGCTCCTTCTAAGTTGGAGACCACCAATTCCGTATAGGGTCTGTCTGTATTAGGGCTTGCAGGAGGGGTCAGACTCAAGGAAATGATGTTACTCCTGGACTGACCTGCCCACAGAAGGATCAACATGGTGCAAGTGCCCTCAGGACTCAGTGTTAAAGGTAGTCCAAAAACTACTGGGGAGAGGAACCTTTTCTAGTCTCCCAAGACCATGCTTAAGTTTTCTTCTCACTGCACTATTTCTAAGGGAAAGAAATGAATGAAACAATCACTATGATTTTTTATGGAGATAAAAATTCCATGATCTCATTACTTCGAGCACCAATCCAAGTTCATCTTTCTTGCAACCGTTAACCTTCAACGAAGGGAAGCTGACACGTGGTCCCCTGGGGGTGATGGTGGCCGAGGTGCTAAAACAATGTCTGTGCTCAATGCTCAATGATGTTCATGGGACAAAAAAAAAGTTCAATCTGGATGATGTTCTGTCCCCTTGGCTCTCTCTTTCTCCCATGAATGACAACAATCACAAATGTCTTAGGGTGTTATTGTTCCCACACTGAACTGATGGAGGGATTTCACCACCACCTAAAGGGCAGTGGCCACTGAAGTGCTCTTTCCTAGTCCACCAGTAGTTCATCCCTCATTGTCACGCTGTGACAGTGACCTTCTTTATGATCTTTCTCTTAGTATCATGGGGACTTCTAGGAGACATGCCAACTCTCAGTGTTAAAAAAAAAAATACCTTGTACCCTGAGCCTTGTCCCCATCTTCTCTAAGGCCACATCTAGAGTGGCTTCTTGCCTCTGAACAGATACAGGTATGATGAAGAGGAGAGGAAGGCAGTGATCAGCCTGAGTGTTGGTGAAACCTTTAATGGCCCCGCTCTGTCACCTGCATCTTTCGGATGCTCTGTTTTCTTCTCTGTCACGTGAGAGGCCCAGACCAGGCGAGCCCTGAAGATCATTCTGGCTCCCAAGACAGTTGAGCCTCCAAAGGCAGCAGGACCATGTGGGGAGGGCAGCTGAATGATCAAGGGATGCCTCTGGGAAACAGGCTGGAGGGTGGTGTGCGGGGTCAGGGAGGGAAACGTGGTAGGGCATTTGCCTCTTTGGACCTTTGGAAACAGATTCTCCATTTTCTTCCTTTGGAATTTGGGCAGCAAACTCCTGGGTGATGAGGCACGCCAGACGACCAGGAACAAGCTGGGATGAGGAACAGGTGAGGGATGCTGGCAAAGTTGCTTCCTCCCTGGTGTAATGACTCACCCCTCCTCCACCCTCGCCACTGCCGTGCTCTTCACTGCCCCTCCTGGGGGTCAGGGGACGGTATCAAGGCCCCCAAGCCTCTCGCTTCATCCTCTTGCACAAGGCACAGCCAGTCGCCTGGCTGGGAGGAGCCCTGATCTCCATTATGATTAGGAGGGTGAAGATAATTCCATTACCAGTAATAGGATGCTGTAAACATTCCATCTCCACCTGTTAATTAGCACCACCCGCCTTTCCTCCCAAATACCAAGCAATGCTGCGTAATGGTGGCATTTTGCAGGTGACGCTGTTTCTCATTTGTGGTATTTCAGTGGTTTGCGTGGGAAAGAGAATGAATTCTAGCTCTCCAGTTCCCACCCCCGTCCTCTCCTCCCATTCCCCTGAAGCCATGTACGCGTGCACACGCAGCGTAAACACACGGTGCTGTTTCCCGTTTACTGAGGAAGGGGGAGGGCGGAGCACTGTGGACCAAACACCCAGCGAAAAGTCACAGGTCTGCCTCTGGTACCGCCACCAACCACCAGAGAGGCTTCCCGGTCCTAAAACAGGAATAACAAACCAGCCCTGCTCGCCCTGAGCTTGTTACGAGGATCAAAACAACGAAACCGGGGAAGCTGTGCAATGCTATATATGTTTGCAGCTAAATTCTTAATAGCTGGTCCATGTGTCTGGAATTCCTTCTCTAGAGTCTTCTGGAGCGTATCTGTAGCCAGGTTGCTTTGGAAACCTGACTAAACTAAGGAAATAGAATCAGAATTATTACATACAAGTAAGTCGATAGAGGTGGGAGCGGCTCAGGTCCAGGAAGCGGGGGTGAGGGGGATGCACTGCGTGGGAGAAGCAGCAGGGGATTGTGGGTAGACAAAGAGAAGGTTCACGATAATGGAAAGGTCAGAGGTATCACAGGTGGGTCCAGAATTTGTGGGGAGCACATATTAAAAACATGGAGTAAGAACTTAAAAATGGGCTAGCACAGTGGGGGGACTTCAGAGAGGTGGAGGAGGATTGGGGCTAAGGAGAATGTATATAAATATATACACTATGCAATTCATCTGTATCTTAGAATCTGAGAATCTGTAATTGAACCAGGCATAGATGAAAAATGGAAAATGACAGAATTTGCTCAAAGTACCATAGATCTACATTCACACTGGTGGTGGTAGAAAATAACAGCCGTGTCATGGGCTGTACCCCTGGGACGGAGGTGCCGTGGACATTATTATTTCTACAGAGGGGCCATGATTTGGCTTTTGGTGTCACTGTGGCGGGTGAGGCATTTTATAATTTATAATCCCCTGAACAACCCTTGAAGTAGGTATTACTGATCTGGAAACGGAGGCTCAGAAAAACAGACATCTTGCCCAAGGCCACACGGCCAGTAAGTGTCAGGGCTGGGACTCAAACCGCATCTGACTCCTGAGCTGCCTCCCATGGTAGACAGGAGGGTCCCTACTTTGCATTAGGCCCCCATAACTAGGGTGTGGGGAGACCACATCTAAACCAAGCTCTCTTACGCTCAAAGCCAAAGTTCTTGTCATAACACCCATTTCCTCCCAGAAAAGCCCAACCCTTGTCCATCCTGGAAGCTCGAGAAAAATGTACCAAAACCATCAACGGTCAGGCTGTGGGCTGACCACCGTGGAGCTGCTTTCTGTCCAGTCTTTCCAGGGTCTATCAGCAAGGTGCAGAGGATGCTACCGTGGTGGTTAGAGAGAAAACCCTTGACTAAATTGGGCAGAATCCATCTTCAAACAAAATCCCCCAGAAATGCAGCTGCGAGTCAAGGAGAGGTCTTGACCTCTTGCCGGTGATTTACTGAGACAAGAAGAGGAGTTTCCTTCAACATGTCCAGTCATTAGAAGGTAAAAAAAAAAAAAGAACATAAATAAGTAATAGAGGGTAAACACCAAAGAATGAAGCCATCCCTTTGTCTAAAGAGGAAAAGAAAAATTTGGGGCTAATAAATTCCTCCTAATTAAGGCGAAAAGTATGTCTTCATACTAATCTCCCCAAATGGAAGTGTTGCACACCTGGAAGTCACTTGTCTAGTTAACCTTCTCCAAAACCACACACGGAGCCCATAGGAGAAGCGTGTGTGTGGCCTGTGATAACCAAGTGCATGAGAAGCAGTGGGAAGAAAATGAAGGTCTTCTTGAGAGCATCTTTGCAGGAGATGGCTGCCATTTTGTCCCAGTGACCCTGCTCCCGGGAGCACCAGCCTCTGGCAGGGCTGTCAAGTAATGAGGTGGGAGAGGTTTACATAAAGAGGGTGAAGCAGGGCTAGAGCTGAGCCCTGACTCCACAATGCTGAGGGGATGAACCCTTTCCCTTCTCCTGACCTCTTAGCCACACCCCCAAATCCTTCAAGACCCTTCAACTCCTGTCTTTCCCTGGAAGCCCTCCAGCTCCTTCATTCCTCCTTGATCTGAACATCGACTACACCCTGCACTCTGGCCTGAAAGCACTGATTCTGTAATTATTATGCCTCCACCAGTTCTCGTTCTCCTGGTTTCAAGTGCTTACGTTTCCTTTAACGACTCCTCACTGCTGAGTAAAGAGCCGTCACGCGGTAAATATCCTGCTGATTCGGTAACAGAGGAAGGATTTAGGAATTCATGGTTACCTACAGATAGAGGGAAGGAAAGGAGGATAAAGACTGAGTTACCCTGGGGAAGAGAAACCCCTTGGAGCGCCTAGCACGGCATCCTTCCCCGGCAACAAGCTCTCTTTATCAAAGAGGAGAAAATGAATCATCATACGTTTTGTGAATTCCCAGTGTCTAAACATACCACAGATGCACAGGCTCGAAGTGCTGGAACTGGGGAGTTATTTACCTTAAGTAACAGGGCTTGGAGACGGTATATGCAGAACTTCTGGTAGCTTGATAATGACTGACTGTAAGTCTTTTTTTCAGACGTGTTGAAAGTTTGGAGAGAGTAGATGCCAGATGCAAGCCCCATTAGAACTTGTATCTGGTTTTCTCTGGAGCAAAGAATTCACTCCTTAATCTCTTAAATCCATTCCCAAGAGTCAGATAATGGCCCCGAGGGACCCAGGAAAAATGCTGCTGTCTGCAACACCAGATTTCATCTTGGATCTCCTCTCTCATTGCTCAAAACCTCCAGTCTTTCCATCTGCTGGACAGAGTCAAAGTCTGCCACATATGACCCTTGGCTACTGGATTCCGGTTTGGAAAAAGAAATCCAACCACAAAAGACATCTGGCGGACAACAGTGAACATGAGACTATGAACTAAGCATCGGTGACGTTAGGAAATTATTGCTCATTTTGTTGAATGTGATAATGACAACATGGATAGGTAAGTACCTGGGGTATTTAGGGCCATGAAGTCTGCAATTTACATTGGAGCAGTTCACTAAAGGTCAAATATTTTTTTTTAACATCTTTGTTGGAGTATAATTGCTTTACAATGGTGTGTTAGTTTCTGCTGTATAAAAAGTGAATCTGCTATACGTATACATATATTCCCATAACTCCTCCCTCCTGCGTCTCCCTCCCACCCTCTCTATCCCACCCCTCTAGGTGGACACAAAGCACCGAGCTGATCTCCCTGTGCTATGCGGCTGCTTCCCACTAGCTATCTATTTTACGTTTGGTAGTGTATATATGTCCATGCCACTCTCTCACTTTGTCCCAGCTTACCTTTCCCCCTCCCCCTGTTCTCAAGTCCATTCTCTAGTAGGTCTGCATCTTTATTCCTGTCTTGCCCCTAGGTTCTTCATGATTTTTTTTTTTTTTTTAGATTCCATACGGGTTAGCATACGGTATTTGTTTTTCTCTTTCTGACTTACTTCACTCTGTGTGACAGACTCCAGGTCCATCCACCTCACTACAAATAACTCAATTTCGTTTCTTTTTATGGCTGAGTAATATTCCATTGTATATATGTGCCACATCTTCTTTATCCATTCATCTGTCGATGGACACTTAGGTTGCTTCCATGTCCTGGCTATTGTAAGTAGTACTGCCATGAACATTGTGGCACATGACTCTTTTTGAATTATAGTTTTCTCAGGGTATATGCCGAGCAGTGGGACTGCTGGGTTGTATGGTAGTTCTATTTTTAGTTTTTTAAGGAACCTCCATACTGTTCTCCATAGTGGCTGTATCAATTTACATTCCCACCAACAGTGCAAGAGGGTTCCCTTTTCTCCACACCCTCTCCAACATTTATGGTTTGTAGATTTTTTGATGATGGCTATTCTGACCAGTGTGAGGTGATACCTCATTGTAGTTTTGATTTGCATTTCTCTAATGATTAGTGACGTTGAGCATCCTTTCATGTGTTTGTTGGCAATCTGTATATCTTCTTTGGAGAAATGTCTATTTAGGTCTTCTGCCCATTTTTGGATTGGGTTCTTTGTTTTTTTGATATCAAACATTTTTTGACAGGTAGAGAAGAGAGAAAGGTGAAGCAAATAGGGCAAAATGTCAGCATTTGTTAGATTTGGATTGTGGAGCTATGAATGTCATCTGTTCCTTTCAGAAGGACAGGAGCATAAATTTTCTTTCAAGGAAATAAGTATCAGAAGTTATGTCTGATATGGGATTGAAAGCTAAAGGCTAGACTACATAATTCTGATCTTTGCCCCTCAATCCCAAACGCTAAGTAACATCTCTAATCAAACGGCATCCTAGGGCCAGGTGTTTTGAGACTTCTGCTGTTTTGAATCTGAGAGGTTAGTATATGCCTTTTCTTTCAACTTTTGTTAATGTTTAAAATTTTTCTTAATAGAAGTGGTATTTGGTTCCTAAAGACATTAAACATGGAATTACCATATGATCCAGCAATTCCACTTCTGGGTATATACCTGAAAGAAGTAAAAGTAGGGATCTGAATAGATATTTGTACACCCATGTTCACAGCATTATTTACAATAGCCAAAAGGTGGAAGCAACCCAAATGTCCACAGACAGGTGAGTGGATAAATAAACGTGGTATGTTCACACAGTGGGATGTTAATTTAGCCTTAAAAAGGAAGGAAATTCTGACACATGCTTCAACATAGATGAACCCTGAGGACGTCAGCTAAGTGAAATAAGTTGGCCACAAAACAACAAATACTGCATGATTCCACTTATCTGGGATAGCTAGAGTAGACAATTCATAGCAACAGAAAGGAGAACAGTGGTTGCCAGCTGCTGGGGGAGGAAGAAATGGGATAATGTTTAATGGGTGGAGAGTTTCAGTTGCGGAGGATAAAACAGTTCTGGAGATGGATGGGGGTGATGGTTGCACAGCAATGTGAATGTGCTGAATGCTACAAAGGTGTACACTTAAAAATGGTTAAAATGGCAAGTTTTATGTTGTGTATATTTTGCCACAATTAAAAAGCTTCATAATAAAGAGCTGAAAGAAAGAAGCTAGGCACACTAACAGTAAGCTTCCTGAGCCCGGCCTTCAAGGCCATCCCGGCTCTGCTGATTGCTTCCTGCTCTGTACTGGGCCCTGCGCACACCCAACACCACCCAGCCTCTGTGCGCCTTTCCTCTTGCTAGTCCTGCCATGTGAGTTCTCTCTCTCCTTTTCCATCTGTCAAATCCCATCTATTCTGGAAGTCAAGCTCCCGTCTTTAGAAAAAAGCTGTCATCTTCTTTTTAAAACCCTCCCAAATTCTGACCAGAGCGATACTGTCCTTCTCTGATTCCTGCTACATCTTGGCTATATTCTCCATAAATATTCGTTTGCCCTTAAACACAAAATCAACGCTCAGATTCTGGCCAAGGCTGAGTACACTGTGCATATAATTCATTTGAGAGTCCCAGCAGAGGTACAGGAGCATAAATTTTCTTTCAAGGAAACATGCACGTTAGAAAGGTTATGGGTAACACGGGACGAGAGTTAAAGGTCGTAGCTGGGAAATTATGACCTCTAGCTTCAATCCCCAGCTACATATAAAATTTCCAACCAAATGTCATCTCAGGATGGGCCAGGCAGTTTGAGGATTTCTGGCTTTGAAAATCCGAAAGTAAGGTAAACCAAACTGTAATATGTAACGTGTGTCCCTAAAATCTCACTAGGATACCTGCCAGCCCGTCAGAGCTGGGGATGAGGCCCGCCCCCTCTGGATATGGAGAGAAGCAGGCAGAGAGCTCTGATTTCCCCAACAAGTGAAAATCACTTGATTCTAAGTAGGAGCTGATCCCCCCAAACCACAGTGTTTTTGTGGAATAGGATATAGTACATAAAAACACAAATAAACAAGCAAAAGTTTGTCACTGGAGGGCAGAAACCATCAAAGTTTGTTCATAAAGTGCACAGCTGGGGCGTAGAGCTCACAGTGCACATGATAAAGAATAACACGTGACCGCTTCCTGACTCAAAAGGAGGAGTACTGCCCCCAAAACCCAGGAAAGAAAGGAGGAAGGTGGCAGAGAGAGAAGTGATGATTTACCCTTTCACTCAATTTGGGCTTGCCCTCTCCCATTCTCTCCTTTAAGCCTAAATGATTTTCTCTTCTTTGAAGGGAATCTTAACTCGAAAAGAAATGGATTTGAATGCTTGAAGTATTTCTCGGTGAGAAGCCAAAATGTCCCTTAGTAGTAATTATTTGGGCCCAGGACAAGGCGTTTCCAGCCATGTGCTTGGTCCCTGAAGGCACTGCTCAGTTCCCAAAGCAGCTGTATTTTTAAAAGGAAAAAGAGACTCTCTCGCTATTTTCCCAGGCAGATCATTGAGGGCCGCGCGGCAGGCACCCCGCTGAAAGATGGAGGTCTCTGGAAACATCCTTTCTCCCCAAAGTCTCTGAATGACTTTTGTTCTGACCCAAAGGTTTCTTGTAAAACTGCAGACCCCACACAATTGTCTCCACTCAGATTCATGTAGACAACTCTCAACCGTTAATGTCTTGGCCACTGATCAAGGACAGTCTTGACAGTAAACAGGACTGTCACTCTTTTGATGACTTTGGCTACGTGGTGCTGCCTAGCAACAGCTGGTATAATTGGTGTGCTCGTGTGTTATTACTGGCTAATCAGAGATCTGAAGATCCTAGAACACAAGGACCTCCCACACTCACCAACCAGCCCAGCTCTGAGTGATGAATACATAACAGCTCTCACAACTGCTTCTTTTACTCTACCCTGTGAAGTTGTGTATGGATGTCCCCTCTTTCTTCCATTAGGCTGTATAAATGGAAGTCCAGGCCTGGATATGACCCAGTTTCGAAACCAATTTACTAGAGAGACCACTCCATGGACCCAGAAGGGGCTATTAGGAGGGTGGATATGACTTACTTGTTATGGCAAGCTGGTAATAGAGAAAGACACTCTTTCCCTTTTACATTATACATTATCCATGTAATTGACAGAGGAGAGCCCAGAAGAGCTACATGTTTTTTACTATGAAATTTCTATTTATACCTCCTGGACCTAATAAGAGTAGCTGGTATCAGGAAAAAGTGATAAACTTCCTGGCATGTTTCTGTTGACTGGAGTTCAGAGTAAAGATTCTGTTTCTGCCAGTGTAAAGAAATCCAGAAAGGCCTAGTTCCTAGACTGTGTTCATCCAGGTGTGGTGACAGCTGGACTCAGGTGGACTTTGCAGCCCAGGGAGATCTATTGAATCCTTACTGCTGCCAGGAGAAAGGTACCACCAGGGGGCTTTTGACAGTCCCAGGGCAGTAATGTAGCTGTGTCTGAAGAAACGGTGTATCCATAACATTTGCAATTCTGTTTTTTTTGGTCTGTTTTGGAATGGAAAGATATCATGTATTTAAAATATCCAATAATCAGTATAAAAATTAGTATCAGTAAATGCATAGGCTGCTATTCTATTTACCATCTCAAATTAAAATTTTTTTCCAACTTTATTGAGTTACCATTGACAATTAAAAATTATATATACTTAAGGTGTACAACTTGCTAAGTTAATATACATTGAGAAATATTCACCACAATCAAGCTGATGAATACATCCATCACCTCAGAGAGCTATCCTTTTTCTTCGTGGTGAGAACCTTTAAGATCAACCCTTTTAGTAAATTTCAGGTCTACAACACAATATTTCACTATAGTCACATGGTTGTACATTAGGTCTCTGAAACCTATTTATCTTGTGTACAAGTAAAAGTGTGTATCACTTAACCACCTTCCCCCAGCCCCTAGTAACCACCATTCTACTCTATGTTTCTACGAGTTTGACATTTTTAGATTCCACATATAAGTTAGATCATGGAGTATTTGTTTTTTTGCCTCTGGCTTATTTCAGTTAGCATAATATCTTTCCAGTTTATTCATGTTGTCACAAACATGGCAGAATCTCCTTCTTTTTTAAGGCTGAATAATAGCCTTCAACATTTCCTTTATCCATTCATCTTTCAACAAATGTTCAGGTTGTTTCTGTATCTTGGCTATCATGAATAATGGTACAATGAACATGGGAGTACAGACGTCTCTTTGAGATACTGATTTCACTTTCTTTGTATATATATACGCAGAAATGGGATTGCTGGATCACAAGATAGTTCTATTTTTAAGTTTTTGCAGAACCTCCATACTATTTTCCATAATGGCTGTACCAATTAAACATCTGCAATTCTTGACAGAACTTCCAAGAAACTGGAGTATTTTATTTTTACCCATTGTTTGCCTGTGTATATCCTTGGAAATGAGTGAAAGTCTTGCTGACTCCTACCTAAATCATCCCCAAACTGTATATAAAATGTCCAGCATTGTGAAACTTCAGAACTGCAATGGAATTGGACCTATGAAAACTATTGTTCATCACTCAGCCTGCCATGGTAGGAAAAGTGAATGCCAATTTGAAGTAGTTATTATTCTAGTCCTTTTAAACTAACTCCTTAACCGTTCCTAGAATTAGGTTTTAGATATCACAGCAGGATCCTCTGACTGGTAGGAAGGGGCTTAGCGGGAGGGAGCATAACAGCCTCAGGAGGAAGAAATAATGAATTTGCTTCCTTATTGTTTAGAAGAACTCAGCCTGAGTCAATTAAGGTGATGGGAATGTTTTTCACCTAAAGAAAGTGGCTCAATCTTCAGTGAGTTTCCAGCTGCACTCGCAGCAAACCAGGTGGTCGTAATAGTGACACCCTCTTTAAAGAAGAAAGGCATGCCTACTATTTATCTTAGGCAAACATCTCCACCTGAAGCCTGACTGATATGATGGAGGCCATTCAGGGCAAGTTCTTATCGAGTGCCTACCATGAGCCTGACGTTGTGCCGGGTCCAGGGGCGCCAAAGGGACACCTAAGCTGCTTCCTGCTGCCCTCCAGGAACTTTTGTGGCTACCTGATAGACACTCAAGCCGTAATGATACTATATGAGTGAGGACATCTGCTTCAGTAGCAGAAATGTCCCATACAGTCACCTAGAGGTACCTACATGCTTCAATGAACACAGCCTTATAGCCATGAAAGCACCCCAGAGAGTCAGCCGATGAAGAGGTAAAGGGGTGTGTGTGGCTTGGCACCTTTGGCAAATAACTACAGGTGAGTGGAAGAAGGCAGGTTTCAAACAGCAGGTGGGTATTGGGTGAGAGAACGGGCTTCTCATAGAACAGAGTGGCCAGGAGGATGACCGTGGAGGGCTGGGTGGAGAACATGCATGAATTTTGGGTTGTGTGACAGAATAACAGAGCAAGAGTGGGTGGATGAGAGGTCCAGAAACGGAACAGTTGTGGGTGAGCCATGTGGTGATGGGAGACAAGTGTCAGGCCACAGGGAAACACAGCAGGCAGTGGTGGGCGGGCAGAGGGAGTCCATGCCTCTGGGTGACAGAAATGGGTGAATACGTGCAGGCTCAACATTTTCCCTTTATTAAAAAGGGGTCTCCTAAATATAGCTTCTCTCCATGAAAACCTCTTCTAAGTCCTAGCTGGCAGTGGTGTAAGAAAAGATGGGCATGGCGAGGGATTCATCTGCCACCAAATCCATTTTAGGCAGGGACAAACGTCATTCTGTAACTTACCTCTGACCTACATAGATTAACCAGAAATAAAACTTGGATATCTAGGAACTCAGAATTAGGAGTAGAATTTCTTCCCCTGACTGTAATAAGTTATGAGGACCAGTGATGAAGAGCATAGGGGATTTCAAATTATCTTTTTCTAAGCTGAATGTCTCGATTTCCTTATCTGTAGAATAATACGTAATATGTACTTGTCTAAAGGAGTTGTTGTAGAAATAAAGAGAGATGGTGCCTGTAAAGTGTTTAGCCTAATGTCTGACACATAGTAAATGCTCAATTAAAGGATGTATTATCTAAGGTTCCTTCCACTCTAGTATTCTGAAGTTCTGTGAATTCTGTCAAAACTGGTTTTATCTTCCTCCAAAGCAGGAGGACAGTGAATGCCTTGAACTTGTGTGCAAAGTTTAGATCGCAGGAGAGATGTCTGCATAGCTTACAATGATTTCCCCATTGCTGGGAACGGCCTCACGCTACACAAAGTGGATCCAAATGAGCATCCTGCCCTCCTCGTGCAGCTGACTGATCTGACTCAAGCTAGGACAATTCTCTCTCCTGGGATTTTAAAATTTTGGGCAGATACAGACACTGGGGGTTATTGGAGCTGAGTTATAGGAGGAAGACTCAAACCCCGGGACTGCTCAGGCTCCTGCCCTGCTCTTATCTAGGATGCTTCTCTCTTACTCAACTCCATGAGTTAGTCTAACATCCTTCTTTTTCGTTTATGTTAGCCAGAGCTGTTTCCATTGCTTGCAAACAAACGACAGGGCAATGGTGCACACGGGTATGTGCATAATCACATTATTCGGAAAGAAGATCCATGGTTTTCATAATAGTTTGAAAGTATTCCTGACTTCCCCCCCAAAATGATTAAACTCCCAGATACAAGACCTTCATGTAATAAAGTAACAGAGAGGTAGCTCCATGGAGAGCGAACAGCATGTTGTTTGATTCACTGGAGAGCAAAGTTCCTGAGAGTAGATTTTAATGCTTTTGACTTCTCCCATATTTCAGAGTCCAGGGAATGGTGCTGAAGTTTCTGCAAAGTTCCCAAATAACCCTCTGTACTAGAATGCCACTAATAAGGGACTTCCCTGGTGGTACAGTGGATAACACTCTATACTCCCAATGCAGGCGGCCCAGGTTCGATCCCTGGTCAGGGAACTAGATCCCACATGCATGCTGCAACTAAGGAGCCCACATGCTGCAACTAAGGAGCCTGCCCGCCACAACTAAGATTCAGTACAACCAAAAAAATAAATATTAAAAAAAAAAAAAGAATGCCACCAATAAGTAGATAAGATTTTTAATCAAGTCATCACCCAGGAGAGAAAGGAGCTGAGGGAAGACACAGAGAGAACTAATTATATCCATGACAATGCAAAGCCCAGAAGAGGGGAGCAAAATTTAAAAACCTCTTCAGCCCTTCAAAACCCTTGTCCAAGTCTTTTAGAGGCCACCTGCCCAAGGTTTCTGGTCCTTGTGACTGTGATGAATGGATGCTGAAAGGGAGAGGAATGTTGTGGGAAGTCCAGAGACTCAAAGAAAATCTTGTAATCACCACGTAGTGTAATGAGTTCAAAAAGAATGCCCAGAAGAAGAGTCTAATCTCTTGGTAAAAAACAAAGCTCAGGTGAGGCCAAACTAGGAGTTGGGAGATTTTTTTTGGTTTTGCTTTTGTTTTGTTTTTGCTCTTTAGCAGAGGGTGGTGTAGAAGGAAGGGGCCACCTTGTAATTTGTCAGGGAGTTGTGCTTGCGGAGATGGGAGTGGGGCTGAGGAACTGATAACAGTTGTTCCTAGACTCACCTAGGTTAGGGATAATTAAGACCAATGGGTGGCCAGGGAATAAGAGGAAAAGTTCTAATGATGTAAGAGGGATTTATGCCTTGAAATCTGGCCGAAAATAAGCAAGACAGACAGGTAGGGCTGGATAATAATGTGTGGTTGGTTGACCTCATAACAGAAAGGATTATTTGAAACACTGTTCGCTAACAGTTAAGTAAGCACTAATGGTATGCTTCTGGAACTTTAGAAGTCTTTTTTCCCCTACTTACTCTAAGATATGAGTTAATTTGCAAATAGGGTTCAAGGTTATATGTAATGTGTTTCTACTCTTTTAAAATGTAAATCTTCATATAAAAGTCCAAATGGCTGGGTTGAGTGGAGTATCTCTGCTAATGGCAAATTGTGCTTACACAAATTCAGTCCACCTGTGAGGATGCTCCTAGAAAGACCATCTGATGGCAGGGACCACAATGATGAATACAGAGCTCCCGCGATCTGCTTCAGCATTAAGGGCTGGTCTTGCAACAGAGTCTTCTATTTCAGTCATGGACATATTGCATGTGCTGAAAAACTGGCATAATTAAGGACTTTGAAATGTCAGAAACAGGATCACGAGATTTATATTGAAAAATATGAAAAGTAGGGAAAGGAATCTCTTTTGGTGGAAAAAAACTGGGGGACATTTTTGAAGACCCATATAAATTTAAGTCAGGACAGTCACTTGGATTAAAGAATGCCTTGAGTTTAAGTTTGAATTCAGGAATTCACAACAGACTTAGAAAGAAGGTTGGTTTATGGGAGCAAAGAAATGGGGAAAAAACAATATAAGAGTGCCAGCATACTCCATAAGGGACAAAAGGTAGACTAATTACATATGATGGATTTCCACACTACACAGATTATTACTAGATGATTAGTGAGATCTCAAGTAAACCTGACCTACAGAAAGTGGTGAGAACATATTTCAAAACATATAAGCATACAACTCAATGGAAAATAAACATAACCCAATTTAAAAATGGGCAAAGGGCCTAAATAGACATTTTTCCAAAGACATACAAGTGGCTAACAGTTACATGAACGGGTACACAACATCACTAATCATCAGAGAAATGCAAATCAAAAACACCATGAGATATCACCCCACACGTTAGGATGTCTGTTATCAAAAAGACAAGAGACAACAAATATTGGTGAGGATGTGGAACAAAGGGAACACTTGTACAACACTGTTGGCGGGAATGTAAATTGGCGCAGCCACTATGGAAAACAGCATGGAGGGTCTTCAAAAAATTAAAAAAGAACTGCCATATGATCTAGCAATTCCATTTCTGAGTATATACCCAAAGGAAACAGAATTACATCAAAGAAACATCTATATTCACCTAAGTGTCCAATGATGAATAAATGAATAAAGAAAATGTGGTAAACACACACACACCTTTAAAAATAAGGAAAACTGCCATTTGCAATAACATAGATGAACCTGGAGGATATTATGCTAAGTGAAATAACCCACAGAAAGACAAATACCACATGGTATCACTTATAGAAAATAAGATATTCACAAATTGGTGGGGGCAATAGTCAGAGGTTAGTAAAAGGGTACAAACTTTCAGTTATAAGCTGAATAAGGTCTGAGAATCTAATGGATGACACGATGACTCAAGGTGATAACACTGTATCCCATACTTGAAATCTGCTAAGAGATTAGAACTTAAATGTTCTCACACACAAAAAAGGTAAGCATGTGAGGTGAGAGATGTGTTAATTAACTCAATGGAGGGATTCCTATCACAATGTATATGTATCATCATGTTGTACATTTTAAATATCTTACGATTTTATTTGTCAATTATACTTCAGTAAAGCGGGGGAAATTACCCCCCAAACCCCACACACATACGAAGATGAATAACTCTGTCAGTCAACAGTCTCCTCCACGTGTTAAAAATAAAAGCAATTCCAAGAGTAACGGTTCACCACCAGTGTGAAGTCAAGCCAAGAGAGGACATCAGCGGTAACCACAGAGTCAAGGCTGGATTGCAGCCTCCTACCCTGGCCCAAGGCATGACACAAGCTTGGGGCAGAAAGATGAGTTTGTTTTCCAGCCTCCCAAATTTTCAAGGGGAGAGGGTGTGGGAGGATAGGACAGTGCTGACAAGGGTCCCTGAAATGTAAGAAAGGTAAGTAAAGGGGCTTCTGCGGATTCCCGTGGGCAGATGTTGCTGTGATGTGTACATTTCCCATTAGACTCCAGAGACACAGAGGAGCTCACCACCTTACTGAGGCAGAACTTTGAATTGTGTGCATTGAGGGGTTTGTTTGTGGGACTGAATCATTTAGCTAGTGAGGAAAGGCATTCCCAACTCAATGTATTAGTGCTGTTTTCTCTTTGTTGTTACACATGCATTAACATTCATAAAGTGATTTTTTTAATTGCCTTTCTTGTGAAAAAACAGTCCATTAAAGGAAGCCAACGGCTAATGCTGGTAATAGATGAGATAGATGAGAGAGAGGTCTTAGCAAGTAGTACTTGTATAAAATAAAAAGTGGAATGTTGAATTTGGCAGCAGATCAGGCACGTGAAACCAACAAGTTCACTTACAGGGACTGGGGATATTAGAAAATACAATTTATGAGTGTTTCAGCCAGTGCAAAAGCTGTAATTTATGGGGGAATTTTTAATAATGTAGTGATGTTCACAAATTGGTAGATTCTCGAAGGTTGAGACCCAGCCCTTAAGAATCCCACCAGATTGTCAGTTCCAGGAAGGCAGACTTTGTCTGATACTTCACTGAATCCCAATGTTTACAGTGGTGCCTGGCACATAGGAGTTTGAAAGATAGACAGCAACGAAAGCACGCAGTGCCTAGTGGTTCATAATGAAGCATCTGGATATTGATCTAAGTGTGATAGGAAGACTTCGGACATTTTTACACAGGGAAGTGATACGATTTCAGTTTTAAAAGGTCACTCTGGTTGCTACGCAGAGAACAGATGATAGAAAAAGCATTGGTAGGCGGTAGACCAGGTGTCCCTGTGGAGATGGCTACTAGAACACATCAAGCGAGGGATCACGGTGGCCTGGATTTGGAGGTTGACAATTGGTTCAAGATAAATTGGAGATTAGAGCCAATGGATTTACTGATGGACAGGGTGTGGGATCGGGGAGAGGGGAATCAAGCATAATTTGAGGAAACAGGGTGGATAGTGGTGCCATTATCGAGATCGGCAAGACAGAGGAAGGAACTGGTTTAGGGGAGGAGAATCCAATTCCGTTGGGGCATGTGAAATTTGAGATAAGTCTTAGCCATTGTGTGGAGATGTCAATTAGACATCAATTAGACAGCAGAAGGTATCTGATCCTAGAACTCAGAGAGGAAAAGAGGGTTGGAGATTTAAACCCAGAATGAATAAATGAATGCCTGAGGCCTACTCTCTGTATTAAATGGAAGAAGTTGTAGCCAAGACAGAATAGAAGAGTAGTGTAAATGCATTCAGTTCCCCTCAGTTACAAGAGAAAAATGTATTATCTTTGTGCACAAAAAGGAGTCTGAATTGTCATTGTCCTAAGACAATGAAAGCCCCTCCCACACTTGTCAACCTAACCTCATATTCATTTAAACATATTTGAGACCCATATGTCTCTAATTAGGCAAGATTTGAGGGATCTCTGGAAAGAAGTAAGAGAAAGAGAAATAGCCTTTTAAAATAATTCATAGACAGCAGTATTTGAAGCTCAGGAAAGAAAAGGAAGAAATATGAAAAATGAAAGTTGTTCCTTCTTAGGAAGGAAAAACTTCACACAACACTTAGCTCTCTGACAAACCAAGCGTGGCACAGGAAAATCAAATGGAAATTACTTCCTCTATGACTACAGGGAAGTCTACATCTTTATTCAGAATGGGGGGCTGGAATTGCCTGTTATATGGCTTCAGGGTCTACAAGAATTTAAGAAATGTGAACAAGGCCACAGAGGAAAATCAGAAGAAGCCATTGCTAAACTGACTACAAGACTCAGATGGGGTGGGGTGTGGGTGCTAGGGCACGTCACTGAGTTACACGAAAAGATCACAGTCACATAGACACTACGCTTGCCCTGACTTCTGGGGTCCGGAACACTTTCGTACACCTCACCTCACTCCCTGTAATATCATGGGAAACTGAAGCAAGCATATAAAAGAAATATGCTGTGTACACAGGTAAGGTATGGACCGTGTTGTGTTATAGGGGACAAGGGGTAGGGAGACAGTGATGGATCTGTCACAAGGGTCTTGGCGTCTGCAATGTTATCCTCTGTAATACCCAGTTACAGGTCTGATTTCTTCTAGGTAAGTATTTGAGTCTGAAATTTCCAGACAGACAGAAAGGTGTAAGTCTCTTTTCAGAGATGAAACCCTGCCTCTAAAATGCTGTGAGATTAAGCACGCTGAGACTACTTCACTTACAATGCAATGATCGAATATAGCTAAGGATGATTACAATTTAGGTGAATAATTAATCTTAAGGATCAGGATGATAAATGTTATTAATATTTGCTTGTGGAAAGGCATAGAATCCTTCCCCAAACACACATACACATGCACACACGACAACAACAACTAGTTGGATTTTTACTGATAGAAGGGATAGGCACATATCATTCTTTTTTTTTTTCTTTAAGTTTAATCAAAATACTTGGACTCTACATAGCATAAAATAATCTCAGTAGTATATAACGTATTCTATTTGAGCGGGGTGCTTGGTAAAATGTGTATTCCAGTTAGGAAGGCAAAAACCTAAAACATGTTGATATGAAACCCACAACGTTTAGATATGACAGAGAAGAGAATGTAGGGTATCATTTCCTAAAGGGGCAGAAAGGTTCCTACAATTGAACATCAGTAAGGTGGAGTCTCCTTTCTAACTGCCTTAGAAAGGTCTTCACACATGCAAAGAATATAATTGAGAGATCAGTTATTCCAAGTGTTTTGCTATCAATCCAAAACATTCACATACATCGTATGTCCAGATTTTTGTGCACAGCCAGCAAATATTGACATAATTAACTTTGTGTTGCCCCACCCTGTTAACCACTGCAGAATGATCAGTTCTAGGCTATTGGAGTGATTAGCACAAATGTATGAAGACTTTAATCAACTACTTCCCAAAATATACATCTAGCCCTAAACATTTTGTCATTGAAATATGCATTTTTAATATGTGACTAAATTTGTTTTCAAATCTACATTTATGGGTGGGGGGCAGAGTGCTAACTAACTTCTCAGTCTGTATCTAGAATAGTAAGAAATGATGGGTAGAAAAAGACAGCCCGTGTAAAATTCTGTAAATTAACATCCATTTCCAAATTCTCCAAAGGTAAAAGAATTCTCTGGTAGAATCATAATACACCTGAACAATCCCCCAGTTTGATAAAAAATCTTCCAAGAACTGTTTCATTGTTAGCCTGAGCTGAAACCTTCATTTCCCATATAGTGACACTTGTAATCAAGAAGGTGTACAAATTTCCAGTTATAAGAAAAATAAGTACTAGGGATGTAACGTACAACTTAATGACTATAGTTAACACTGCTGAATGATATAGAGAAGTTAAGAGAGTAAATCCGGAGGGTTCTCATCACAAGGAGAAAAATTTTTCTTTTTTTTTCTTTTATTTATTTTGTATCTATATGAGAGGATGAATGTTGGTTGAACCTATTGCGATAATCATTTCACAATATGTAAATCAAACCATCGTGTTGTACACCTAAGCTTACAGAGTGGATGCATGTCAACTATTTCTCAACAAAAATGGAAAAAATTGGAAAAACTATTTAAAAAAACTGTGAGTGCCTCTTTGAAAATGGCAGTTACACAAATGGGAGAGACTCTTACACTGGATGCGTGGGGTCCTTCTCTACACACCAAAGTGTTGTCCACCAGGGAAGAGAGCTTGGCCGGCAATTTTCTTTGACTCTTCGGTACCTTCCCTTCCATTCTCCTGCTACCCATTCTCCCGTAGCAATGAAAGATCCTTGGAAATCAAAAGTAGCTTCTATAAGGGAAGACCACCTCTCTGATCATTTGAAACCCCAATTTTTTTCAAGTTGAGTGTGAGAAGAATCTCCAGGTTGGTCAAAGGACAATGTGGAGGAGCAGTGGCTGACCAAGGGACCCCATCTCTGTCCCTGAGTATCACTTACTTTCCCTTAGGGTCCCCATACTTCATTACCAGCTCCACCCATACCATGTCGTTACTGTATATTATTATCTGACAATGCTCTTTCAAAAGGGGACAAAAATAAGCTCCCCTTAGCTCAGCTAAAATTAACTAGTGCCCTGGGGTTTTTTTTTGGGGGGGGGTCAATACAGAGCAGCGTTTTGTGAAAATCAAAAACACATGGGCTGGACTCAGTGACTCACTTCCAGAGGACAGAGAAAGGGAAAAATAGTAACTTTAAGAAACTTAAAAGTACTTACTATTTCTTAACTTACTTTTAAGAAATGTAAGAAATAGTGGCGAGACCAAGTGATCAAGGTTAACTTCACCAGTGATAAGCCATGTCATGCAGCCCCTCATGTAACACACTAAGGCAGGCACCTCACCTCTGTGGAATCCTGCCCCAAAGCCCATAACCCTAGTCTAACTGTGAGAAACACATCAGACAAATCCAGAATGAGGGACATTGTACAAAATACCTGAGTAATATTCTTCAAAACTGCCAAGGTCATGAAAAGCAAGCAAAGACTCAGAAATTGGCACAGACTAAAGAGATATGATGACTAAATGCAATGTGGCTGCTGGAACAGAAGAAGGACATTAGTGGAAGAAGTGGTGAAATTTGAATCAAGTCTGGAGTTTAGTTAAGAGTAATATACCACTATTAATTTCTTAGTTTTCACAAATGAACCATAGTACTGTAAAATGGTAACATTAGAGGAAATGAGGGAAGGATATAAAGTAACTCTCTGTACTATCTTCACAATTTTTCTCTAAATCTAACACTGCTCCAAAATAAAAAGTTTATTTAAAATATACTTGAGTTCCAAAAGAATCAACAGATCTTAATACAAAATGAAATCTTAATTTTTTTGGACACATTTTCTTTATGGTGATGATTTATTAAAATAATAAAAACAGCCTCCACGCATTATAGAAAATTACAAAATGTATACAGGTAAAAACTAAAAATCAAAATATCATATTTCTATGACCCAGAAATCACCTGTTACTATTTTAGGGTGTATTCTCTTTCTGTCTCTCTTTCTTATATATATGTATATATATATTTACCAATATGAGATTTTACAGTACATGCTGCCCTGCAGCCTTTTTTTGGTCAATGATTTCTTCATTTCCATTTCAGTAAACTTTCGTATCATCTAATACTTTTTATCATATTCAAATTTCCCTCCAAATGTTCTTACAACTTCTTTGTTCAAACCAGTGTCCAATCCAGGATGACTGCATCTGATTGTTATGTCCTTTAAATATTTTTAAACCTAGTAAGCTTCCCTTATTGACCCTGATTTGTGAAGATATTAGGCCAGTGGTTCCTACAGAATGTCTCAGCCTCCGGATTTGGGTAATTACTTCCTTCTGGTGATGCTTAACTTGTTCCTCTCCTCTATCCCCTGTATCTCCTAGGAACTGAAATATCAATCCAAAGGCTTGATGGGTTAAACACTTTTTTTCTAGAAAACACTCTAAGTGATATTATGTAGTCACGCTCAATTACATCACAAGACACAAAACTTCAGGCTGTTACACCATTAGTGATGTTATGATTGGTTACCAGATGAGGGTGGTGATAATCTTTTCCTTATGTTGTACAATTATGTTTTCCTCTTGAGACCAAAAAGTAATCTGTGAGTCAGTGTAATTTTGGTAGTATAACAAATATCCTTTTCCCGAATAGCTACTTACCCAGTGATTTTCATACTTATTAATAATACTTCCCTGAATCAATAATTTCATTGGGATTCATGAACTTATTTTTAAAATTCTTTCTTATTATTAGGTGGCTTTCTTCCATAAAGCACAGAATTCCGTAATCATTTGGGTCTATATGGCTACCCTTAACTATAGTTCCTACGGAAAAGACAGGAGAAATGCTGGCTGAAGCATTTAAAAGATTTTGTTAAGCATTAAGGAAGTACAAGTGGAGATAAATGCTGAGAGTATTACAAATATAAAATAGAAGATGCTTTGGCTGACAAAGATTAAGATAGGTATCCAGAGGACTGGCACAATTTCAAGTCACCTTGCCTTTGTCCCTGGGCTGGTCCCATCTAAACTCTTCTAGGCTTAAGGTCTAAAGGGATGTCCCCTTCTGGTGCTCAACTGAAGCTTGGTCTCTTTATATTATGTCTAAGAGTCTGGCCTCTTCCTCAAGAATAATCTCTCCCTTTAAGTGAGACCACCCTCCACCTCCTAATTAATATGGCAGTATATTAAATTCTCACCCATCAACATGGCTATTTCTAAATAAACTACAATAAGCATGGCTTCTTAAATATACTACAAGAACCACAGCCTCCAATAACCAAGAATTATACAGAGTAACAGCGGGTTCATTTCCTTGTGGCTTCCTTAAGAGAAAATGGTAGAAGAACCCCCAGAGTCAAATTCTTTTCCCTGGAACGGTCACTTTCTCTCACCCACCTATGCACTCACTCTTCTCTCCATGATGATGCACACAGCAAAGAAGGTGCAAGAAGACTGTGCAGAAGAGAGTTTGGACGTATTGTCTACACTGCAGACCTGTGTCTGTGAGCCTACATAGGTAATCACAACTATTACCTGCTGTAATAAGAAACAGGATGTAACAGAGTTTGCTCCTAACACAGACGTTTACTCCTGTCTGCTAAAATCAGCATCATAAAAGGTTTTTACTATACTCTTAACTCCTTGCCTTTTTCATTTAAAAATAAGGGTCTGACTTTGACAAGCTCTATGCAGTTGCAATCAAGATGGATGTAATGGAAGGATTTACTTTTTGCAATTCACATGACACATCACAATAACCCTGAAATGATGGGGCCAGTATTTTCAGGCTACAAGCGGTTTCAAATATGGGCCACACCAAGACCTTTCCATTATGTCAGAATCCATCAAGGTTATACAATTATAGGCATAATTTACTCATGTTAATTATTAAAATCACAGGGAGATGAAACATTTAAATGTATAAAGGAGCAAATGAAAGCAAACAGTAATACTCATCATCCAATATATAAAGTGAGGTGGTGACCTGTCCATCAAATATGCAAAATCCGGAAGGGAAAGCATCTGTCAGTATCCAAGGATACATTAAATTATGAAAAAGAAACATATGGAAATAGCGAGACAAATTCTCAAATCCCAGACATGGGACGTGGGGACATATATCTTAAGACAAACACAAAGTGAATACTGGGTAGGATGCAGAAGGTGTTAGGCACCCTGGGAATGTGTAAATGCAGTTGGTACCCTGCCTCATTGCATTTGGCATCTGTGGACTCTTAGGAGTGGAAGGTCCCTGGTAATGATCTAGCCTATCAGATTAAATTTTCACAAATTTAGTTCAAATGCCAGAGATGAATATATAGTCACTCAGAGAAAATGCCCTGGAAAAGTAAACACCAGAGTAAAATCAAGTGACAAGTTACTAGGTAGGGCAAGGAAGTCCCGTGAATGCTTAAGTAATTGTCACGTGAGGTGACACGTTCAAGAGCACTTTGAACGCGGCGGTTGCACAGGTGGGAGGGACTCTTTCACCAGACGAGCGTGAGGGTTTCTGGTCTGCACTATCGTTCTCACTCCACACCCGCCCGTCAGCGCACTCCCTCCCTGGAACGGTCACTTTTTCTCACCCAACTATGTACTCACTCTTCTCTCCACTGAGGATGCACACAGCAAAGAAGGTGTAAGAAGACTGTGTGTAGAAGAGAGTTTGGATGTATTGTCTACACTGCAGACCTGTATCTGTGAGCCTATATAGGTAATCATTTTAAAGAGTGGTTAGCCAATTGGGTGTCTGGCAACCCTAAGAGATGCCATATGCTCTCCCCTTAGAGGCACAGGGCCTGCTGATGGAGTCCCGTTTAAATGCTGATTTTCAGTCAAGAAGTGTGGATTAAGCACCATTTTAACACTGTGAGGCTGCAAAGGAGGTCCTGGCTCCTGGGTGTTTACAGTCCTGGGCTTCCCCTCGAAAACACTGGAGAGGGACGAAGCTCACCATGGTGACCCAGCTGTCATCGGCTGCAGGGCAGGCCTCCGCTTCACCTCACAGCCACTTTGTAAGGAAAAAAATGGGAGGAGGGGCGGGTCCTTTCAACATCACGGCCGTTTTCTTCCTTGTGCGTTCAAGTCCATCCCATAGAGAGGGGTTCGATGCATAACTACATGTTGGCCCACGGGAGGGATTTAGTGGCACACCTGGAGGTTCACATTCTGATTGCTGAGCAGAGGTTTCAATATTTTCAATCCCCCACCTCCGGACTCAGGTGGAGGAACAGAAAGCAGCACCGTGGTGGACTCTGCCGGGCTCACCTCGGGACCAAGCCCGCGTTTCCCCGGCGCTGAAGGCTCTCAGCTGGGCCCTGCCCTGGAGCTGCCCTCGGCAGGAGCAAGCTGTCTCAGCTGAGGTCATGCCCTGCCCTGGGGGCAGCCTGCATCCAAGGACGGTGAACGCAGGGGTGAAAGGTCTGGTCCCTGGGTCTCCACTGGGACTTCTCTGAAGGGTCACCCAAGCTCTGGAGCACCTCCTAGGCGGTGACAGCCAAATTAGAGTGAGTGTGAGAGAGAGAGGAAGGAGAGGAATTGGACAACTCTTCCAAGCTTTGCTGCAAAGAGGAGAAAAGATGTGGAGGACTAATTGGCAGGGAGAAAATGGGTTCAAGAGGAGACTTTTTTAAGATGAGAAAAGTAACAGATATTTGTACGCTGCTGAGATGGAGGGATGGAGAGAAAGAAAAGATGAGAGAAGCGAGGAACTGGCAGGGCAGCGTCGTGAGGTGTCAAGAGGAGATGGGATCTGGAGGGACCGGCTTTAGGTGGGAGGAGGGGGCACGCTGGCTGGGCACATGGGCTGACATGGCCTTAGCCAGTGGCCACTGGGCGCTCTGGCCCCATCGGCCCGACGATCTCTAATGCGGAGATGTATGCCGGGGGTCACAGCCTTCAGACCTTGAATATTCTGGTCTCGTGCATCCTGGTCTCACTGAAGAGATGAGAGGCATCTGAGAGATGGAGATGCCGAGTTCGTTTTAGCCTGGTGCCATTATACCCCCTTTCTGTCCAGCCCTACTTATTGTTATTCCACGTTTACATGGTAACTTCTGGCGGTTACAATTCTGCTTTGCTCACAGATCTCTGCCTACATGGGAGAAAAGAAGAGCTGGTCATACAAGCCACTGGCTATTCCTGCCCATGTAACCACTGAGCTGTCTGAGTGCACAGTCCGGCTTTTGGTCACTCTGCATCCTCTCAGGAAAGACGGATCCACTCCCAGAATGCTGACACCACCACGCTTCTGAGCACATGACAGAGCGGCATCAGATGACCGAGTAACAGATGCCCTGGCCTAAGTGGAGACAGAAGTGCTCATCTTCTACACTGGCCATGTGCAAGGAGGAGGGCTCTTCTTTTCTCATACTTAGGAGCTCATTAACCAACCTCCGAGGGGTTTGGCCTGGCAAAAACGATCCCTATTAAATATTAGCATATGTCACAGAGCCAGAGTCTGAAACACCCTGCCCTTCCTTCCTGTCCAAATCTCACTCACCCTCCAAGACTTAGCATAAATTCTCTCTCCAGGAAACCCCCCTCTACTAGTTTAGCCTAAGCTAGTTTCTCCTGGTGCTGAGCACAAAAGGAACCTCCTGTCGATGACGCCCGCCGGGAGACTTTTTCACACGTTATTTTCTGCCACCACTTGTATTTGTCAGCCCCCTTAACTGGATTAAAAGCTCCTTGAGGGCAGAGGTCACGAGCCATACATTCTGCGCACACTTCTCAAAGTTCTGGGGTTGCTCACCTGGAATACGAGCCCAGCTCAGGCACGTCCCACTCGATAGTGCCTCTCCCAGCTGCCACAACGGAGCCCAGCTACGTATCCCTCGCTCCCTGGAATCACTTTCTGAGCTGCTGGCCAGCGGAAGTCCTGGATCCTCGCTCCCTTTTCTTGGGGTCTCTCTTTTCTTTTAATTGAAGTATAGTTGATTTACTGATACAATGTTGTGCTAATTTTGCAAATGATGGGACCGACAAGAGCTTAACCTCCAAAGTGTACAAACAGCTCATACAACTCGACAACAAAAAAACAAACAACCCAATCGATAAATGGGCAGAAGACCTTAACAGACATTTCTCTAAAGAAGGCATACAGAAGGCAAGTAGGCACATGAGAAGATACTCCATATCACTAATTATTAGAGAAATGCAAATCAAAACTACAATGAGGTACTACCTCACAGGAGTCAGAACGGCCATCAATTAAAATGTCTACAGATAAAAAATGCTGGAGAGGGTGTGGAGAAAAGGGAACCCTCCTACACTGTCGGTGGGAATGTAAATTGGTGCGGCCACTGTGGAAAACAGTATGGAGGTTCCTCGGAAAACTAAAAATATAGTTACCCTATGATCCAGCCATCCCACTCCTGGGCATACACCCAGACAAAACTATAATGCTTGGGGTCTCTTGGCCACCACTCTTGATATGCTAAGACTGGGTCTTCCCTTTGAATCTCTCTGCAAGTTTCCTCTTCTTTCTGCGGCCGCTCCTGCTACCGCTCCCTGGACCTCTGTGGTTCAGTGATACACTTGGGGGTTCCCCCATCTGGTGCCAGGACCCTCTAACCTGGGGCAGACCTCCTGCTCATCCCTTGGGCCTGGGAGTGTAAATCCCACACAGAATCCATTGTTATTTGGGATGACTGAGGTCTGGGTGTGCTTTGTGCTAGGAGAAAAAGGGACAAAATAAGCAGAGATTTGTTCACTGCTTTTGCTTTTATGTTGTTCTCTTTGTTTGTTTTTCTTCAAGCTGGATGGTTCCTGAGCCTTCTCAACCAGTAGAATCTTTCCCCAGTTGCTGGCATATTTTTATTTTATGGTTTATTTAAAAGTCATGTGGAAAAAGCTGTTGTGGAATGAGGTAGGAAGTAATCCTAGCTCCAGGGAACAGATGGAATGACCCACTGGGACTCTGCCATGTCTGTTCCCAAGAAACAAAGTGGCAGAATGTATTTGTCTGAAGTGAATTTCCGTAAACCTGGGCTCAGAGCCAGTCTGCAGAGAGCAAGCTCCATTAGTAACACGGGTGGAAGTACTTCCCTGCTCAGCATTCTAGCTCAGGGAATAAGCAAAACACCTTCCTTTGAATTTTCCAGTCTGCTCAGACGTACAAACAAGAAAGTAAACAGGAGGTCAGCCATTTTAAACAGCTGGAGAAGCCCAGAAACCCTGCAAGGAGTTGCTGCTTTGAGAGAAAGTCAGTGCCAGAGAGACCAACAGAATTTTACCTTCTCTGTGGTGATAAAGTTACCCTCTCTCCCCTTTACACACACACACACACACACCCCAGAAAAAAAGAATAGAGGAAATTCTTAGACAGTATCACTTTAAGAAATTACATCTTTCTTCATTGATTCAAGAAACAAAATCTGAATATCTATACCTTATGCGGAATGAGTAGGTCCAGTGGGGAAGAAAAGCCAAGTTGAGGCTGAAGGGAGGTTGATCCTTTTCTACAGCTTGGAAACCTCTTAGGGGGACCAGGCAGGGGGGGAGGGGAGTGAGCCGCATTCCCCCATCATTATTTCTGGGATCAGCCCCACCTCCAGGAGGGGCCCACGGCCTCGTGGCTCAGGCTTTCCCACCTCAGAGGAAACGGGGGTCGGGTCCTCCCTGTCATGTCAAACACTCACTGACATTCCCTGACTTGAGAATTTTTCTTTGTTCAGACTCAGATGGAGGGGAACAAAAAAAACAAGCAGCAGGATCCTCTCACGAGAGAGGAGACAGAGGAGAAGACAGCCACGCAGAGGGGATCCAGGGATGCTTCCCACTCTGCTGGAAATCCTGGAGTGAAAATTAATCTTTCCGCGATCTTGCAGCCTGTCTCAAGAGCCTCACCAACGCTCATACCCTTCTTACCTCTAGCGTCACTATGAAGATAAGTAGATACGCACCACCAGTTATGTACAGTAATGTTCAGTGCACAGTACACGAGGAAACACTGACACGAGAGACACAGACACAATGACAAATGGAGGAATTATAACGCACCCGATGACAGAACGGGATTTGGTCGTTAGCTTCCAATTCTGGACGTACCTTTTTTTTTTTTTTTTTTTTTAACATCTTTATTGGTGTATCATTGCTTTACAATGGTGTGTTAAGTTTCTGCTGTATAACAAAGTAATCAGCTATATACATATATACATGTATCCCTATATCTCCTCCCTCTTGCGTCTCCCTCCCACCCTCCCTATCCCACCCCTCTAGGTGGTCACAAAGCACCGAGCTGATCTCCCTGTGCTATGCAGCTGCTTCCCACTAGCTATCTATTTTACATTTGGTAGTGTATATATGTCCATGCCACTCTCTCACTTCGTCCCAGCTTACCCTTCCCCCTCCCCGTGTCCTCATCTTGACGTACTTTTAATATCGTAAATTTTTTGTGATATGAAGTTACATCAAAAACAGGATCACAGGTTCATAAGTCCAGTCCATTCATGCAAAAATTCAATGAGATACACCCTTAAGTACCCTTTATGCACTTTACTGTATGTTCTAGCTCAAAAAAGTTTAAAATGTGTAAAGACAGTATGACACAGATCATTTTTCCTTTTTTATATTTTTCAACATTCCTCTGCTTTTCCAGAATGAACATGGCCTCTGCCCCCCACCTCTTGCCTAGTCTGGGGCCTCAGCCCTTGTGCTCCCCTGCTCCTCCATCCCGTTGGTCTTCAGATCTTTGGATGCTCCAAGGTCTACCTGGCCTAAAGGCCTTTGCCCAGAGCCCCGCCTTTTCCGCCCCTCACTGTCTTACTCCCATGTCTTCCCCCAGTTCATCCTTCAGGTCTCAGCTCAAGGTCACTGCCTCAGAGGACAGCCTTCCTTCCCTTCCCTTCCCTCCACCCCCCACCATGTAGGTCAGGTTAGAGCCCAAGCTAGCGCCCAGCACAACAGCTCATCTGTGTCTTGACCAATAAAATCTTCTGGTGTTAAGAGATGGCTTTACCAAACATGATGCTCTAGCGCTCAGCATGATGCCTGGTCCCTAAGAGGAACTTGAAAAGTAATTGTTGGATGAATGAATGGAGAACCTCCCCATCCTCTTATAAATAACTGGTTTGTAGAAGAAGTTCAAGCTCTCAAAGACACCACACGACAGAGCGTCTTCCCCCTTCTCTCTCCCCGTCCACGGGGCTGGGCGGGGGGTGCAGCCATCTCCACAGGGCTGGAAGCCTTTGCTCGCTCCACCCTCCTCCGCACGTGCGTGGCCCTTCCCGGGACTGAGGCCCAGAATCGCAGCAGCGCAACCCAACCAACAAACCAAAACCGAAAAGGGACATAAAGCAGCAGCTGTCCACGAAGGAGCAGCCCCACCTGCAAACGCCTTTGGAGTCAATTCACTATCAGCCACCCTCTTTCGGAAGCAAGAAGATTCAATAGTTTTAAGGTCCATAAAACAGCTTATAAACTGTCACAGGAGAGTGGCAGAGTATATTATGGCCTGGACAATCTGAGGGGTCTCTAGAAGGAAAATAAGGCGGAGGTGACCCAAAGATCTAGTCCAACCCGATAAAGACAAGGAAGTGAGGGGAAGAAGGAGAGAGAATGTTCTAGAAAGGGAGCAGAAGCAAAGGAGGAAAAAGGGAAGGAAAAATGAGAGAAATGGGGGAGAAAGTATGCAGAGTGAAGAGAGGGTTAAAGAAAAGCAGTGGAAACCAAACAAAATGGTGATAAAGAGAATAAGCAAAAATCTGAGGGAGTTGGGGAGTGTGCAGTTAAGAGAACGGAGGGGTTGAAATGCCAAGAAATCTGGGCTCCCTTCCCTCCTCCAAAACAAATCACCTCTGAGTTCATACAGGTGTGCAGTTTGTTAAATTCTTAACAACAAATAGGTTTTAAACACAAATAGATCCCTCTGGGTAATATGCAATCAAGTCACAGAGTCGGCATGGATATGAAAAGCAAAATACCTTGGGATAAGTTTGTCATGATCCTTGTGTGGAGGATTTTTGTTGGAGGAGGAAGAGGAAACAGAACAATTATTTCCCTCTTGCACTGGAACTCGTGGATGCATTTTCAGTGTCTGCAGGAACTGGAGGGGGTGATCAGAAGGAAAAATGAGAAGAGTGCCAAAGGATTCCATCAGCAGGCTCCCGGGCCTCCAGGGATCTAGTACGCAGGTTATTAATAATAAATACTACAAGCTTTTATTTTTATGATAGCTCCAGAGGAATGCACATGCTCAACAATCATCATCTCTGACCTTATCACATCCCTTCCAGGGTGATAACAAAATACTGAACAGTTGTAAAGTACTTAAATGCTTTACAGAAAGGTTTCCCCCAACATTGCATTTGATCTTCCAAACAGCCCTGGGAGATGGCGGAGATGGACATGTCTCTGTCTGACAAAAGAAGGAAAAGACATTCTGAGGGTTAAATGATT
This sequence comes from Balaenoptera physalus, assembly GCF_965194825.1. Lineage (NCBI taxonomy): Eukaryota > Metazoa > Chordata > Mammalia > Artiodactyla > Balaenopteridae > Balaenoptera > Balaenoptera physalus. The sequence continues at coordinate 111,181,477 of NC_138887.1, read as the reverse complement.
TGCCCAGGTCACTGCTGTGGGTTGAACTGTGTCCCCTAAGACTGAAACCCTAATCGCGGTTCCTGTGAATGTGACCTTATTTGGAAATAGGGTCTTTGCAGATGTAATTAAGATGGAAGTTGAGATTATACTGGAGTAGGGTGAGCCTTTCATCCAATATGACTGATAGCTTTATAAAAAGAGAAGACAGAGAAAGACACACCCGGAAAGGAGAATGTCATCTGAACACACAGACACAAAGAGAAGACGGCCACGTGATAACAGAAGCAGAGATTGGGGTGATGCAGCTGCAGCCCCGTTCAACCACCAGAAGCTGGAGAAAGAGCACGGCCCTGCCAAAACCTGGATTTTGGACTTCTAGCCTCTAGAACTGTGACAGAATCAATCCCTTGTTTTAAGCCACCAGAGCCTGTGGGGCTCTGGCCGCCCTAGGAAACTCACACAGTCACTCAGGCACAGCTGTGGGGTGTGACTGCCACCGCAGCCCCCAGGATTCCCTAATGCGCTCCCGTGAGGCTTATCTTCCCACCGGCCATCCCGCCACCCCGGCCACACTGGCCGGGCCACTCCTCTCTCCTTCCAGGCCACCAAGCCACCCCACATGGCTCACTGAGGCGCCCCATCACACAGCGCTAGTGTCATCTGAGCACCAAAACCTCTTCCCACTTCTCTTGACCCTTCTCAACAAATTCCATTTCGTTGGTCAGTGAGGAAAAAAGCTGATATTAATGTCTGTGAACCTTTGGTGTAAAATAGAAACATGGTGGCATTTATTTAGCACTCTGTGCCCAAAACTTTATATACATTTCCTTTAACCCAAAACATCCTTACAAGTCTAGGGATCGTCATTATCCCCATTTTATAGGTAGAGACTCAGAGAAGTTAAGGAAATGTGCCCCGATTTATACAGCTATTAAGGGGGCAACAATTGAATCCAGGAGCCTTAATCTGCAAGCCCCGACACCCTTCCATCAAATCGGAGCTCCAGTGTGGGCCTCCAAGTTTGACTGCCTCTTTTTAAGATGAAGAAACTGTCCTTTATCTTTGCCAAGGTCACACCCTGACTCCATCTTTAACTCACATCATGAGGGTCAAGTTGAACCCAGAATGTCAATGGTAGGGATTTAAAAGTAACAATCTGGGTGGAAAGAGCGAGGGTTCTCAAAGCTGCACTTACCCAGGGTTTTACTGAGAAAATGCCGAATGTCCATATCAAAGAAGGGAGGAGTGACGGCGATTCTGAGAGAGGGCCTCCAGTCTCCCCAGGTTGGTCCTTGGCACCATCCCTGGGCCACAGATGTGTTTTGTTTAGTCCACAAAGTGAAAAGAAAATTTTTTTTAATGAGTTATGACATCCAAATGTCAGGAGACATTAGCTTCAAATCTTGATTCCCAGCTTTTATTGGAAAAAGCAGAAGATCTGGCAATACAAGACCTACATTCTTGCAGGTGCCAAATGCCAGCTGCCTGTTACCTCTCTCTCATGGTGCCGCTTTTCCTACATCCTGACCACTTCCCTCTCAGATCACCTGCCTGGTCTGTGGAGTAGACGATGCACGATGTGATCCTGGGCCCAATTTTTTAATGGGTTCTTACATGGGAGAGGTATTTGCTTTGCAAGGGGGCACAGCCCAGAAGTGCAGCAAAAATGAATGACTAACTGTACCAAGGTGGTTGTCTCTTGAAAATTATTTTAGGACAGGAAAGGGGGGTTGCTCACCTTGTAAAATAAGATTTAAAGGAATTAGAAGACAAATCAAAAGAAGTCACATTTGTTAGATGCAGAAAGCATATAAATCCATTAACTCCAGAAGATGTAAAGCTATAACTAGATCCAAAAATGGTTTAGACACATTCACGGGTGATGAAAACATAAACAGAAATCCAGAGGGAGTTGAGGCAGTTCATGGAGCCCCTTCACCCTTCAAAGGCCACACGGAGGTTGGCCACCGCTGAGTCCCTCCTTGCCCCGGGCTTATCTTTGTTGAGAAGAGCACTAAGAGATCTAACTTCCAAAGAAATCTCTTTTTCCCACCCCTGCACATAAAGGAGAGAGGAGGGAAAGTTCATTGACACGTAAAGAAGCTCATCTTGGGGAACCACTCAGCCTTGAACAGAGGAAGCAGCCCTGCAATCAGAGGTGGGTGCAAGTCCTGGTCTCCCACTTATCAGCCTGACCGTGGCCAATCACTCCACTGATCTTCAGTTTCCCTCCCTTGAAAATTGAAACCCTCCTGTCAACTCCAAGGGGTTACTTGGCAGGTCCTCCGAGGCCATACATGGAGGCACTTCGTGGACATGGTCATGATATCTTGAGTAACTGACCAGCCAAAAGCTATGCACGATGGACTCAGGGAAGAGAACGATGTGTAATGCATGTTGCTCTAAATAATCTGGCTCTCGACGTCAAGATCCTAAAGGAATTCCTAGCTGTTTACTAACCCCCCAAAGGCAAACCCCGAGGGTGTCATACTAGCCCCATTCATGAGTCACAGTATTCTGACTCACATTAAGATTTGCTCACTCTTCTTCTAGCATTAACGAGCTACTCTGTTTTAGGCCCTGGAGGCTTTTGTGATGATCTTGTCTCCCCTGAATTTTCTGCCCTGCCAGCTCTCCAGAGTCCACAGGCATGGGGACTCATGGCCTGCTACATCCCTGGAGGAAAGCCTAACTTTTGCCTTCCCAGCCCTTGCTCTGTCTGCTCAAAAAATGTCCCTCCTTGTCTGCTGTGTCTGACTTCACCAGGGTTTCTCCAGATGGCCAGCCAGCTAGCCGCCTGCTCTGGATGGCAAGAGCTGCCCACTGAGCATTTGTTGGTGGCTAGAGGAGGGAAGAATACAGCGTGGGCGATTTCCTGCCCACCTCCTATAACTTTCAAACTGCTCAATGCATGTCTGCCCAGCGGAGGTGGGAACTCACAGATGCTGTCCCAATTGCTCACTGATGTCCAGAAACCAGACCCTCAGCCAGTCCTTCACCCAGAATGTCAGCAAAGGTACGATGCTGACCTCAAAGCACCAAATGTCCAACGGAGGGTTCCCTGATCCCGAGAGCCAACTGCCCATGTCCATATTCTTAGATCGACACTTTGATCATAAAATGACCTAGACCTCCCTGTTCCATGGAGCTTTTTTAGTGGGCAAATTAATAGTCTGGTTAATTAATAGGTCTTTTAAAATACTGTACATGTGTTAAGCTTTCACCCTTATGAGAGAATCGAAGAGGAAACAGGCAGTTTCATAGATGCCAAGGGGCCAGCGTCTTACCCTGGAGCCTGAAAGACGATTAGGCTGCAGGCATCTTGTCTGTACATTTCAAAGCCAAAAAAGGTCCACTTTGGCATGACTACCGTGCCCTGTATTTATTTCCTTGCACCAGAGTCGGGATTTTTGTCCCAGCAAATGGCCCTGGTGGGAATGTCCCCTTCCACTGCAAAATAAAGGTCCTACTGCTGCCACCTAGGCCCAAACTGCATGTTATGTCTTAATTTGTGGAGCCTATTGAAGAGCACTAATTGTGATCGCCAGATAGCGGGTCCCTCCTGTGACTTGGCACACTAATTAGCAATGGCATTTGTCAGACTAGCTGTCTTGCGGCAAAGGGGTCTGGAAAGCTGAATTAATTTTTAGCCATTGCCATGCACTAAAGATGCTTTGCCTTGTAAGAATAATCAACCTCCTCACCTCCCCTTTTCCAAGAAGGATGGGTATGAAAGTGTCACAGAGACAAATTTCCATTTGTGGTCTGCACTACAGTTATAGTTGGGTTTGCAAATTTGCAAATTCTAAGGCCTACAAGTGTTGGTAGGCAGCTAATTTTAATGATGAAGTGGGCTGGGTGTAAGAAACATGCAGCCTACTTTATCTATTCTTTTGTTTCCCGACTCTTGAGAAAGACAGTCTCTATTATGAGAAAAAAAAAAAAGCATTGCAAGAGTGATGATAAACTAACCCTCAGCCTCAGTGTCATGTAGACAGTAAAGCAAAGGTGACAGTCTCAAACTAGGAAACACGTGATAGGACAAAGGTTACCCTGCTCCAACCCGAGTGGCATGCAGTAATGTAGGCCTAATGTTGCCAAGATGTCTACTTGTTTTGAAACCAGAAACATGAATTTTTATGCAAAGCCTCCTGATTATTAAATGTTGGCACCTATTTTTTTAAACATGTAAAGTGGGTAGGTGAAACGACGCACGTCTTACCAAATCAAGACCTCTGGGGCAGTCTTGCAAGCTCAATTCAAGCCATTTGTTCTTGTTCGCCTCTCCCCCCAAATGTGCCATGGATATAGAGAAATTGAAGATTCTTCCATTTCAAAAACAGAACTGATTTTCCAGTACAGTTGGCCCTAGCTATCCACGGGTCCTGCATCTGCGGATCCAACCAACAGCAGACTGGGTTGGCTGAATCCGCGAAAGCAGATTCCATGGGTGCAAAATCCACAGGTTCGGCAGGCAGACTAAGGGACCTGAGCTTCCACAGATTTTTGATCTCCACAGGAGGTCCTGGAACCAATCCCCTGAGGATACCGAGGGAGGACTGTACGTCCTCTGAGATACTGGACACTGTGATTGGGTTGTTCCTCCACTCCCTGCTTCCTCACCTTAAAACCCAGAGGGATGGTAGAAACAAATGACCTCTTGGTGCCAAACTCTGCCACATCCCAGGTAAAGCAATGAGGAGCAGAGAGGTCACCATGTCACATGGCCAGCCAGTGGCAGGGTGGTGCCTTGGACCTAGGTAGTGTCAAGACCCCCAGACCATATTCTCTCCCTTCAAACAGCCTCTTATTCTGGCACACTACCTGGGAAGATATCCACAGAAGGCATCACGTCCTTCCTGGTTTAATGCCTTTTTGACCTTCTCTTCTCTTCTCTCTGCCTAGAGAAGCTCCACTCACTGTTTCCCTTCTTTGAGGCTTTTTATTGTGTGGCCAAATTGCCCACAGTGATTAATGTTCTCCTTGCTGTCTTCCCTTGGAACCCTGAAGCATCACCAAATGGTCATTTTTTTTTTTCTTCGACCAAGGAGGATTAGATGATGTTCTGTACCCAAATGCCCTCTAACATGTTTGATCTTACTTATAACTACATCTAAAACCCAGAACCTAATCTAAATCCCAGATGGAGAAAGCAGTCAAAACACTGTATTTTAAGCCCAAATTAGTTAAGAATGCATTTGGTTGCAAGCAACAGAAAATCTGAATTATGAGAAGTTGAGGTCGTTTAAGTATTCTACACAACACTAGTTCTGGGAATGAGTTGTTACAGTTAGTGAAGGGGCTCAAAAATGTTAGGGTGCTGGGTCAGCATTCTGGGTCTCTCTTGACTGTTCCATCACGTTCGAAAGACAGCTACAGCCACTGAAGAAATTATGGCTGCGTGCTAGCATGCCAAGCAGGAAGGAAGGCGCAGAGGAAAAAAGGCTTGCTGCTCACAAGGATCTCACCTTTTATTTGGAATCAAAATCCTTTCCAGAAACCCCCAGAAGACTTCTCCTTTCCTCTTATTAGCTACAACAGTCCCATAGACACCCCTAGATGCAGAGGAAGCTGGCAAGGGAGTGTCTGTCGGAGCAGAATGACATGACCATCACTGGCTCTTATCAGTCATGGTCCATCCTCCAAGGCTGTCAGAGGAACCTACCTTCCCCTCCTTATCCTTATGTGAACAGAATCTGGGTTCTGTTAGCAGGGAAGGGATGGTCACATAGCTCTTCTATAGGCAAAGTATGCCACAAGCTAAATTTACAAAACAAATACATTAATTATCAGAATGAGATGGCATGCACCCAAGAATTCTGAGGGAACTGAAGAATAAAACTGGCCAAAATATGTTACCCACGCATATAAATGGCCACCAATTCTAAAGACTGCTTTCCTAAAAATGTATCCCCTATTCATAAGAAGAACTCCAAGGTGGATCTGAAGAAATGGCTGGTGGCTTCTCTAATAAGAAGCTACGAGCCACTGCGAGCCTAATTGTCTCTGTAGCCCTCGTAAGAATAGGTTATCATCACAATTGTTTATAGTCATTATGGATAGAATAAGCTAACAATCGAGTTAATGATAATGCGTCAATTAGGAGAGATTGGAGCACAGGTTGCGATAGAGTGAATCTGAGAGGCTGGATAAGACCATGGCAGTTACTATAAGAAAATGGTAAAGAGAAATTCAATACAGAACTTCGACAATACCATCAAGTATGTTAATTATGCCAGATTCAACTGCAAGGAGGGCAGCAAGCTGGTGGGCTGTACCCTGAGGCAGAACTGGTAAGTACATCTCACTAAGACCAGATGTACCCTGGAAAGGCAGGAAGAAAACAGAACATCAATAAACCACTGAGTGAAAAGGCTTGAAAAAAAGATACTAGTGCAAGATTCCTGGATTTTACATGAAAGAGTCTCCCAAATAGAAATTCCTGGGACCATTCCATTCAATACCAAACGTAGCACCTATTTTATGAAAAACAGCTGATCACTCTGAGTCAGTTAAGGTAACTATGAACTGTCTATGCAGGAGTACATACAGAGGTGAGTGGGTGAGTGAGTGAGTGAGTGAGTGTGAGTGTGTGTGTGTGTGTGTGTGTGCGTGCGTGTGTGTGTGTGTGAAAGACTGAAGCTCTGGGAAAGACTTAGTAACTAATAGAGCTCTTGAAAATCAAAACTTCCACATCCTTTGATGATATGTCTGAACTCCATCTCCCAGAGATCTAATATTTATTAAAATATTCATTTTTAATAGATGGTTATACAATCTAAGCATCCTTACAATGGGAAATTAACATGGTTCAAACAAGAGAACACTTATATCTGCCTACCTCTTAGAATTTTCGAGAAAGGAAGAAGGAATCGAAATAAAGAGGAACAGAATTTCTTCATCATTAATAAAAGCTTCTCCACTCAATGCTTTTTCAATTTATTGAATGAACTGTGATGGAACTGAGGAGACAGGGTAGGGTTAGGGTTTCACAGATAAAGAGCTGTTAGGGAACAGAGTATTTAAGAAACTATCTCTGAGTACAGAAGCAAAATATGAAGAGCCTGGTTTCTCAAAGATAAGCACCAGGCCAGTGCTGTTTAGCATCTCCAAAAACAATGTTTAGGAGAAAGGACATAAGTGTGTCTCACAGATGACACCAAACTGGTATGGGGAGAAAATACTCAAGCTTATTGAAAAAAAGACACAGGAAACTCTTACAAACCTGGGCATGCTATAAAAATATCTGTGATATCTATTGGTGGTATTTGTAATGGTTTTAAAAACCCTGAATTTCAATTAGATGTTAGTGGAAATAAAGACGCAAATTCTCCCATCCAGAGACAGCAGAAGCAAGAAGAACTACAATCCTGCAGCCTGTGGAACAAAAACCACATTCACAGAAAGATAGACAAGATGAAAAGGCAGAGGACTATGTACCAGATGAAGGAACAAGATAAAACCCAAGAAAAACAACTAAATGAAGTGGACATAGGCAACCTTCCAGAAAAAGAATTCAGAATAACGATAGTGAAGATGATCCAGGACCTCGGAAAAACAATGGAGGCAAAGATTGAGAAGATGCAAGAAATGTTTAACAAAGACCTAGAAGAATTAAAGAACAAACAAACAGAGATGAACAATACAATAACTGAAATGAAAAATACACTAGGAGGAATCAATAGCAGAATAACTGAGGCAGAAGAACGGATAAGTGACCTAGAAGACAGAATGATGGAATTCACTGCTGCGGAACAGAATAAAGAAAAAAGAATGAAAAGAAATGAAGACAGCCTAAGAGACCTCTGGGACAACATTAAATGTAACAACATTCGCATTATAGGGGTCCCAGAAGGAGAAGAGAGAGAGAAAGGACCAGAGAAAATATTTGAAGAGATTATAGTAGAAAACTTCCCAAACATGGGGAAGGAAATAGCCACCCAAGCCCAGGAAGCGCAGAGAGTCCCATACAGGATAAACCCAAGGAGAAACACACCAAGACACACAGTAATCAAATGGGCAAAAATTAAAGACAAAGAAAAATTATTGAAAGCAGCAAGGGAAAAACGACAAATAACATACAAGGGAACTCCCATAAGGTTAACAGCTGATTTCTCAGCAGAAACTCTACAAGCCAGAAGGGAGTGGCATGATATACTTAAAGTGATGAAAGGGAAGAACCTACAACCAAGATTACCCTACCCGGCAAGGATCTCGTTCAGATTCCATGGAGAAATCAAAAGCTTTACAGACAAGCAAAAGCTAAGAGAATTCAGCACCACAAAACCAGCTCTACAACAAATGCTAAAGGAACTTCTCTAAGTGGGAAACACAACAGAAGAAAAGGACCTACAAAAACAAACCCAAAACAATTAACAAAATGGTCATAGGAACATACAAATCAATAATTACCTTAAATGTGAATGGATTAAACGCTCCAACCAAAAGACACAGGCTTGCTGAATGGATACAAAAACAAGACCCATATATATGCTGTCTACAAGAGACCCACTTCAGACCTAGGGACACATACAAACTGAAAGTGAGGGGATGGGAAAAGATATTCCATGCAAATGGAAATCAAAAGAAAGCTGGAGTAGCAATCCTCATATCAGATAAAAAAGACTTTTAAATAAAGAATGTTACAAGGGACAAGGAAGGACACTACATAATGATCAAGGGATCAATCCAAGAAGAAGATATAACAATTATAAATATATATGCACCCAACACAGGAGCACCTCAATACATAAGGCAACTGCTAAAAGCTATAAAAGAGGAAATGGACAGTAACACAATAATAGTGGGGGACTTTGACACCTCACTTATACCAATGGACAGATCATCCAGACAGAAAATTAATAAGGACACACAAGCTTTAAATGACACAGCAGACCAGATAGATTTAATTGATATTTATAGGACATTCCATCCAAAAACAGCAGATTACACTTTCTTCTCAAGTGCACACGGAACATTCTCCAGGATAGATCACATCTTGGGTCACAAATCAAGCCTCAGTAAATTTAAGAAAATTGAAATCATATCAAGCACCTTTTCTGACCACAACGCTATGAGATTAGAAATGAATTACAGGGAAAAAAATGTAAAAAACACAAACACATGGAGGCTAAACAATACGTTACTAAATAACCAAGAGATCACTGAAGAAATCAAAGAGGAAATCAAAAAATACTTAGAGACAAATGGCAATGAAAACACGACGATCCAAAACCTATGGGATGCAGCAAAATCAGTTCTAAGAGGGAAGTTTAGAGCTATACAAGCCTACCTCAAGAAACAAGAAAAATCTCAAATAAACAATCTAAAAACCCAAAGTTAAACAAACAAAACCCAAAGTTAGCAGAAGGAAAGAAATCATAAAGATCAGAGCAGAAATAAATGAAATAGAAACAAAGAAAACAATAGCAAAGCTCAATAAAACTAAAAGCTGGTTCTTTGAGAAGATAAACAAAACTGATAAACCATTAGCCAGACTCATCGAGAAAAAGAGGGAGAGGACTCAAATCAATAAAATCAGAAATGAAAAAGGAGAAGTTACAACAGACACCACAGAAATACAAAGCATCCTAAGAGAATACTACAAGCAACTCTATGCCAATAAAATGGACAACCTGGAAGAAATGGACAAATTCTTAGAAAGGTAGAACCTTCCAAGACTGAACCAGGAAGAAATAGAAAATATGAACAGACCAATCACAAGTAATGAAATTGAAACTATGATTAAAAACCTTCCAACAAACAGAAGCCCAGGACCAGATGGCTTCACAGGTGAATTCTATCAAACATTTAGAGAAGAGCTAACACCCATCCTTCTCAAACTCTTCCAAGAATTACAGAGGAAGGAAGCAACACTCCCAAACTCATTCTATGAGGCCACCATCACCCTGACACCAAAACCAGACAAGGATAACACAAAAAAAGAAAATTACAAACCAATATCACTGACGAATACAGATGCAAAAATCCTCAACAAAATACTAGCAAACAGTATCCAACAACAGATTAAAAGGGTTATACACCATGATCAAGTGGGATTTATCCCAGGGATGCAGGGATTCTTCAACGTACACAAATCAATCAATGTGATACACCATATTAACAAATTGAAGAATAAAAACCATATGATCATCTCAATAGATGCAGAAAAAGCTTTTGACAAAATTCAACACCCATTTATGATAAAAACTCTCCAGGAACTGGGCACAGAGGGACTCTACCTCAACATAATAAAGGCCATATACAACAAATCCACAGCAAACATCATTCTCAATGGTGAAAAATTGAAAGCATTTCCTCTAAGATCAGGAACAAGACAAGGATGTCCACTCTCACCACTATTATTCAACATAGTTTTGGAAGTCCTAGCCACGACAATCAGAAAGAAAAAGAAATAAAAGGAATACAAATTGGAAAAGAAGTAAAACTGTCACTGTTTGCAGATGACATGATACTATACATAGAGAATCCTAAAGATGCCACCAGAAAACTGCTAGAGCTAATCAATGAATTTTGTACAGTTGTACGATACAAAATTAATGCACAGAAATCTCTTGCATTCCTATATACTAATGATGAAAAGTCTGAAAGAGAAATTAAGGAAACACTCCCATTTACCACTGCAACAAAAAGAATAAAATGCCTAGGAATAAACCAACCTAGGGAGACAAAAGACCTGTATGCAGAAAACTGTAAGACACTGATGAAAGAAATTAAAGATGATACCAACAGAGGGAGAGATATACCATGTTCTTGGATTGGAAGAATCAATATTGTGAAAATGACTATACTACCCAAAGCAATCTACAGGTTCAATGCAATCCCTATCAAATTACCAGTGGCATTTTTTACAGAACTAGAACAAAAAATCTTAAACTTTGTATGGAGACACAAAAGACCCCGAATAGTCAAAGCAGTCTTGAGGGAAAAAGTGGAGCTGGAGGAATCAGACTCCCTGACTTCAGACTATACTACAAAGCTACAGTAATCGAGAAAATATGATATTGGCACAAAAACAGAAATATAGATCAATGGAACAAGATAGAAAGCCCAGAGATAAACCCACGCACATATGGTCAACTAATCTATGAGAAAGGAGGCAATCATATGCAATGGAGAAAAGACAGTCTCTTCAATAAGTGGTGCTGGGAAAACTGGGCAGCTACATGTAAAAGAATGAAATTAGAACACTCTCTAACACCATACACAAAAATAAACTCAAAATGGATTAGAGACCTAAATGTAAGACCAGACACTATAAAACTCTTAGAGGAAAACATAGGAAGAACACTCTTTGACATAAATCACAGCAAGATCTTTTTAGATACACCTCCTAGAGTAATGGAAATAAAAACAACAATAAACAAATGGGACTTAATGAAACTTCAAAGCTTTTGCACAGCAAAGGAAACCATAAGCAAGATGAAAAGACATCCCTCAGAATGGGAGAAAATATTTGCAAACGAATCAACAGACAAAGGATTAATCTCCAACATATATAAACAGCTCATTCAGCTCAATAGTAAAAAAACAGACAACCCAATCCAAAAATGGACAGAAGACCTAAATAGACATTTCTCCAAAGAAGACATATAGATGGCCAAGAAGCACATGAAAAGCTGCTCAACATCACTAATTATTAGAGAAATGCAAATCAAAACTACAATGAGGTTTCACCTCACACCAGTTAGAATGGGCATCATCAGAAAATCTACAAACCACAAATGCTGGAGAGGGTGTGGAGAAAAGGGAACCCTCTTGCACTGTTGGTGGGAATGTAAATTGATACAGCTACTATGGAGAATAGTATGGAGGTTCCTGAAAAAACTAAAAATAGAAATACCATATGACCCAGCAATCCCACTACTGGGCATATACCCAGAGAAAAGCATAATTCAAAAAGACACATGCACCCCAATGTTCATGGCAGCACTATTTACAATAGCCAGGTCATGGAAGCAACCTAAATGCCCATCGACAGACAAATGGATAAAGAAGTTGTGGTACATATATACAATGGAATATTACTCAGCCATAAAAAGGAATGAAATTGGGTCATTTGTAGAGACGTGGATAGATCTAGAGACTGTCATATAGAGTGAAGTTAAGTCAGAAAGAGCAAAACAAATATCGTATATCAACACATATATGTGGAACCTAGAAAATGGTACACATGAACTGGTTTGCAGGGCAGAAATTGAGACACAGATGTAGAGAACAAACGTATGGACACCAAGGTGGGAAAGTGGCGGGGGATGGCGGTGGTGGTGTGATGAATTGGGAGATTGGGATTGACATGTATACACTGATGTGTATAAAACGGATGACTAATAAGAACCTGCTGTATAAAAAAATAAATAAAATTTAAAAATTAAAAAAAAATTTCCCATCCAAGTTCATAAACCCATTGGATTTCTCCCATAGGCCCCCTGGGGGTTTGGGAACCCAAAGCTAAGTGCCCCTGTCATAACAGCAAGGGTTCAGAAATAATATTATCAATGCTTAACATGTAATGAATAATGGAGATGAACAAACTTATGTCTCATGTCTATATAAGTGAAGATGCGTGGGGTGGAAGCAGAAGAAACACAAGTACAGTGAGTTTAGGACCACAAAAGGCAAGTTTACAAGAAGCCTTGAAAAGATGTGTACCTCACTATTTCAGCAGATTGGAAATGTGAAAGGATTCAAAAAGGGTTTGGACAAACTTGCAAACTTGTCAATTTTAACCATAAGCAGCTCCTAAGAGAGGAGAGCTGGAGGCACTTAACCTTTACGGTTGACATTAGGGAAGACAATAGAACCTTCATCTGAAGACATCATTTGATGGAGAAGATAAAGTTGGAGACCATTAGGTATGAACCAATAATGTTATATTTCTCTCCTTCTTTAAGAATCTACCTTTGTTCTAATGAATCAGCTTTTTTTCCTTTCCTCTGTACATGATTAAAACAAATTATAATACAACCCACAATGATTGCATATCTCTATTTCATCACCCAGCATCAGGTACTGAGCACTAAAAACTTGCACTTTACCTGTTGATTTAAGGTGTATTTTATGGATCACAAAATATCATATTTGCAGGGAAGCACGTAGAGAGTGATTTTACGACCCAGAGAAGAGATTGAAAGGAGCGAAGGCGTAGGGTCACAGTGCCAAGGGTAGCAAGGTTCAAAGTAGTTAAGTTCTTAGGCAGAATCTCTGAGAATAAGATCAATGTCCAGAGGTCACCTAACTCAGACGCAAGTCAGCACCTTGGACAGCTCAGTCATAGGCGTGGTCTTCCCTACAGCCTTTGTTTTAACAGGAACTTTAAACCTGTGTGGAATGCCTAAGCTTGTCTGGCTCCACCATGCCCTTCCTATACAGTACATACTCATTCTGCCCCACTCAAGAATTAAAAGATCCTGAAATATTTACCATCGTTTCTCTCCCTCTTTAAGAGAATCAATGGTTTTCATCTGTTCTGGATCTCTCTCATGTCACATGCATAACCGATGAAGAGATTGTCAGGGGTCCTTGGGGGCCCCAGTGCTTTTCTGAGGCTCACAGCCTGTCTGGTCATGGTTATGTTTTTGTCCTCAGATTGTCCATCCCTTTGATTCCCTTTATTTCCTGAGTTAGTCACCGAGTCTGAACAGCAGCCAAATCCCTGACAATAATTAGCAAGAACATTTGATTCCCTTCCATAAAACTAGAGATACCCCTGAAAAAATGATCAGTATTCACCCTGGTGCTCTCTCTGCCTTCCCAAGGGACAGTCCTTCATCCCTTCCACCCTTTTCATCACAGCAGCAGTCTGGTTGAGGAAGCTGTTTACTTGGTCTGGCTGCTTTTAGCGAATTTTTTTCATTAACATGAATAAATTTGTTTCTTCTAAGCAAAACAAAACAAAAACAACAACTCAAAGGGTAAAAAAATCATCTTAAATAGAGAGCAGCTAGAATCTCTTAAACCTGTAAGGATATTCATGATCAGTTCACAGCAAGGCTGAAGAAGGAAGAAGACCTGATGTCCCAAAGAGATGAAAGAGGGAGAAACTCAGAGAAATGTCTCAGAAGGTGGTGGTGCGAATGGCAAAGGCTCAGAAATAAATAAAGGATATAGAAATGTAATGGGAGGGGGTGCACAAGTGAGAACCACAGAAACCACCAAAGTGAAACTAGGTGGAGAGAGTGGGACATAGAGATGAGTTACCACAATACACCCCTTAAGGCTTAAAAAGATTTGATTTTGGAGGTCAATAATGGAGGGAAGTGGGAAAATAGGTAGGAAGGCGATACCAAATAATGTAAGAAACCCCCCATAAACGAAAATAATTTAACTCTCAAGCACATATGTATGCACCTACAATTCCCTCCCCCGTTACACACACACACACACACACACACACACACACACACTTTAACTCCTAAACTTCTCATTTTCCTGGACTATACTGGGATTAGGAGCCTGCTTCATTATTTTGTCAGAACTGGATGCCATACCAAATTTGAAGTTCTAGGGTCATGGCAGGAAGTGGAAGAGGACTGACTACGTATAACATCACCACCATGGCACCAAAAGCATTTCCACCGAATATGACCTATTTCCATGATACCATTAAGTTCTTTAATGTTCTTTGAGGATAGCTTATTCTAAAACAAGAAAATAAAAAACTACAGAATTTAGAAGGTTGTATTAAACCCAAAGTATAACATATATTAATATTCAAAGCATATATATTGCTACTGCCTACCAGAGTCTTTACAAGTCATGGACCATACACTGTGGAGCAAAGCAGTGGGGAAAGACCATAGACTCCTAAAAACCTGCTTAAGGATTAGGGCTAGTTCTCAGTTTTCCCTCGCACATAATTAGATGCTCACATTTCATTCTCTCATTTGACCCTCCTAACACTATGAGGTAGAAAGGGTAGGTTTATTCTTGTTAGCTATTGAGGAAACTGAGACTTCAAAGAAGGAATGAGACTTCCTCAAGGTCAAGTGGCTATGAAGTAGCAAAGCAACATCTTCCGGCATCACGTCCAATGGTCAGTATACGTATACGACACCTTGCTGCCGGTCCATCGATGTAATTCAAATGAACTTAATATTTTCACTTCTTTTTGGTTTGATTTCATTCATTTAATTAACATTTATTAAGTGTTAGTTGCTAGATTTTTAAAAGTTGAAAAGGCCGCTGTCTCAAAGGAGGTTTCAGATAATAAACAAAACAATAGTAATGAGAAGAGACAAAATAATGCAGTATGATGCTAATAGGAGAGGAGCAATGGGGCTTGCACTTGAAGTAGGAATAGAAGTCTGATGTCATTAGAGACAGCAGCAATAGCATAAGTTTTGAGTTTCATATACAGCTTCTAAATAATGTAGGTATCTTTTTAAGAATAACCTGCCCTCAAAGAAAGTCAAAATCTTTAGGCAGTCAAGCAGGAGAGAGGTTGTTCTTGTCAAAGGGAGCAACATATGTAAGGCAAAAGATCTGAGAAAGGCTGGTGTATTCACGAAACTAACAATGGTTCAGTTTTGCTCAAGCGTAAAATGTGAGATGGTGGGGTGATGGGATGCCAGCTCAAAAAGGGTCTTGCATGGCACGTAAGGATCTTTAGCTGTAAGCCTTTAGGCTGGGGGCCATCCATGGAAACATCTTCACAGGGGACTGACATGACCAAATGTTCATGTTAGAAGACATTCTGGCAGCAATCTAGACTTAGCCAAGCTTGGCAGAGGGGGAGGAATTGAGTCAGGAAGACCAGCAAGAAGGCTGTGTTGTAGTCATGGCAACAGATGAAGGGGACTGAATTGAGGTGGTGGTGGAAGGGATGCCTCCGGAAGGCATGTAAAAGTAAAATCCGCAGGACTTTGCATTTAAATAGGGAGGAGGGAGAGTGAGCTACTGGAAACAATGCTAAGTGATTTGAAAACAACTATGAATGCCTTAAGAACAGAGTTCATATCATATTCATCCTTGGCTTTTTCTTTTCTCATGGCGAGTCTAGCACATGTGCGGTGCTCAACAAACTTCCATGAAATAGTGTTGTTCTCAAGTTTCTTATTTGCCTCTGTAGTAGCACCTCAAGCGTGGGACACATCAGCTGATTATCTGTGTGTTTATCTCCTATCTCTAGGAATACCTGGTTCAGGGATCTGAAGTAGGGGGTGTTCAAAAAGGTCATGAAATAAGAAAAATTTTCAGATTAAAAAAATGACATGAAAAGGGAAACAAAAGCAGATATCCAGGCTAAAGTAAAATGGTGAAATGATGTCAGAATTCAAGGGGATTCTTTACAAAAATGGCAACAATCATTGTATTCTCCTCCTTGTAACCACATTCCTTAAAAATGTGACTTTGAAGCTCCTCCTATCAAGGGGTAGAGTTTGTTTCCCCACCTGCCCTTCAATCTAGATTGACCTTGTGACTTACTTTGAGCAACAGAATCCAGCAGAAGTGACCTTGTACTTGTACACTGCTGCTTTCTCTCAGAACCCTGCCCAGCCACCACTTGAACAAGCCTAAGCTGGCCTGTTGGAGGATGGAAAACCCCATAGAACAGACACCAGCTATTCCATTTGAGGCCATTGCTGGACCAGCCAATTCAGCTGAGGCCATTCTGGACCAGCCATTCCAGTGGAGGCCATTCTGTATCAGCTGGCCCTCAGCCAACCTTAGCTGACTGCAGATACCTGAATGAGCTCCTGGAGACAAGAACTGCCCAGCTGAGCCCAGCCCACATCGCCAACTCAGAAACTTGAGTTAAATACATGCTACTTTAAGCCACTAGAGTTTGGGGATTATTTGTAGCAAAAGCTATGGATAGACTATCTGTGTAAAAGGACTATGTAAGACACTCTTCCTTGGCTCCCTACTTCAAAGGAAATTGGTGCTCCAACTACTCTGGAGACCAGTTCCAGATATGCAGAGTCCACCGCTAACAGCACTCTCTGCTGTATACCACGCCATCTATCATCCACATGGTGATAAGATTTGCTCAAAAGGATGCCAGAGGGTACACAGGTCACATGTTACAGGGGTGCCCAGGTATGGTTCCACCACTACTGAGGGTAGGGGAAGTTCCTTGAGAGATGGACTTCAAGTGACCAGGGACTGTTTGTTACTAAGCTTTGCTATTGTGAGTCTTGGGACTGAAGCATTATAAAACCTTCAAGGAAGTAAGAGAGAGAGAGAGGGAGGGAGGGAGGGAGGGAGAGGGGGAGGGGGAGGGAGAGGAAGAGGGAGAGGGAGAGAGAGTGTGTGTGTCAGAAAAAATAAAACAAAAACCTATGTAAAAGGTGTATATGGATATATTATGTACTTTTTTGTTTGTCTGAAATATTTCATAATTTAAAATAAAAATTTTTAACCTGGTAAGAAATATATTACATTTCTTACTATAATAACATTATTTTTAATCATCCCTTACATTGTTTCCAGGGGATCCTATGGTAATACTGCTTTTTCTAGTCACCACTTTATTAGGAGATACAAGGTCAGCAGCTCCATACTTAATATACCTCTCTGCTATAGCACTTCATTTATTTATTCATTCATTTAACAAATCTTATTAAGCATCTTCTATGTACCAGGTATTATGCTGGGCAATAAGAATACAGCAATGAGCAAAACAACACGCCTCCTTTCAGAGTTTACATTCTAGTGGGGGAGAATAAAATACAAATAAGTATATAACAATGCCAGGAATGATATGTGCCATACAGTAAAATAATACATTGTCAAGGAATAGAAAGTCATTGAGGAGGCTTCTTTTAGGTGAGATGAGCAAAGAAGGCCTCACTGACGAAGGATCTGAGCACAGCCTGAATGGAGGGACCCTGAAAGGCAGAGCACTGTTGTGTAATCACTAGTTTTCTTGTCTAGGTCTTTTTTTTCCACTGTGACATCTTGAAGGTAGGGACCATGTCTTATTCACCTCTGTATCTTCAAGCCCAGAACAGTGCCAGGTACTCAATAAATCTTACTGAATGGATGGAAGACGGGTGAGTGGGTTGGCAGATTTATTCTTCCTCATGGCTCTGAGAATAATGGCTACTCAGTAAATGCTGACTGGGGCCACCAGCGAGGCTTCAAACCCCATTCTGCCCCATCCCCACACCCAGTACTCCCGAACTCTTATCCTGCTATATTTTTTCTTTAATTCACAGCAATGTACACCTTCTGATACAACAGATAACTGACCTACTTGTCTACTTGTTTTGTTTATTGCTTATCTGTCTCCTAGCACTGGAATTTAAGCTCCACAAGGGCAGGGATCTTTGCCTGTTTTGCTTATTATCATAACCCAAACGTCTCATGCAATGCTCAGGACATAGTAAGAGCTGAAAACATGCATGTTAAATGTCTGAATGTGACCTTGTCCATCTCAGTTTTTCTGGAGACTGATCTAATGTGTGTCTTGGTCCCTTTCCTGTTTAGCTTCTCCTGTGAGATGTCTGCTTTTAAGAAGATCCATCAGTTATATGTTCTATCCACAAACATAGGTTCACCAAAGAGAAGTTGAGACAGGCCCCATGAATAATTTATTCTTAAAAATATGTAATTTTTTTTGGCAATCTAAAAATTTGAGCAAGGTAGATACACAGAGAAAATATAAATCAGAAATACTTAAAAAATATAGAACACTTAGGGTTTATAAATAAAAGCTAAATTATTTATCATCTATGAACCAATAACAACATTAACTATGAACTAAAGTGAAGAAGAAGAGTCTGATGGGAAAATTATAAAATATATTCAAGCTGATTTGTGGAACTTCTTCCTTTGCCCATGTGTCAGTCATGTGGGAACGTAGCACGGTCTGTCCATCAGTGGTACCTTGCCCCCCGTACCCTGTCATGAACTCTGCCTGCCACTCTCTTAACAGGATTCTGACAAGTTCCTAGGTGTCAGTTCTGCTCACGCATGCTCTGATGGCTTTGTAACCTAGTTAAGGTTTCATTATCTTAACTAGGCTAAAGCTATTCTTTTTCAGACAAAAATCAGCCTTCCACCCAGAGTAAGACACATTATCTGAAATTGCTCCTTTTCTTCCCAGGTCCATTTCAAACTCTCATATTCTGATTTCTTTGTAACCTAGTTAAGGTTTCACTAGCTTAACAAGGCTGGAGATATTCTTGTCAGTTAAAATTTGCTTTCAGCCTGAAATTATCCACACGCTCTCTGAAATGGCTGCATTTTTCTCACAGTCTAAATTAGATTAACTAATTTCAGGCTGCTCTCTCCCTAAATTACAATTTGCCAAGATAGCCCAGAGATGGTCTCTTCCTTCCAAAAACCTGTCTTTCTTCTAAAACTTGACTCTCCAATCAGAAAGCCATTCCTTCACAGCCTCCTCGCTGCCCTGCCCGTCCCTGGAAAAGTCCAACACCCTTTAACAAATTATGTGCACAACGCCCATCTGACAGACATGTTAAGTGCAATTTATAACCTCTTCAGATGTGATCTTAGAAAACTTATACATGATTTGGGCTTTATTACAGAAGAAGCTTTGATTCACTGATTTTGTGATCTTATTTTTATGCAAAACACAAAACAACTTCAAAATTTAGAAACAAATTTTAAAAATAAGAAATAAATAAAACAACCCACTACAGCAAAAGCCAAGATTTTAGCTAAGACTAAAAACAAAACAAAATGAAATAAAAAGACCTGGTTACACACTGCTATGTTTAAAATGGATAACCAACAATGACCTACTGTAAACCACGGGAACTCTGCTCAATATTATGTAACAACCTAAATGGGAAAAGAATTTGAGAAAGAATAGATATATGTATATGTATAACTGAATCACTTTGCTGTACACCTGAAAGTGACACAACATTGTTAATCAACTATACTCCAATACAAAACAAAAAGTTAAAGAACCCATTTGCAGGGCAGGAATAGAGACACAGACGTAGAGAACGGACATGTGGACACAGGGAGGGAAGGGGAGAGTAGGAGGAATTGGGAGATTAGGATTGACATATATATACTACCATGCATAAAATAGATAGCTAGTGGGAACACACTATAAAGCACAGGAAGCTCAGCTCAGCGCTGTGTGATGACCTAGATGGGTGGGAAGGGTGGGGGGGGGGGAATGTGGGCGGGAGATCCAAGTGGGAGGGGATATAGGTATACATAGAGCTGATTCACTTCGTTGTACAGCAGAAACTAATACAACATTGTAAAGCAATTATACTCCAATTAAAAAAAAATACTGCATTTGTATATTTGAAAGTTGCTAAGTAAGTAGATCTTAAAAGTTCTCATCACAAGAAAAAAATATTGTAACTATAGGTGGTGATGGATGTTAACTAGACTTATTTTGGTGATCATTTTGCAATACATACAAATATGGAATAATTGTGTTGTATGCCTAAAACTAATACATGTTATATGTCAATTATGTCTCAATAAAAATAAATAAAAAGTAAAAAAGAAAACAAAGACCTGGTTAATAAAAATCTCACAAGGATGCAACAGAATATATAGCTTGTTGCTAAATGTGGCTAGATCTTTTAAAATCCTTTTCTCCTCCAACTAGTGTAAATATTGTTTTTAAAACTTCTGTGGTAATTAGATGCAGACCTTTGGAAATTACATTTTGAAAGGTTTCATGACAGAGGCTGTTTGTGAAGTCATCTTTCCTGGATAACAACTGCGACAAAGCAAGATTGTCAGGGCATTTTGTCTTGGGATTGCATTCATTATACACACATTTCACTGTTGGCAGGGGTGGTGGAGTAGGGGGTGGGCAGTCAGTAAGAGGTGAGGGGAGGGGGACAAGAAGGGGAGAGAGGGAGAAGGCAGAGGAGAGAAGGAGAGATGGAGAGTGAGAGTGCGCTGGTGTATGTGCCAAGGCTCTATGCAAAGAGCAAGAGGGGGTGAGGTGGACCAGAGCTGGGAACCTGCTGGCCCTGGGGGCATCCCGTCACCACGGCTCTCTCACATATGAGCATCTAGCTGCACAGAGTGTGATGCTGGTCCTTAATGGAAGTGTTTTTGCACAGTGTGTCTTCTCAACACAAACCAACTGTGTAATCTGATGTTCAGCCGAGCAAACAGTGGTCTCTTTCCAGGCTGAAGGAAAACCAGGCTCTGCTGGGTGCCCTGGGAGACTGTGTGCTGACCTCCAATGTGGCACCGCCCAAAGGAGTTTCCACGGGAGGGGTTTCCACTTTACATCCTAACTTTAGAATATACCCAGAGTAGCATGACTCTCTGCTATCCTATATTTAAATTTCATGAAAAACCTAGGTAGACCTGGTCTAGAAGGTTCTTTATGGGGCAGGAAACACCTCTCTTTTCTTTATGAGGAATTTACTTTGTAATGGAAATTTACTTCCTAGTTTAAAAAATGTGATTCTACCCATGTGTGTGTACACAGAGGTATTCATAGCCTATATCTGGGGTGGCTGAAGTAAGGACCGGGAGGACATACAGATAGTGACATGTGACTCCTACTCGTAAGGTGCTGATAAACTAGCAGCCCTACGTAAAGCTGATATCAAGCCCTGGAGATGGGTACTGTCCCAAGAAAGACTGATCTTCCAGGTGACACTTTAGATAAATTAGGAAAGAAGGAACTATGATGATTGTACCAGGATTGATGGATAACACCCAAGAATTGTTGAAAAGGATGCCAAATTGTCCTAAGTCTGTACTTTTTAGTATTTTTCTACCTGATTTTCTACATCATGATTTACTGTTTTCCTTATCATCTATTTTTGTAAAGACTTACTTTTAATAAATAAATGGGTAAGATCTGGACCACATGCCACAAAACAAAGTGAGTTTCTTACCATCTACCACCTGGTGACAGGATGCCCAAATTGTAGGTCTCATTTGGCTAAGAACTCAAAGTTTAAAAAGGCCCATCTCATGGTAAAAGTGGTGGTTACTATAAAACAATCAGTAAAGGTATTTTATTTATTTATTTTAATAAATTTATTTTATTTATTTATTTTTGGCTGCATTGGGTCTTCGTTGCTGCACGCGGGCCTCCTCTAGTTGCGGTGTGAGGGGGCTACTCTTCATTGTGGTGCGCGGGCTTCTTGTCGCGGTGGCTTCTCTTGTTGTGGAGCACGGGCTCTAGGCACACGGGCTTCAGTAGTTGTGGCACATGGGCCCAGCAGTTGTAGCTCACAGGCTCTAGAGCACAGGCTCAGTAGTTGTGGCGCACGGGCTTAGTTTCTCCGCGGCATGGGGGATCTTCCCGGACCAGGGCTCGAACCTGTGTCCCCTGCATTGGCAGGCAGATGCTTAACCACTGCACCACCAGGGAAGTCCCAGTAAAGGTATTTTAAATAATCCTTTTTTTTTTCCTTTTTTTATTGGGGTATAGTTGTTTTACAATGTTGTGTTAGTTTCTACTGTACAGCGAAGTGGAGCTCCCTGTGCTATACAGCAGGTTCTTATTAGTTATCTATTTTATACACATTAGTGTACACATGTCAATCCCAATCTCCCAGTTCATCCCACCCCCCACCCCGCCTTTCCCCCATGGTGTCCATACGTTTGTTCTCTACATCCGTGTCTCTATTTCTGCCTTGCAAACCGGTTCATCTGTACCATTTTTCTAGATAGCACATATATGCATTAATATACGATATTTGTTTTCCTCTTTCTGACTTACTTCACTCTGTATGACAGTCTCTAGGTCCATCCACGTCTCTACAAATGACCCAATTTCATTCCTTTTTATGGCTGAGTAATATTCCATTGTACATAATCCTTTATAATTTGGTTTAATAATTCACTAAACCAATGTCTTCAGTTTTCTTTTCTTTGCAAGATAAATATTAATTTACTGGCCACATCAGATCACCCGTTGCATTTTCTATGCAACACTAACCATCTGTACCAAACCATTGTCTAGTGAGGCTTATGACAAAATCACCTAACGCTTGACTGTAAAAGGCTACCAGGACCCTGATGCATACATCACAGCTTACGCCAAGATAACTCTATCATTCACTGTAACGGTGTCATCTTCCCTGTAGCTTGTCAAAGAAAGAGGCCAAGCACTGTAACAGTGAAGACAGGAAGCAAAGTGAAGGCGGAAAGCAACATCCTACTTCTCCAGAATCCCTGAAAAATCTCTACTACCCAAATCATTAACATGTGGGTTTAAAGATTTTTATCACGGAATTATCAACTCCCTCTGTAAATGTATTTGTAAAAGTGGGGGCTTTTGATAAATAACCTGTTATTAATTCAGTTACTATTGATAATGAATTTGTGCCAATTTGACCGGGGTTAGGTGGAAATATTAGTTGTCTTCTATGTATAAATGGAAAAACGGTGGGGAGAAGGGATCCTGAGAAAGTACTCATATAAATCAGAGTGTATTTGTAACCTTTTACTTAAGGACATAATTTCTGTCCAGACTCTTTTTCATAATACGGTTGTATGCAATGTGCTAATTATGACTATGCCATGTGCTAATCTCTTCATAAAAGTAAACGCTATTTTTTCATTATATTTTTTAGCCATTAGTTCAAGTTCATTAATCAAGGTCATAATCAGAGACATGTAGGACCCTTGTCCATCTCTGTGACTTTACAACCAAGGTCACTGAGTCCTGGAGAGCTTGCCGACTTGCACCAGGTCTCACAGCTGGTGGCAGAGTCACTGGCTAAAAGCCAGGTCTTCTGATGCCCAATGTTTTGCCATCTTTACTCTCTCCAGTCATTTCCAAACTGATCCATGAATCTCTAGGAGTCTGACAGGGTGGAGTTCTGGGCCTTCCGGGTACATCTTTATTGATTTCACACTTTAGCCTTCCTTCTAAGAGTTATTTGATTTAAAAATAAAACTCAATGGCTTAAAAAAATTTTTAAATCACATTACAATTTTTTTCAAAGTAAAAAAATTTTCTAAAATATGCTGGAAGCTTATAACTCTTCATTACAGAGTGGAATTCAATATAACTTGGATCCCTTAAAACACCATCTGAAGCTTGGTGACTGAAGGGTCACAGAATCAGAGGTTCAGAGCTCGGGCCTTGAAGTCAGACAGACCCGGGACCAGTGCCTCCAACTCTGTGACCACACACAAGTTACTTAACCAGTCCAGCCTCAGTGTCCTGGTCTGTGAAATGGGACTTACAAAACTTTACAGCATAGAAGATCAATGCCATAACCAAGCTCACTGCTGTGGCTGTTGATATGTTCATTATTAGGCAATGTCACCTACACATTAACACCAGAGAACAGAACTTTAGACCAGTGTATAGTGAGGGGTCGATATACTCTGTATTTTCAGACTTACTGCAATTCAAACTCTCATCCTGTGCACTAGGAATAAGTAGATTTACTCTGCTCCCAAAGAGGCCTGGGAGTCACAGGTTGAGACCACGGACACTCGGGGGTGAGACAGGAGTCCAGGGGCTCGGGCAGCTCGCCCCACAGTTGTCTCTAAAGAACCAGCCAGAGCACAGAGGCTTAAGGAAGTTTTCCCATCCCAGCTGCGAACTATATCAAGCCTGATTCTGAGCTGGGCAGCTGTGGGAAGGTCAGCAGCCCTGGCACCAATCCGGCCTTAGATTCTGTGGCTGCAAATGAGTCCAACAATAGGCCCCAGCTGGATTTGGGGAGTGCCAACCAGGCCTCTCTGGGGGGCCATCTGGCTTTGGAAACTTGTAGTCAGAATCCAAGGACTAGTCTGAGGTCAGAGCGGTGTCTCGTTTCATTTGTCCAATTCAGCATAACGCATATTTATTGTGTGTAATCTTGTCAGATGCAATGCACGGTGTCAGTGGGACAGGAATGAATCAGACTCCTTAAGGGGCCTACATGGTCCAGCGATGTGTGTAAAATACAGGGCAGCAGTTCTCAAAGCGAGGTTCCTGGACCAGCAGCATCACCTGGGCATCAGCAAGAATCACTTGTTAGAGACGCACCTTCTCAGGCCTCGTCCCAGACCTACTGAATCAGAAATCCCTGGGGGCAGGCCCAGCAGCCCGTGTTTTAACAAGCCTCCAGGTAATTCTGACGCAGTTAAAGTTTGAGAACCAACAGTATAGAATGTTTAAGGGAGCAGCCAGATGTGATCAATGACACACAAAATGATGACAGGAAGCTGGCATTCCATCAGGACAGACAGTGTGTATAACAAACCCCACAGCACGAAGAACCTACCAGGCTAGGCAGAAGAGTCAATCAAGCACAGAGAAACTGGAGACGGACACACATGAGATAGGTCAGGGCGTTTTCACACCTCTCTGACTGCAGAAAATCAAATGGAAAAAACCAGGAGTGACTGAGCCATGCATATGTGAGAAGAGTCTTGTATAAAGTATAAAGTGGATACTGAGCTTGCTCTTCTCTCTGTCCAAGAGGTGAAGACTTGCTTGAACTTACCCAAAAGAGATTCCTTATCAACCAAGGAGCCAAGTGACCAGCTAAGTGAGCACCATCCCGGACTCTCTGGCCACCCTGAACATCGTCAGAAAGACCTCGGCTGGAAGGGGGAACTTTATCTCAAGGATAAAATGAGAGTAAAACGAGCAGATTCCTTAGGCTCATCCCAAGGGATTCCTTACTTCAGGAGGTTTGAGAAGGGGCTCCATGAATATGAATTTTCTGAATATGCATTTTAACACA
Source organism: Balaenoptera physalus (assembly GCF_965194825.1). Lineage (NCBI taxonomy): Eukaryota > Metazoa > Chordata > Mammalia > Artiodactyla > Balaenopteridae > Balaenoptera > Balaenoptera physalus. The sequence continues at coordinate 111,155,864 of NC_138887.1, read as the reverse complement.
GGACTCCACCTGTCCTGACTTAGTTCAGTCGAGAAATACCGGCTTCACTCATCCAACATCAGAGGGTTGGAACCAATGACATCTACAGATCTATTATTCCTCCTTTATTCAACTACTGTTTGCTTTTCAGTTGTATTTTTTTATGTAATTTGTAAGTTTCTCCCAGAAGACATTGTAGAAGTTAAGACTAATTTCTGAAGTGGCAAAAAATCACTGCAATCCCCAAGCGTAGTTAATTTCCCAGATCAAGCAGAATGGGGCTAGTGAAAAGGCAGTGGAAGATCTCTGGGCTTCCCAGGACAGGATCCTTGCAACCATGTGGGTTTTTGTTTTGTTTTTTTTTTTTTGTTTTCCCTAGATTGAAAAAGAGAGATGCATTTGAAACTCAATCCTGTTTCAGTCAAATGACTGAAATGACTAACCCCTGAATCACTAGACACAAGAGTTGCCAGGGACCTTTGGTAGCCATTCTGCCACTCCTTAACCTCTAGAGATGAAAATACCCCAATCGGAAGGAAGGCAGGCAGGCAGGCAGTCCACTGGTTAGGAAGATCTTCCTCACACTGAGCTGAAATAGTCACACTTCCTTCCTTAGAGAGAAAAGAGAGCTTTGCACGCTACCTTCAGACATATGGGTAGATCCTTTTCTTTTGTAGGAGAGGAAAGTGATGGGGAATTCAAGAGAAAAACCTTAACTGGATTATGCAGTTAAAACAAGTGACGAGAGCGAAGGCAAAACCTTGTCCTTTGTCCTTCTTCATATTTCCCTCCCTAAACGTCTGGCCTCTCTAATCATATCATTTAATATATTCACGTAGCAAAGAAAGAAAACCCCATTTTGTTGTGTTTTTTAGTCCTTAGATGTCATCTTATTGCTTCATTTGTGTGGCCTTTTGTCTCTGACAGTTTCCATAGCAACAACAACCAGCAAGCAGTTTGCACCCCTCTCTCCAGCTTGTGCACAGATAACGCCAAACGGGGTCAAAACCCGCTCTATGTTGAGAAAGAAAGTAGATTCATTTCCTTCTCATTGATGTTTACATGTGGATTTGTTGCGATGGTGCGTACATGTGTTTCTGTGCTTTGATCTCACTCAATATTTTTGGCTGCGAGTGATTTCTGAGAGCTTGTCTTTGTTTCTGATTTGGAGGGATGGAGCAATGAATTTCATATTTAGCCACATATTTGAGAACATATAGCTACATAATTGTATATCATTGGGGGAAAAAAAAGGAGTATTAAATGACCTTGCAGAAAAAAACAGCCTACAGTATTCTATACGCACTGAGGAAAGAAACTGTTTTCTCAAAGTGCTCCAGACTCATGCAATATTTATAAAATCCATCAACGACCCACCAATCTATTAGGTACAGTTTCATGTCAAGGCAGGATATTTGCTTTTGCTTTATAACTTTAGTGTTTTCCTGTTGCCATGCTCCCGGCCTACCTTGTGTTTTCCTTAGATATTTTTCCTGAAGGGAACACTGTACTGCCAACAGGTGGTGGTATGGCTACAATTAGGGTGCCGAGAAGCACACATCATCTTTTGAGGAGTTTTAACTAAGATTGAAATAAGCATGATTTTACTCCTTTTGAAAATGTGAATCCTTATTTAAATGTTACCAATGCAGCTATACATGCCAAATTATAATAACAGGAATTAGAGATGAAGATTCTACAGCAAGCGTTTAAAAGAAATATCTCAGAAGAAATCGGTAGGTGTATTAGTTTCTGATTACTACTATACAAATTACCACAAATTCAGAGGCTTAAAATACATAAACCTATTATATTATAGTTGTGTAGGTCAGAATGTCCAAAATGGTTTTCACCTGGCCGAAATCAAGGTGTCGACAGGACCGTGCTCTCTCTGGAGGCTCCAGGGGAAAATCTGTTTCCTTGTCTTTTCCAGCTTCTAGAAGCCACCTGTATTTCCTGGATCACAGCCTTTTCCTCTAACTTCAAAGCCAACAGTGCAGCATCTTCACAACCCTCCTGCCTCCTTTTAATAAGGATCAGTGTGTTTATACTGGTCTCACCTGAATAATCCAGTATAATGCTCTGTCTCAAGATCCTGAACTCAATCACATCTGCGAAGTCCCTTTTGCCATGGGCGGTAACATACTCACAGGTTTCAGAGATGAAGATGCAGACATCTCACAGGCAATTATTCTGTCTAGCAAAGTACCACTCTTAGCAAATCATGCCTAACAATCATCACGTTTTCATTTGATCCCTGGTCTTACTCCAAGACTTTGACAAGACGACCTTTTCCAACTTGCCCTGAATCCTCTTGGGCAGTTGACTGTCTGGCTCTTTAACTTCAAGCCAGGCTGACAGCAGATGTTTGGCAGAGCGGTCCATTCACTCAAGGGCAGCCTGGCTGTCCCAGGTTCTAGCTGCTCCCGTCTTTCAGCCTACATCCTCCCCCCACCTCCAGACAGGTGGTCTCCAGCAGGTACCTGCCCCCATACCCAGCATCAAGGACTACTTTCTGCCGCAAAGGGTGAGATGTGACGAGATGGGGAGAGAATCTGCTTTAAAGTTCAATTTTTCTTTCGTGATGCACGTGAATGCCCCTGCTTTTCTATTTGATTTTATAGTTGCACCTTCAACTTTACAAAACTCCTTATTTAAAAAACAAATCTCCTTTGCTAATTTGAACCCCCTTTTACTAGATCTCTTGCTGAAGTGCAGGCTTGGTTTTCTGATCTCCTATTTGGCCTGACTTCTGAAATCCATACTTCCCCCACAGCTGGTTTCCTGAGCCGTCACAAGTCCCACCCCACCTGCCTGCACGGCTGAGGGGGCCCCATCGTGGGCCTGGCTGCTGCGGCACATTGCCCATTCTCCAGATCCGTCTACTGAGTTCGACCAGAGACTGCTACCTTATCCTCCCCAGCTGTGTGAGGCTGTCCACTGCTGAAATGATTCCTCACTGGCTTCAGACGCCTTTCCTTGCAGGGACCCTCTTTCCACTCCCCAGTGCAAAGAGAGCCAAAGAGAAGGAAGGTGGCCCCAGGGGGGTTGCTAGAGCCTTCCCCAACCTGGGTCTGAAAAAACTGACCCCCTCAGGGATTTACAATGCACGTCTACATGTTAAATTCACAGTCCACGCCCCTACCCCCAACACACACACACACACACACACACACACACACACACACACACCCATCTTCTCTCCCTGACACCTGCCATGGAAGTCCCCGTACTTTTCTGAAGTAACTATGTATTTCCGTTCTAATAGATGACTCCAGTTTCCTACCAGTAAGATAACTCCCCAATGCACAACTGTTTGTGATGGGAACGAAGTGCCCCCAAAGCAAACATCCTTCCAAGGACCTGTTTCTAAAATACAAAATAAAGTGACTTTTTATGCAGAGATGTCACCCCTGACCAACCAGGATTGGATTGGATTTGACAGCTGTGAGAGGCAGAGTGAGTCAAGTCAGCAGCTGTCACCCTCCACACACATGGCAGACCGCAGCCACAAGGCTAGTAGCTACCAGGGTGAGAGTTCGGTCACTGCCTTCCCTGCATGTCCAGATGGAATCAAATGTCACGAACTCGCTCACAAGGCTAAGCAGTCCAGACCTCACGGGCAATGTGGTGCTGGCACGTGGAATCACTGAAAAGGGGGATTTCTTTTTTCTTTTCTTCTAAACTATGTAAGAAAACAGACATTACCCCTGCCTTCCTTCAATCACCATCCAAGGTCAAATAGACGGCAGGTGCTCTAGGGTTCCAGGTGTTTTGCATTATTGACTGTCTTAATGAGATGTTTCTGGCCAGAATAAGAGTGCCCTCCAACCTGAACCCCAAAGACTACTTTTACATGCTTCTTTGATTTCCAGGGAAGAAAAGAAAGTTGGGAGAGAATAAAAGGAAAGGTTGAGAGAAAGCTCAATTATATAATTGACTCATTTATAGCATTTCTCCACTGATTATAATCACTTTTAAACAAAAGGTTATTAGTGAAGATTTTAACTGCCTTATGATTAAAATTCTACTTTCCTTCCCCTTTGTTACACCTTTATTACTCTAATTAATTTCTATCACAGAGTTTCAAAAATAACCTTGCTTTTAAACATACCAAGCCATCTTGTGGTATCTAATAGATATCTCTTGAATTTTTTCTACCCCTGTTGTTTGTAATGGACTTAAAATCTTTAATAAGATTTAATATCTTAATATATTTATATCTTTAATATATTTTAATATTTAAAATCTTTAATAAGGCCACCATGGCCTCCTCAATGTCAAAACGACAAAGTATGTACCGACCTATATAAAAACACATATCCACGGACACACAGACACAAAAGCACACGTGTAAATAATCAGAAAGATGTAGCCAAAAGTATAGCTAGAACAGAGGCTTTGTCACCATTTATTAACTCTATGACCTCGGGCAAATTACTGAATATCTCTGAGACTTAGATTTGTCATCTGTCATGAAGGTAATAACGTTGGAAATGAGGTTAATGGTATTTGAATACATCACAGAGTTTTTGTAAGAACTGAGTAGATACATGCAAAGCACTTGTAACTGTGCTTGGTAAGTCAGTCCAACAAGAGTTCCCTGTGGCTGATTTTAGTGGTGGTGGAGGTCACGGTGATGATTAGTGATGGTGGAGTTAACAGCAGTGGTGGTGCTGGTGGGCATAGGCTTGGTGCTGGGGCAGTGGTAATGGCGGTGATGGTAGAAGTAATGGTGGTAGAAGTTTTATGATATGTAGTTCATTGAGCAAGAGAGTATGAGTAGTAAAACCACACATTTCCACAATGTACATTATTTTCTAAATACACTGTCCTACGGATATCATCCTCATGAGATAACAGATCAACTGAGCCAACCCTTGGATTAGGAACTTTGTAACATTGGCTCTAAAATTTACAACAGCCCAAACAGGTAGGTATTCCTAGTCTCATTTGACACAAGAGAAAATAGAGACCCACAACAGTTAAATAAGTGCCGCCCCAGGTCACAGAGCGGACAGTGGCAGACCCAGGATTCTGTCGTTCAACCTTCTCCTCCCCGCCAGGTCTCTCTCCAAAGCTCAGCACTTCCCACTGCCTGCTCCTTCCAGGGCAACCAGCAGCCCAGGGTTCAGATTCCCAGTTTTTTGGTTTTTGTTTTTGAATTTTATTTTATTTTATTTTTATACAGCAGGTCCTTATTAGTTATCTATTTTATACATATTAGCATATACATGTCCATCCCAATCTCCCAATTCATCCCACCAGTTTTCAATAGATGAGAAGACGGAGACAGACAAGGGGACCTGCGAACAGAATGCAAGCTGTGCGTGGGTGGTGATGGTGGTGGGACCCTGAGGCAGAGAGCCGCCGAGGTGATGAAAAGACAGCGAGAATGGGGAGCACGTGAGGCAGTGCAGGCCCCAGTGAGGACTAGATTCCTCCAGAAGCCAGCGAGATTCTTCCAGTTGGCTCAGTAACAGCGACTCTCCAAGTCTGTCTGTGGCATGTGATGATTACTCTTTTTCAGTTGAAAAGACCGTCAAACATTTTAAATTACAACTGTCAGTAGCGAGATGGTGTTTCAGCATGTGAAATGATCTAAAGCTGCAAGGCGTTAAAGCCTTCTTTAAACAGCAAAGTAACAGCTCCCTGCAGAGAACGAAACTTCAAGCACGGAGTGGGGCTTCTCTTTTCCCAGAGACACTGGGAGGAAAATTAGCAAGTTTCCTCAAATTTAGGAGAAAGAACATGGCCTCAGAACCATCTAGGACATACATGCACACATGCATCGTCTTTGCAGCCCTCTCTCTAATGTACTGCTCAGACTGTCACCTGAAATGCTGAACCAGCCTGACGGAACCACCATGTGTCTCTGCTCCAAACATGTCTGTAACGCAGACGGTCCCCATCATGTTGTACTAATGGGGAGAGGTGAGGCAATGGTCAGTTTAAAGGGAAAAAAGGGGCAATCCCAAACTGCACACGGTATTACGACTCGTTTCGGCTTCTCTCACCCGACAGAAGCTACTAACGAACAGCAAAACTGTATATTTCTGGGTTCTGTTCTCCACTTCTTCCATAACCACTAAAGGTGCAAATGAGCCAAAAATCTGCAAAATGCCAGGCAGTGGGAAGAAAGAGAGTTAAGGGAGCCCAAAAGTCCACATCAGCCGGTGCCAGGACCCCAGAGACATGCCAAGACCACTGGTGAGAGGAATCAAGGGGAGAGGGAAGCGGGGAGGTAGGAGCTGCTGAACACACAGGGCTGGAGCGGGAGAGAGAGGAAGCATCAGCTGCAGGTACCATGTGTATTACTTACTCCCAATGTCTCATCTTTCCTTAACCACCTGTCCCTTTGTTTCTAGGCACTCCTTCTGCCGTACAGCCCAGCTGCCAGGAGTTTCCAAATGACAGGAAGCGCCCGGACTCAGGTCCTGGCGCAGTCCCCACTGCATTCCTCCGCATACAAGGTCAACAGGATTTTCCAAAACCTCCAAGCACTAGAATAGCCCTTTCTCCACCCTGGGAACCTTCACAGGAGAAGTAAATCAAGACAAAGAAGATGGGAATCATTCATTTATTCAATGCATATTTACTGAGCACCTACTATGTGCTAGGAAGTGTTCTAAGAACTGGGAATACTGCCATGAAGAAGACAAGGAAGGAGAGAGGCACCATAAAACAGGAAACTAGTAGTTCTAGTTTAGCTAGTAGGAGTTCTAGAAGTGCTAGGCATTTGGGCAGCCCTCTCAGCTGTCACCCTTGGCTCCCCCTCGGGGTGCCTGTCCAATTGCACAGGACCAAAACCATGAGGAAAGATCTCCTGGCCACGCCAGCCCTCCCCTTCCCATCTCTGTGTCTCTGTTCTCAAGACCCAACTGACTACACATATCAGTCGGCCAACGCCATTTCCAGCATCCTCAGGGCAGAGCCAGGGGCTGAGGCAGGAGAGAGAAGGAAGGGTAGATAAGGACCGGCGGGTGGGGGTTAGTGCCACTCAGGAGATCCTGGAGGACAGGACTGAGCTGAGGGTCCAGGAAGCATTGTCCCCTCCACCCACCTCCCAACAGGGCCACCTGCCCCCTCCAGCTGGATCAGACTCTCATCCCCTGACACCGATTTCCCCCCCCTCATCCAGGCTGCCCCCCCTGAGCAACCATGCCAATATGGCTTGTATCAGAATCACTGAGGCTGCACTAACCAAGCAGTTCATGTCATTGTCTGCTATTGATTCAGCAGCCCTGGGAGAAACTGCAGGTTCCTCACGCGAGGCAACGATAAAGGTGAAACAAAAGAGTCTCCGGACTGTGTGCGTTCCCACCCCTCCTAGGACCTGCCTTGGGATTGAGAACAATCTTCCCAATCTTTACCAGCTGCCTGGCAGCTTGCCCCAGATCAGTAAGTCTTCTTCAGAGTTCCAACTTGCAAAAATATTTACATAATTTAATAGAACCCTCTCCTGGATAAGGAGCTGACACTTTTAATTACCTGGATCAAGTGCTCTCCGTCTATAGGACACGGCATACACGTGGCTGGAATGCCAACTATGTGCCTTTCCCAGGGCTTCTCCCCATGGATCTGTAAAGAGGACGGTCCCTGAGATGGTGACCTCCACGTGGGGCAGCAGGAGGGAAGGGGAGCCACAGGTGTAACTAGTGATTTTTTCCTAGTGGAAATTTCAGAAATGCTCTTCCCTTTCTACCATTGCTTTCTTCTCTACTCCCTTCCACAGATTTTCACATGTTCAAGTACAACAAATCTTTTCCCCATTTCCAAGGAATTAGGTTGTGCATCTTCCTTAGGACTCTGCCTGGGGTAGCTGGCTCCCAGGCATTCGTCTTCTTCAGGACCCGAGGACACATGACAAAGCGTACAATCTAGAACTGATCACGGCAACAACCACAACGATGACAATAAGTAACAGGTGTGAAACACCTTCATAGGTCACACGTGGCACCCGCTTCCTAGTATACTTTATTTCTAAGCCGCATAACAATAAGCCTGCATGGAGGTGTTATTATGCCCATTTTTCAGATGAGGAAAAGAGAGGCTCAGAGATGTTATATAACTTACCCCCGGGCACCTACCAATAAGTTGCTGAACCAGGACTCAAACAACATCAGTCTGAGTGAAATCCTGTGTTGCACGTCAAGCCAGTCCCGAGGAAGCCCCACACATTCCCAGAAAAGCTCCAGAGATCTGACCTAGTTTCTGTCCTAGGGCTGTGTGGAGTTAGGATGCACAAATGCCAGACAGTTTTGGAGAGCGGCTCCCTCGCCTCTGTGGCCTCCTCCTCCTAGGCATGGATCCTCCTCTCCAGCTTGCCTCTTTCCAGGCCCTGGGAGGATGCCCACCCCCCCTACTCAGTACAGCTGACGAGGCCTCGGCCCAGCCTCTGTCCGGCTCTGGCCCATTGTGGTCAGGAGCCCCATCTGTAATGTGGGCATTTCTCTCAAATGCTAATGAGCTTCCTTTGGCATCTTAGACAAAAGCAATCCCCTGACAATTGTATTCTGCACAGCACCTAGAAATTGGTGGGTGTACAATAAATATGCAGCTCATAACCGTTCCCACACTTGCTAACGATTGTGTGGGCGCATTTGGTTCACAGGCAGAAAAGCCAAATAAGACACTGCTGAGACCAGAAAGGGAATGAGGGACCCAAAGTAGCTGTACCTGGCTGTGACAAGGGGCTGGGCTGGGGAAGGAGAGAGGGTGGAAAATGGACATCCCAACACCTACACAAGTCATAAGGGGTCCCAGCCTGGCTAAGGTCTGCCAACCAACATGTGATGGAGCCACACGAATGTCCGTGTCCAATGGTGCTTCCAACACCACAGAAATTTGGAGCTGAGTATTTAAGTGAGATGCCATTGGGACCTGGAAAAAGTGGGTGTTCATTCTGGGCCACCCCTTGGGACTGCTGACCCTCTAGGAGCAGAGGTGAGGTAGAGTGGATATGACAATAAAGAAATGGGCTTTTTCAGCAACTGTTAAGCCAGGGAGATCCCGGTCAAGGACATCAAATCTCATTGTCCTCCCAGCCCTTCCACCTTCTCCCCAGAAGCCCCTCAGTAAACTGGTTTGATCCCAGGGTGGGGAAAAAAAAACTTGGAAATTTCATTAAAATGGTGGATTCAAAATGGATGGGGACAATTCTTCAGCCACATGCTCTTCGGCGCTCACCAAGGAGACCCCTGCAACCTACGAAAACAGGGAGGAAGTGAGCAGCAAAGCACCAAAATACATCCGTTCTCAAAATAACGAATGAAGCACTTGGGCTGGTTAGTATGAATTTAATCCGCAACACTCACTGCAAGATGAGGAAGCACTAGAGAAGGCTGACACATTCTAGGTGAGATAGATGGATAGGGCAATGGAGAGTTTCCCCCCGTGGGGAAGGACAGTATTGTAGGTAGGAGACAAACTCATCTGCATTTCACGCTTGCATTTCTCTGGGCAAAGTCAACCGTCACCCTCCTCCTCCACATAAACACACTGTTGCTTTCTGGATTTTGAAAAGAATGTCTAAAAGAGATGCTTGAAAACCTTGTGGACAATCACACAACAGGCATGTGCATCTCTAAATTGATGATTCCTCCCCAAGAGGAGCGAGGGGTGGAGGAGGCAGGGAACTTGTGTGAAGAGAAGAGAATAAAAGCACAGGGAGGGGAAGGGCAACCATTCCCACAGGTCATGGGGGTCACGCCGATCGCTGGTCTGAGTGAACAGACTGTACCAGTGGAGTGTGTGTGTTTATAGGTGCATGTATCAGTCTACATGGGAACCATAGGATGATAACAACAGCTAGATGAGGGTGGTGGGCCTACGAGGGAGTTTTTTTTTTTTTTTGTTCACGGGTATATTCTAATTTTTTCACAATGTAATGTAGTATTTAGGCCATTAAAAGAACAGGAGTTTTAAAATATTTGGAATGTGAACCTGGATAATGGGTACCTGAATAATGAACAAAACTATGCATAAAGATTTGCAAGAGGGTCTTGGATCTTGGGCAGCAACACAAGATTTTTCAGAACCGTGAGTCGGGTTAGACTGACTCGGAATGACAGATGTGAAGGTCAGATTTAGAGGCACAGGCAGGAGGTCATCCCCTTGCTCGAGGGGTACAGGTACGTGTCCCGAGAACATAGGGAAAAGCCCAATCAGAGGACACAATCTCATGGGGGAATATTCCAAAGGGAGCAGTAGGAGGTCCTGAATAAGACAACACATGGGTGAGAGCAGTGAAACGTGAACAGGCAAATCGAGAATCACAAGTAAGGAGGCCACTGAGAGAATCCCGAGGTCTGCCACTGGTGTTTGAGGCCATGCACCAACTGGCCCAAAGCACTCACTGTTTTTTAAAGCATGAGCAAACAGACATTCAATGCCCTCCTTCCCCACAGCAACATCCCCTGAAACTGTTTCCATCAGAGGCAACAGTGACTTCCTTGCCCTCCCTCACTTCTGTTTCCAACTCACCCTCCCCATTTCTCTCCCTCCCTTTAGAGCAAAATTCTCCAAAAGAAGTATCTGTAGTCACTATATCTAATTTCTCATCTCTCATTCTCTCCTGAAACCAGTCCAATCAGACTTCTGCTCCCTCCATTTCCCCAAACTGTTCTCATCAAGCTCATCATTGCATCTCGTGCTGCTAAATTCAATGGAAACTTATCAGTCCTCTTTTTATCTGACCCATCAATAGCATTTATCATGCTCGTCATTTCCTCCCCTTGTGAACACCTTATTCACAAGGCTTCCAAGGACCACACTGTCAGGTTCCTACTAACTCAGTGGTCACAGCTTGTCTATTTTGCTGCTGCTTCCTCATCAACTTGACCTCTTAGCTTTGGAGTGCCCCAGGAGTGAGTCCAACTCTTCTCTCTTCTACTTACATATGTTTACTCCCTTGGTGAGATCATCCAGCCTACAGCTCTAAATACCATCTACGTGCCAGAGACTCCCAAATTTATGTCTCCAGTCTCTAGTGGAGACTAGAGTCTCCACTAGAACTCACAGTGAACTCAAGACTCGTAATCTACTTGCCTATGTAGAATCTCCAGTTGGATATATTAACACATCCAACACTTCCCCCATAAATCTACCTCCTTCTTCTGTCTTCTCCATCTCAATTCATGGCAACGCAACCTTTCAGTTGCTCAGACCAGAAAGTCTTGGAGCCATCCCTGACTTTTCTTTGTCTCGTACCTCACATCCAGCCTATCAGGAAATCCTGTTGGCTCAACCTTCAAAATCAAGACAGAATTTGACTACCTCTCACAATCTCCACTGCCTACCATCCCTTGTCTAGATTATTACAATAGCTGCTCCCTTTGCTACTGCCCTCTTCCCACCTCCGGTATATATTCAATCTCGGAGCTAAAGTGATTCTATTAAATCAGATAGTGTCATTCTTCTCAAAATCCTCCAATGGCTTCCCACTGGAGAGTTACTCTCAAATCCATCAGATTCTTTTGATCTACACCTTTACTTCTCTCTGTGTCAATACCCACATGCCCCCATATCATTCTCCACCCAGCAGCCATGATCTTTCTATATGAGAAACCTAATCATGGTACACTCCAATAAAAAGCCCTTCAATGTGGTCCTACTGACGTCAGGATAAAGTCTAAGTTCCTCAGGCATGCCATGACCTTCTTGATAAGCTCAATCCATCTTCACTTTGCTGTGCAGTGGTGGTCCTAGTCTATCTCCTGGCCATGCACTTTGATGAGCCCATTTAGCTACCACTGATTCTGTGTACACTATATTAGCAACCTGCCATTAGAATACTTTCTGAAGAGTTGCCCTCTTTGTGTGTTTGATTTCCCTAACCAGATTGTTTTTAACTCTTTGTGAGCTGGGATTGCATCTCCTATTTTATTTTCTGTCTTCTTATCAGCTCCCTGATGATAGCAAGTCACTTGATACTTGTTTAATTAATGGGGAAGAAAAGACAGTGTAACTTGTATAAACGGATGCTTGCTAAGTATTTCTGGGCCATGGGTTCATGTCCTTCCCCTAACACATCTGCAATGGCTATTATAGAATGGTCTGTAGAATGGTCGATGTACTAGCAGTTCGGTACAGCTCGTTTTTCAAATCCTTCGAACAAAAACGCCAAGAACAAATGACTTTACCTGAATATGTTGCAATGACAGGAAAGCTTTATCCCCTGGGACAAGAATAAAAGGCAGCTCTGCTGACCTGATAAGTATCAGGACAAAAGGATGATGATTTGATATAGTGGTTCAACAGGCTGTCTGCTGGCTTGTAGAACCTGCTACCCAGTCACAAGAGGAAACTGGCAATGAGGACGGTAAGCACAGAGGCCAGACCAACCAGAGCCCCAGCTTTCCTCCTCCTGCCTTACACAGGTGGGTGCCTGATATTCTGCCCACCGACACTGCTCCACATCTGAACCCCTGACCCCTGGTGGGGGGATAGAGTGACAGTTTGAGGGGCACAGTTACTTCGCTCATTTTACCATGGCAAGTTTTAACAAAACTCCATACAATCTCTTGGTAGACATCTCAGGATGAACTGGTTGGATGGCGGTAACAGAGGCTGCACAGCCTCGGGGAGCTTTAGGACATCCAGTGTCAATGCCTCAAGTGCCCAGTCTTCCCATTCCAAGCCCTGGAGGTCAACTCTAAGGACATGAGGCAATAAAACCTAAAGACATCGTAGATTGGAGGAGTGGGGCACGCAATATATAAAGAGGACCAACCAGGGAAGAAGCACAGCTTGTCAAAATGATCTGAGAGTCATGAGACCTGATTCTAACCACTAATTTCCTAAGTCACCTTGAGCTGGGTACAGAAACTCTCTGAGCCTCCTCTGTAGAAAGAAGGAGTTGGAAATAAAGGTGATCTTATACTCGCTGGTCTTCAGAGACCTCTGCAGGTCTGTGAGCCTAGCATTTCTTCTAGGAAGACAAAATGAAAGGCATCTTCGGCCTGGATCGTTCAACCTGGGGATGGTACGTGACAATCACCAGGCCCCTTGCCCATCAGAGAAGATTCACGACAACAGCTTCAACCTCTTCTCCGGAGCAGAATAAAAACTGTACGCTGGGTGTTGAACCGGGATACAGGAATGGATGAAGACAGAGCCGTTTATAAGCCAGAATGCGTCACAGGACGCAAGAAAAACCCTCTTTTTATGACTGGTCTAGATAGACCCGGAGACCCCAAGCGGCCAGTCACATGCTCAATGGCCCAGGTGTCTCATGTCCCAGGCCAGAGCTCTTCCCGCCACATCATGGTGACTTTTAGGCTTGGAATTCCCTTCCTCAGCCCCCAGGCTTCGCTGGGGGGGAGGGAAGGAGGAAGAACGCCATTTGTTTCTTTTCCTATCAGCAGATGCTGTGTCTCACAGTCCGTTCGCAGATTCCTCCCATCAGAAAAGGTATTAGATACAAGATACCACTTGGGTGAAGTTTGGACAGAATCCCAAACGGGCATTTCTCTCCACCACTACAGTAGCAGTGCCTATGCCTCCAGAAGAAAAGTAATGACCAGAAAGGGAAAATATGTACCTTCTCCCTCAGGAGCTGGCCTCCCTCCTTCCTTCTCCACTTGTGAAACATAAATGAGTGTGCAACTGAAGGGCTTATGCCACACTTATGAATGATGTGAGGTCCAAAGTTAAGATGCAAAGTTATCTGGTCGTCCTTGAAGGCTTCAGCCTTCCACTTCCCAAGCTGGCTCCATACTCCCAGTGCTAAGTAGAACTCAGGGTCTGGGGCCCGGAATGCATGAGGAAGCCAGGCAGAGGTGGCTTGACTCAGTGTTTTTCTAAAGTGTTATTTACATTCACTTAGTGTGAAGTCAAGAAAGACAAACATCATATGATATCACTTATATATGGAATCTTAAAAAAATGATACAAATGAACTTATTTACAAAACAGAAATAGACTCACAGACATAGAAAACAAACTTATGGTTACCAAATGGGAAATGAGGGATAAATTAGGAGTTTGGGATTAACAGATACACTCTACTATATATAAAACAAACAACAAGGACCTACTGTATAGCACAGAGAACTATATTCAATATCTTGAGATAACCTATAATGGAAAAGAATCTGAAAAACTATACATATATATATATATGTGTGTGTGTATGTGTGTGTGTGTGTGTGTGTGTGTGTGTGTATATATGTATATATATGCTGAATCACTTTGCTCTGAACCTAACACAACATTGTAAATCAACTATATGTCAATAAAATCTTTTTTAATTAAAAAAAAGCATTCACTTAGTGACCATGCTGAATTACACACACTCTACTTTATATGGGTGTAGTGTTGGTTTAGAAACGTTTTTCAACTAGAACTTTAATAGAAGATACCCCTGAAATTACTTTACTTTTTAACATTATGCCCCAGTTATGCCATAATTTAGGATATATAAGCCTCATAAAAACTCCATGACGTTCGCTGCAGGTTAACTTATCCCCATTTTACAGACCACATCTTACATATCCTATGCCAGTCTCATCTTCTCTATTCCTCATTTCAACTACAAAATGCATTAAAGACTGAGTAATAAACCACCACGATCTGTGGTGCTAAAATATAATTTAAGATCATTCCCTGAAAGACACTGAGATTCTTAAAATGCCCTTCCAGTGTGTGCATTAAAAATGTTAGACTTCAGAGGCAGAGGAGGGGTTGGAAGTTCAGGGTATTAGATCATCACCAAAATCTGAGACTTTGAATAAAATAAATATGGCTTTCTTTGAAAGACCAAAATGTCAAAGCATGTTGTCTAAAATGGCAATTTCATCCTGAAGCCACATTATACATGTCGTGGCAAAAAGCAAATCTTAACTTAATCTTGGGCTACACACAGAGTAACTGAAAGCGGCCAAGTTCAAAGAACAAAGTTCACAGACCTTACAGCATCTTTTAGTGTCAGTTGCACTGAACACACTATCAGTTTGAAAATAAGAGCTTTGTGAGCTGCCACTAGAACCAGAAGCATCCCTGAGAACATGTGTCTCCCGAGGAAAATTAGGCTGGCCATTTGCATCACCAGCACTGCTCTCTATCGGGTCCAGTTGTCTCTGGGAATCACCTGAAATGAGCCGGAAGCTGGGATCCCATCCTTTCTGATCATGGCTGCACATGATGCAGGGAGGATACCTGAGTGCATGAAGTTCACATTCACAAATGCCTACCTGCCCACCTCCAGCTTCCAGCAGGGAAAGAGAACGTGTCAAAATGGTAAAGCAATTACATGCTTCTTTATTCTCCTCCCTCTCCTTTCAGCACGTTCTCCATCATCCTCGACTTGCCTTCCTGGCTCCGTCCCCAAAGCTGTGTCTTCATTTAGGATCTTACAGGTCCTTGTGAGCTTTATCTAGAAATTAAAGGCTAATGGTTGGGTTACACACTGTGTCATTCTTTTCCCAAAAGGGATTTGAACCTGTACATTATGCATTTGTCAAAACCTACAGAATGCACAACAGCAAGAGCGAACCCTCATGTAAACTATGGACCTCGCTGTTTGGTCTAGGGTCTCCTTGCTCAATTCAGTAGTCCTGGGCACATGTGGCTACTTATATTCAAATGTAAATTCAATTCAATTAAACTAAAGTGTCACTTCCTCAGTCACACTAGCCACATTCCAAGGGCTCAAGAGATACACGTGGCTAGTGGCTACTGTATTGGACAGCACCGCACTGATACAGGACATTTCTATCATTGCAGAAAGAGCCACCACTAGTCTAGGGCAAGTACCTGCAAACTTTTTCTGTAAAGGGTCAGAAAGTAAATGTTTTAGGCTTAGTGGGCCACCACAAAGAAATGGTGTTCTGTCATAACTACTCAACACTGCCTTTCCAGTGGGAAAACAGCCATAGACAATATGCAAAGGAATGGGCACAGTTGTGTTCCAATAAAACTTTATTTACAAAAATTGGATTTGGTCTGTAGCCAATTTTGTCAAGCCCTGGTCTAGAGGAACCATTCCTAATCTAGGGACATTTGACTCCCAGGAGGTCTTCAGTTACTGCAGGGCATCTATCCATAGGCATCAAAAGCAGTAGCTATAGACTAACTAAATAAATAATATGTTTGCCATATACCTGGACCTTCATTTATCAGAATATCTCTATATTATCATGACTGATAAAATACAAATCCATTTAAAACCATAACTTCTTTCAAAGGAGCATATGTCGTTGTGTATTATTCTCAAGAAGTGAACCATGAATTTTATCTCTTTTATCATGTTTCTCTAATACAAGTAATGCATGTTTGGTTTGGAAAAATGAAAAAGCAAAATTAAAAAAAAATAAGAGGAAAAGGGGATTATCTGAGTTTCTCCTCAGGAGACTTTTTTTAACCTTTGTTAGTAGATAAATATAAATACATGATTCCTTTGTTCACAGCTATATTCTTAGTACCTGGAACAGTGCTGAACATGTGATAGGTTCTCAATAAATATTTATCAAATGAAAAAATGAGTGAATATTACAAATATAGGAGTGTTCATGAACAGACTTTAGGAATTCTATAACTTCACTACATTAGTAATGCTGGGTGTATGTGAGATTTTGTGGCATGCTCTATAGTTTTTGATGGATTATCAAAGGTATCTGTGACCTAAAAAAGTGAAGAACCCCTCAGTTATCCCCAGGCCTGAACCCACAGGACTGTACATTTCTGACCATCAATGGCTGAACTCCGCAGAGAAGCAGACACTTTTCCCTGGGCAGTCTTCTGTAACTAACCAAACCCATCTATCTGAATGCAAAGTATCCCAGGTGGAACAGCTGCTGGGTATAAACATAATTCGCTCAAGAAAAATGGGGAAGGAAGTTCTTATGTCTTTTTCTAAGTCTGGAGACATGGATCCAGCATACAGAAAAAGATTTCCTGTGGTGTCCCGAGAAGTTCAAGCTTGTTTCACCTTCTTTGGGCCCTGTCAGTTCAGGAGGCTTGAGTGTGATCTTAATGAGGTCAGACCATAAGCCCAATCCCTATAACGACCAGCTAAGAGAGAGGTGCCCCCACTGGTCTGCCTAAGGTCCAGCAGCAAACATGGTTCTTTTATCTCTGGGGGACCCTCCTGGGGATGCCCTCGCAGTGGGTAGACGTGTCTGGGAAGGCAGACAAAGGCACAGCATCCTGTTAGCTACTGTCAACGATGAAGACTTAACACAGAGACACGGGGAAAGTTATCTTCCTCAGAATGCTTTGATAATCTGGAAAAATGACTTGAGATTTATAGAAACCCATTTAGAGTTCTCTCAGGCTTTTTACCTGCATCTGTTCCCCTAGGAAGCAAGTTTAGGTTTCTTTCCTGCATCTTCACAATACAGCACAGTCAAATCAGTGCAATTAATTGCTAAGAGTAAAGGGCTTTCTGATGCCTAATGACACCTTTAGGAAAGCAGCCTCCCTAGACACAGTTCTATTTATAGATCGTGCATTTTTCTGGCCTCCCTCTCTTATCGCTGAGAGCATGGGGAGGAAGCAGGAATTTTTTGCTTCTGAGAAAATGATCACCTGCCCCTCTCGCTTATTCCCCACCTGGAATCCTAAACCAATTATGACATCCTAATCATTTCCAAGAGCAACCACTATGCTGTCACAAAGAGGGTTACGACTTCAAACCCAGACACAGCTAAGAGCTAATCATTGGTTCAGAAACAAAAGGCCCTGTTTTTATGCAAATGCACATAAAGAATCTGCAGAAATAATGACCAAAACTGGAATCTACGATAAACAGATTTATGGCTAAAATGAGACGTGTGCTTCCAAATTCGCACACCAAAAAGCAGCGGATGATTCTTTAAAGGGACATTATACCCTGATTCAAAACTATGATGAGAAAATCCCCTAAAATCTAACAGCTGCATTTCTCAAAACTGTTTGGAAGCCAACTTGTACCTTAAATGAGCCACAGCTGTAAAAAGAACTTGTTCGAGGCAGACTGCATCTCAAATGACATTAAGTCAAACTCAGCTCCCGACCCCTCCCCACCCACTGCCCTCATGGACAGAGCATTTATCCCCATCACTCTCAGTTCGTGGCAATGCTGATCTTCGTTACTCAGGACAAAAACCCTGAAATCATCTCTTTCACTCCTCTCTTGCTCTCACACTCCACATCTGATCTGTCAGCAAATTTGACTGGGTCAAAGTACATTCAAAGTCCTACCACTCCTCACCTCTCCCCTGCCACCATGTTAATCCAGGCTACTACCACCTGCAACCTAGAATATTTAAATACCCGCACCCCATCACTCTGCCTCTGATTTTGCTCTGCCCTCAGGCTATATCCCATTAAAATGTAAGTCATTTCATATCACTCTGATCAACTCTCCCATGGCTTCCCTTCCAGGAACCAAGAGCCCCAAATAATCTTGCCTTCTTCCTGTCTCTCTTACATCATCTCCCACTAAGCTCTCCCTCACTCACTCTCCTCCAAGTTCATGACCTCCAGGGAGTTTCTTGAACATGCCTGCACCTCAAAGCCTCAGGGCCTTTGCACTTCCTGGTCCTTCTGTCTGGAATGCCCTTCCCCTCATATTCCCATGGCTGGCTCTCTCATGTCGCTATTTCCAAATGTCCCCTGTTCACTGAGGCCCTTCCTGACAACCCTTCTCAAAATCTGTTTCTGCTCCCATCACAATATTTCATATCTCTTTCCACACTATTTTTTGCACTTAGCACTTATCACTACCCAGCATACTTCATCATTTATTTATCTTGTTCATCATCTATGTCTCACAATAGAATGTGAGCCCCATAAGGGCAAGGATTTTCGTCCCTTTCGTTCATGAATGAATCACTGCTCTAGTGCCTAGCATAATGCACAGCCCTCAATACTTGTTGAATCTATGAACTCTGAAAATACAGTAATCAGCACTCCAAGCGTTAATTACAAGTTAAAAACAAAACGTAATTGGAAAAAACTTAGAAATGGCCTAAATGCCTATGAACATGAAATTGGTTAGATAATGATGCAGCCATAAAAAGATACACTATGCAGCCCTTAAAATAATGATGTAGAATTTACTCACTAATGTGAAAGGATTACCACAACATATTAAGTCAAACAGGAAGACTGCAAAACAGTAAGTACAGTATTATCGCAGTGTAAAGCATTACATAAATAAATATTGTGTGTATGCATCACCTATATTTATCGTAAAACTCCATTTGTGCATGTATTTGTGTGGCTAGATTGATGGTTGAGAGAGAGAGAGAGACGAGAAAGAGGGAGAAAGAGCTCAAACAATTATGGTAGAAGAATTTAAGAAGATTTTTGCTTTCTTTATTCTTTATGCCTTGGATTTCCTACAATGAGCAGCTTTTAAACAGAATTTTGTAAAGAGAGTTTCCTCTTTTAACATTTACCAAGGGTTAGCTACCTGCAAAGAGCCCAACTAGACTTAACATCCCATAAACAGCAGCCTTCAAACCCTTTCAGTCCAACCCTCCGGAACATATTTGACAGCACACTCTTCAGAATTCCAAAGGAAGATCTATGCCCTTCCCTGACAGCAAAAGCACATGTAAGGAAATGATAAAAGATAAATAAGTCTAGCTCATTAATTAATATTTTGTGAACAAAGGGGGTCCTCAGAGCAAAAGTCCCTTTCCTACCTAGCCAGCCAACCTCACTTGTAGGCCTCATTCCGGTCAGGTTAGGTAACTGAGTTTGCTGAAAACCCCATGCACAGCCCACTTCCATGCCTTTGTGCTTGTCACGGCCATGTCTTGAATGCCCTGTCTGTCTAGGCAGGCTAGAATCCCTTTTCCTCCCCGAAGCTTTCTGACCCCTGACTCCCACGAATGCACGCTTCTAGTTATTTCTAATTAACACTGAGGATATATTCCTTGGCGTTGTTGGTTGTCGTGATTATTGCTGTTAATAACAACATAAACAATGACGTGTATTGTGCTCCCATGACAGGGCAGGTAGGGAGGATATATAAGACGAAGAGACAGGCTGGTCCTGGGCCTCGGATCATTTCAGATTTCCAGCCAGTCTGTACACTTCTAATTTGATTTCAATCTCCGTTTCCCAGCACAAAGCAGAGAGCATTTGTACAGTTTAGGAACTCCACAGATGGATGCTGGCAATAATGATGACGAGACCAGGCTGCCTCCAATCAGTGGGAAACGGCTTCCACACCTGTTTAAATCCAAGCCCCCTGGATCCAGGGGTGAGGGCTGAAGCTGGGGCCCGAGCTTCTCCATTCCCTCCTGCACATGAGGCTCACCTAGGGAGCATTTTTTTCTTTAATGCTGACAATTAGGACCCAGACAAGTAAATCAGAAACTTCCCTGGGGCCCGGGCATCGGTCCTCTTTAAAGGCTCTCCAGGTGACCCAATGGCAGCCAGGGCTGAGAACCACTGCTCTGGCCTGAAGGCTATTTGGCCACGTAGCAAGTGTGACAGCTCCCTCCTCCTCTTTGCCCTACTCAGGCCTGGAACAAAATCACAAGGCATGGAACCAGGGTTGAGCCCCTTTCAGCCACTTTCAAGGAGTTGTGGCACATCGGGGAGGAAAGGAAGACTGAGCGTGTAGCTGCAGGGCACGAGTAATGACCACCTCCTCTCACCTCTGCCCCCCTCCCTGGCGTGGCTTCCTCGTGAAGTCTAATCTTGGCCCTCGGGGCCTCAGTGACCAGCGCAGTGTAGGCGTGCACGACACCCAACAAATGTGACTTGCCACAGGAGTCAGTGAGCCTCCACTGTTCACACCGGTGGCAACACATGAAGGCAGAGATGCCCAAGACGATGGGGCAAACAAACCGCTTCAGGACAGGCCACTGGCATCAGGGAAATGTCTGACCTACTGTACAGGATGGGCGAGAATGGCCGACCCACACTGCTGGGGAGTTTGTAGTCTGCCTCATGCGCCAGGGCACAGGCTTTCAGTGTGTCTTTAACGGCCAGAAGTTCCTTTCTCTACAGAGAGGAGTCATATACGCCAACTGACTTCACCTTCTTAAGAAGCATGTGCATGGGACAACATTTCACCACTGACTGTGATGAGGCTTATTCTCGACCAAGGACTCTGACGGAATCCAGGTGAGCTAAAATGGGAAGCAAATTGTAAAAAGCATCTCCAACTCTGCAAGCCTCGCCCCACAGGGAAAGCCAGTCCTTCAGCTGCCTCACAGACAGGGTGCTACGGCCTGGAGATGAAGAGCAGGAGCTGGACTTAGACCTCCCAGGTCCAACTCCCTTGCTACTTACTAGCTGTGTGACCTTGAGCAAGTTACTTAAATTCTCTGTGCCTTAGTTTCCTTTCCTGTAAAATGGGGATGATGATGAGAATATCTCCATCATATCTCCATCATAGATTTATCTGAGGATTAAATACAGGGTAAGAGTCAAAGTATTTAACAAATGGAATGGCAGCAACATGCTGAATGACTGAATAAGGCAAGGATTCCAAGACTCACTCAGGGTTGAGAATGGCCTGAGGCTCCAGGTGACAGGAGTCTAAGGACCCAGGGTGCGATCAGCTGGCTACCAAGGACTGAGGAGAGGCACGACCCTTTGATCTCTCACAAGGCTCAGAAGTTCTAAGCCATGTTTCTCCCTTCCCAGAGCTCACTCCAGCCACAGAAGTCATCTCCACTTTTCCAGCTCAAATACGCATGCCTGATAGAGGCCCCTTAACTAACGTAAGAGCCAACAGGCGGTGAATGCAAACTCTGCGCTGAGCCCCTTAACACCTTTAGTCCTCACACCAATCTTCTAAGGTGGGTTTGCCAGATCCCATTGCACGGGTGGGAAAAAACTGAGGCGCTGGGACGCTAAGAAACTTGCCTAAGGTCTCACAGCTAGTAAGTGGAAATGCATAGATCCCATCCCAAGTGGTCTTTAAATGGGCTTTAAAGCCCATTGTTCTTAACCTTGATGGTGAGAAGACAAACACATTGACACAGTCAGAAAGACAATTCTTTCATCCCATTCTTTAGAAGATGGCCTCTCTATTGGATCTTTTCACCATCAAAAAACGCCTAGTTCCCCCTTTTCTTGACAAGATACTAAGCAAAAAGTTCAAACTACTTTAGGGACCAAGCTAACCAAATGGGCACAAACATTGCAATTGTCAAGCTCACAAGCCTTCTGAGGACGAGAGGGAACACCCAAGTCTCCCAGCTGTGAGCTCAAGCTCAGTGCTACAACAGACCAGAAGCTTCAGAGGAAAGGCTGTGAGTCTGTCAACGAGCGTCTCTCTTCCTACAGAAAACCTAACGGGACCCACTGCATTTTGGGACAGGTACTCAAAAGCCAATTTACTTCTAGAGTGACTCTCCTATGCTCTCGTTCTAAATACAGTGGCCCACTAGGATCACCATACCTCTTGACTTTATGCTATTTCCAAGCCTTCTGCTTTGCACTTTATTTTCTAGAGATGAGTAAGAATCACATTTTGTAGTCTTTGACAATTCTCTCCAACCATCACAGTCACCATTTTTTTTGCAGTTGCTTAAAACTTGGTAAAAATTGCTCATTTTTTTTTTTGGCACAGTATCTCATATTCAAGCTTGGATCCAAGGTAAGCATTTCTGGCACATATGGTTAAAAAAAAAAAAAGATCTCTTTAACTGAATTAAGACAGCATGGGAAATACACATTCATTTAGCCCATTTCCAAAAGTTGATTTCTAGCAGTTTAACAATATTTGACAGTATTATTCTTAGCACATGTGGTAGAGTTGGTCCATTGCTCTCTATAAGGTAACAGATATTGTAAAGTCAAGATGCGCTGTGAATCAGACAGACTTAAAGTAGCAAAGTTCCAGATGTCTTGTACAGGCTTCTGAAGGGTGGGCTCAGGTTTGGTTGTAAAACAACCAGACAACATGGAACAGGTCTGAAGAGGGAAGACACATTTTAGTCCCCAATACATTTCCATTTCCCCTTGAGTGACAAGGGATGCCTGCCCTACTCCGAATGAAAAATTTTTAAACTCAGACAAAGCATTTATTTAAATAAATGAAAGCTTAAGAAAGACTTGAACGGTTTAATGAATCCACACACTTGGGTTTTTCCCCCAACTAAATTAATTCAAGCCAACTTAGATATATGGGTACACAAGCTTCTTATTGTTAAAACACCCAATTATTGATTTCTCAACCCCATTCCCATCCTGAAAATAGGCTGTAAGAAAGGATGGCCAGCCATCATCGTATATTGTTTACAAATGTATTGGATGTTGAGTCTGTATGTCACTCACGTAGGGGATGCCATATTGTAGGCTCAATGAATTGTCATTGGATGGATAAATGGACAGATGGATAGACAGACAGATGGACATCCCATACCACCCCACACTGTGATCCTACCAAAGTCCTAACCAGAAGGTCTGAGAAAGCTTATTCAACAAGAGGTGTTTTAACTAAATTTAAAATAAACCTGTAATCCCTCTCAAGTACCTAACCTCTTTTAAAAAGCCAAAATCTAATAAAATAATTTTTTGTAACTATGGACAGTAGATAAATCCTACTGACACTGCACACTTGCGGATGTTGGCATAGCCATATTCTGCAGCTTTTGAGAACCCTATTCAACCATCACAGTTGCTGTTTTGTTAACTGCTCAAAATATAACAAGAGAAATCTAATACTTGTTGACTGAAAAAAAAAAAAAGAAAGCACAACCTAAAAGCTGAGAATTATATTTTATTCGGTGGACAAACTGAGGACCTCAGCCCGGAAGATGCTCTCTCAGAGAGCACCGAGGGACTGCCCCTAAGAGGTAAGGGAGGAGACAGGATAGATAGGAGATTTTGCGGAAAAACTCCAGGTAGGCGGAACATCAAGAGATGAAAGAAAACCAGACATCTCAAATTAAGGAATTTGGCGCTTTTCTAACTGAGGGAAGATGCAAGAGTCTGGGCTCACTGAAATCATTCCTTTGATATGCACCTTAACTATCTAGGGCCAGGATCCTGTTTTTTCTCCATCCTGAATCCCCCGTCAGGGTACAGTACAGTGGCTGACGGCTCGATGGCTGCAACATCCTTTGTTTACTGATATGGCAGGCGACATTCTTTGTCCACATAGTTCATCACTAATCCTTAACTGCTGGCACACACGGACAACTTTAGTCTGATCCCTAGACTCTGGTAAAATGCTCCTTTCCAACTCACTCTGAATCATATCTTGGAATGAAATAGCTTCTGGGACTGGGTTATGGCTCTCGAGTTTCCAGTCAGTTCTGTGCCAAAAGCCTGATTAAAACACATCATCCTAAATCACACGGAGATTCTTTATCTTGGCATCTGACCATTCCTGGGCAGACATCCTGGGAATCTCTGCTCCAGGACTAAAGGTCATCTTGGCATTAAAAGTCTCCCCGCGTCTCATAGGTACCAGCAGTTTGTCTCCAGTTCCAGTGCTCTTGCCACCTGTTTTTACTTGTTCACGCTAATTAAAAACACAGCCTTAGTCTGCCCTTCTCGTCTCCTCATCAGCTAGAAAAGGTCTGCCATTCTCACTGACACACCTGCAGCCAAGTGGGCAAAGCAGAAAAGGTAGGATTACATCCACGTAGGGCTTTTTCTCTATGCCACCACGACACCCTGTCATCTCTTGTCTCCCACTCAGAAGAAGACAACTTCCCACTCCTCCTTAAGGGGAAAGAAAAAGTCCCCTCCCCATAGGCATTCTCCAGTAAAAGCTGGGCTACTAGATTCTGCTTTTAAATACAACGGCACTTCTCAAAGCAGCCAAGGGAGCAAACTAAAACTTCCACTGCCCACCTTGGCCACAGACTGCTTTAACAAGAGCTTCCGAAAACCAATTTCCACCAGAACTTTTCAGATACACCTGAGAAAACAAGGCTCTCCAGCACCAGAGGCAGGCTTGAGGAACAGTGGCAAATGCCTACCCATAGCTCCCCATTCCTGTTCCTGGGATGTTTGGACACGCGTGGGTCTACCCACCCCGAGAAGACTGGCATCCAAAACTGGAGGAAAGGTTAGAAAATGTCATTTCCAAAAAATAAAGTGACATGAAATTGATCATATCAGCCAGTTTCATCAACACACCAACTTCAGAAATGATTTTTAAGACCCAAAGGAAATGGTCATCTATAGGGAGTTAGAAAAAAAAGAGCTGATGAATGAGATTGATACTGTTTACTCACTACTGTCCAAAGGATAGATACCTGTCTATGAACTCCAGAGGAGTAGGAACAGTGCCTTTGTCTTCAGCACATGGCATCAAGCACTTAGTAGGTGCTCAACAAATACTTGCAAATGGCAGGTGTGAATATGCAGGATGTGGGGGAGAAATGTGTGTGTGTATATATAAGTACACACACACACACACACAGCTGTCCAGAGGCAATTCTCCAGGCCTCCCCAGAGTTCAAGACTCCTCCAGAACCACTGCCCTGATTCTCTCACAATCATTGTTCAACTCTCTGATTTAGAATTAGGTTGCCTAGATGCCTTCATACTCCCCAAGTCACCCTAGAAAAAGGATATAAATACATCAATCCCTAAAATGTTTAATTATAAATTAATACATTGGAATGCTGGTTTTATAACCAGTGTTTTTAGGTCTGGTAAATATCAATTTCTTCCTCAGAGAATGTGGTGAACTGTTAAATGAAGTTTCTGGATTTGCCAAGCTGAGAACCAGGCTCAGCCTCATTTGCCAGCCAGCTAATCTCTCTTTTCTTTAATATCCTTTAATACAAAAGCCATCAAGGTCAAGCAGTGCCTGAATTAGGTTTGGCAGTCTCTGCGTGCAGTGTTGCTATTTCCTCCCCTCTCTGGGGTTCAAACGTGTGACCCCCAGCAAGATTCCACCCTGAGCATCACTCGTACCACCTCATCGGGGAAGAGGAGCCAACATGTCGTGAAAAAGAAGGAGCGTATTAGTACGTCTCAGCTGTCAATCATAGATAATCAAGCTCACAAACAAGAAACACCATCTTTTTTTGATGAGTAAAATTTTACATATTGATGGAAAGATGGGAGGGACGAAGAGGTCAATAAATAATCTTGTAGAGGAAAAAATAGTTATTTTAAAAATAGATTTCCTTCATTAAAATAAAGTCCAGATAACCGTAAATCTCATTCTGCTCTCAAGTGCCAAGAAATTCCTACCTGCCAAATTCTGTATCAGATAATAGGGGGACACAAGGAAAAAATGTATAGCTCATGCCTTCAAGAAGCTTATAATTGTGTCAGTGCCAAAAAACATGCAAAAGAAAAGAAAAAAATTAATCCCAAAATAAAAATTAAATACCAGTAAAAGAAAACAATGCAAAAGATACCAAAAAGCAGTAGTTGATTAAATGTAAGATAAGTGCTAGATATCCCTGTTTAGATGTGATATCCTAGGAGATCGGGGTCCTTAAGGCTCAAATATTTATAGGAAGTTTCATGAGAAAAGCAGATCCTAATCCAGTTTGAAGAAGGTGTAAGATCTACAAACAGGAGAGGAGAGTGAGAAGGCCTTCTGGGGTGAGGAAGCTAGCACAAGCATGGGTGTGGGGCAGGCATGCCCTTGGCATGTTCTGGGTACACCGTTGACTGGAGGTGTGGATTCACATTGGCCAGAACTGGGAGTTCCTCAGTGACAGCCTACAAATTGTAGGCTTTAGGCTGTTCATCATGGTAAAGGGTTTGCAGAAAGGATGTGTTGCAGGAAATCAGTGTTTTCAAGAGATTCATCTGGCAGAGAGCAGTGGCAAGAAGATCAGCTCCCAGGCAACAGCAAAACTTCAGGTGTAACTGGACTGCATCACAGATGGCAAGGAACGTGGAAGGGACTGATTGAAGGGACATTCAGAAAAAAGCTATCAGCCCTTGGCAACCGACTGGATACATGCCTCTAAAACAGAACCAAGTATCAAGAATGGGGCTTGGCTTTCATGGTTGAGGAACATCAGGAAGAAGACTCAAGTGTGGATGGAGAATGATTGGATGAGTTTGAAGCAGACTGAGTCTGAGATAATAATGTGATATGTGGGTAGAAATGGCCAGCAAGCACCTGGTTCATCTTCTGCTGGAACTCAATGAGACCAGGGCACAGCCTGGGAATATCTGAACAGAGCAGGCAACTTGGCCATTAGGGTGATTGAGACCTCAGAGGGAAGACGGCGAGCACTGAAGAACAGAGTGAGCATCTAGGAAGAGTGGGGAGAGATGAGAGCCACTGATGGAGACAAAGCAGGAGCAGTTACAGAGGCAGGAGGGAAAGCAAGATCAGAGAGTGGTGTGGTGGCCGCAGGAACAGCATCAAGCACTGTTGAGAAGGAAAGACGGAAGATGCCCAAGACAAGGACACAGGACCTAAGCCAACTGGCTCTTCAGAGAGTATCACCCCAGGATACTGGTGAGGACGAAAGCTAGATCCCAAGGGGCCGGGGAGACATGGGGATGGGGATGTAGTGGAAGGAGATGGCTGATATGAGGCACCACACGTTTGCTCACACGATCACAAACATAGCAGTGCAAGCAAGATGGTAGTGCACGCAGACACAGCCCCCCGAGTCCCATCCCTGCCCCGTCAGGAGGAACGCTCTCCTGTCTTCAAGAGAGTAGGGACATTGCAAGAGCCTGCCTCCTCTCTGACAAGGATCCTGCAGGAGAAAACTATCCCATGATACCAACAATGTGCAGGGTGCAGGCCTGAAACCTGTCAGTCGGAGGGCGGAGGCCATACGGCTGCTCTTTCTTCCCTGCAATGCTGATTCCAGCTGGCAGGGGTTAAAGCTTTCCAAGAAGAGATGAGAGAAGGAATCTCCTGGGTTTCCAGGCGAGAAGCTCTTGCTGTTGCAACTAAATGAGAGAAAAGTCAGGTGGTGGTGATACTCCACTGAAACGATTGCACCGCAGGCAACCAAAACTTTTTGCTTGGTTTGTTTTCACCTCATTGCTCTCAGATCTCGCTCACTGTTTCATGGAAGCTCTAACTGGTTCCTATCTGCTCCTTATCAGGAACTGGATTTAAATCAGTGATTTTTGCACTTACTGATTTTCCTTGTCTCATCAGGGGGCTCCTAGGCAACGTGTGCCTCTACACCTTTCCAAAATTAGACCCTCCCTCCAAAGACACATATCAATAATGCAGAAAGTGCAAATGCAGACTTTTCAAAAGAAAAGCATAAAAATATGTCCAGAATGCCTATATTTGTCCACTGAAAGCCACACTTACATTCTGCTTTCAGACTGTCAACTTGCAGAGCGAACTTGGTAGCAGTATTTTTTATCTCTGGAGGGCAGCTGAAGTCCCCGGAGGGAAAGCATTTCAGCAAAGGGCCAATGGCATTTGGAGCCCCCAACCATTTTGGGGCACAGAACTTTCTTTAGCAATTGTGTATGAATTAACCTACTGGTTCTACTAAAAATCCATAAAGTCTCCTTGAAAGAAAATGTCTGTGGTTCATATTCACAAGTCAGCAGGAAGCATGGGGCATTTTCAGGAAAGCTGATAATGAAGCTTCAAATGACAGTGTCCTGGGCAAGATTCAATTCTATAAAGTGGGAGGAGACAGATAATCCAGGGAAGGGCAGGGGGCACGTGGGCAAGAGCGAACCTGACTTTCAGGGTGATCCTGGAGCGTGAGTGATCTCACCACCCAGTAGCCTGGAGAGCAGTGAAAAGGAAGCTTCTCTTTTTAGTGAGCTTAGTGGTTGCCAAAAAGAACACGGTGAGGGCAGGGAAAAGAAGAAATCATGGCAAGGTCTTCTCTCCACTCCTTAGCAGCTGGAAACCTTCTTTCCCACTCGCTCAAATGTTTGATGCTGCCTCACTTCTTCTGATTATTTTTCTAATGACTCTGATGCCTCCAAATGGATAAAAAGTAATACTTTACTTTGTCTTCTCCCTCGAAGATTTAATAACTAGCCCAAATTTGAACATCTCTTGCTTGAAGCTTTAGAATGCTCATCTAAAAAAGAAGTGACGCCCTTCTGACCAATCTGTTGTGTCTTTTGTTACTATAAACAAAAATACAATAAAGAACTAACTCTGCTCAAATGAGATCTTTGAGAAGTTTTTCCTTAAAAGGCTTCCACCTGCTTCAGGAACTGCATTTGCTGCCCTACCTGGACCACCAGTAGAGGATTGAAATTCTACTGCTTAGTTGTTACCCTACAGGATCTGCAGGTTCATCTTCTTATGAATGCAAATCATAGGAGCAAATTTAGAAACTGTTTTGGAATATGTGATCTTTGGAGATTGAATTTGCAAGCTGAAGACTGGGATGGTTTACCTTAAAAATCTTTATACTGGAGGAATGCTCAGAAACTCTTGTCTCCCAAATGACCTCTCAGGGCCTTGAAAACATCTAGGGGTTAGGGCTTTATCTCCCAAGTCAAAGGACAGCGTGTTGTCTTGCTATTTTAGCTTTTCCTTGGGAAACTAGTACCTACTCATTCTCAGCCACAGGAACATCTTCATGTTGACTCCAAGTTTCTCACAGAGATTTAAGTCCCTTTCTTCTGAAAGCAGAGCACATAAGCAGCTTGCTAAGAGAAACCCACTCACTAAGACAGGGAATCCGGGAAGAAGAGCAAGTTGGGGAGGAGGAGGGGGAGGGGGCGGAAAAGGGAAGATTCGATAAGTTTGGAAATTTATTGCTGAGTCTGCAATAAACCATCCAAACATTGAGTAAATATATTCACCCCGATTCAGAAGAGAGCTCCAGGTTGGACATACACATTGAGGAGTAGGGTCATTGGCATGTGGATGGTAACTGAAGGATAAATAAGGTCGCCCAGGGAGAGTTTATCAAGTAGAGGGAACAGGGCTCAACCTTGAGGCAGCGATGGCAGAAGAGCAGAGAAGCCCCCACTTGAGAAGGGAGAAAGAAAATCAGGAGAGGAGGTGCCATGGAATCTGAGGGGATTTGGTTCTTTGAAAACCAGGAAACTCAGACAGGGTCAAAAGCTGCAGAAGAGGTAAACAAGAAAGGAAAAGAGATGTGACACATGGGAAGTTCTTGGTGAACTTGGCTAGAGCAATGATAGTTTCTAAACTTACTAATCCTTAATCAAAGCCATCCTATCCCCACCATCGAGAATAAGCATGTCCTGGGGAATTCCCTGGCAGAATTCCTCCAAGCTTTCACTGCCGAGGGCCCAGATTCAATCCCTGGTTAGGGTACTAAGATCCCACGAGCATGGCCAAAAAATAAATAAATGAACAACAAACAAAGAATAAGCGTGTCCTCTCTTTGTGATTCTCTCTTTCTCAACCTCAGCTTTGGATTGTACTTCAGCTGTACATCTTTTGAGGACTTGTAACCTGACCCTGAATGTCCTGTGTCATAGCCTCTCTTCTACCTCTGAAATCCCAGTTCCATGTGCTGTCACCTTCTGATGACTGCTCAAACCTGGTCGTCATTCTCCCTCAGAGTGTTTTCAAACCGTCCCACCTCAGACAGGTGACACATGAAAATATACTACCAATGGATGCTAAAGCTAAATGAACAAAATCAAACCAGAAAAATAATCAAAGGACTTCTCTAAAGCATAATACAAATGGTAGAAAATCGCAAAGAAAACAATGGAATAGATTTGACAGTATAATCTAAAATAATCTAAAACAGCAAATCTAACCAAGCATAAAAATAAGAATTCATGGAACAAAGTGAGAAACAAATTTGTAGCAAATAGCATAAGGTTAAGTTCCTTCATTTATATTTTTTAAACATAAAAAAATCAGTTAGAAAACCAATAACAGCCCAATTGGGCAAAGAATAATAGCCAAGACACAAAGCATTCAGATACACACAGATAATAAAATATGAAAGAAAAACGTTCTAATAATCAAATAATTTAAAACTAAAAGTCCTTTTGTTGCTTAAAATATTGGACAGCTCCTTAAAGATAATACTCAGTTACACTAAGAGTTTAGAGAAATAGGTATTTGCCTATACTTCTTGTGGGTAGTGCCCCAATAATCCCATTTCTCTGAATCAATCCCAAAGAAATGATACAAATAAGATCTATGTGTAGGCCCTGAACCAAGATGGCAGAGTAGAAGGATGTGCTCTCACTCCCTCTTGAGAGAACACCAGAATCACAACTAGCTGCTGGATAATCATCGACAGGACACTGGAACTGACCAAAAAAGATACCCCACATCCAAAGACAAAGGAGAAGCCACAATGAGACGGTAGGAGGGGCGCAATCACAATAAAATTAAATCCTAAAACTGCTGGGTGGGTGACTCACAGACTGGAGAACACTTATACCACAGAAGTCCACCCACGGGAGTGAACGTTCTGAGCCCAATGTCAGGCTTCCCAACCTGGAGGTCCAGCAACGGGAGGAGGAATTCCTAGAGAATCAGACATTGAAGGCTAGTGGGATTTGACTGCAGGACTTTGACAGGACTGGGGGAAAGAGAGACTCCACTCTTGGAGGGCACACACAAAGTACTGTGCGCATTGGGACCCAGGGGAAGGAGCAGTGACCCCAGGGGAGACTGATCCAGACCTTCCTGCTAGTGTTGGAGGATCTCCTGCAGAGCGGGGGGTGGCTGTGGCTCACTGAGGGGACAAGGACACTGGCAGCAGAAGTTCCGGGAAGTACTCCTTGGCATAAGCCCTCCCAGAGGCCGCCATTAGCCCCACCAAACAGCCCAGGTAGTCTCCAGGGTTGGGTCGCCTCAGGGCAAACAACCAACAGGGAGGGATCCCAGCCCCACCCATCAGCAGACAAGCAGATTAAAGTTTTACTGAGCTCTGCCCATCAGAGCAACAGCCAGCTCTACCCACCACCAGTCCCTCCCATCAGGAAACTTGCTCAAGCCTCTTAGATAGCCTCATCCACCACAGGGCAGACAGCAGAAGCAAGAAGAACTACAATCCTGCAGCCTGTGGAACAAAAACCACATTCACAGAAAGATAGACAAGATGAAAAGGCAGACGACTATGTACCAGATGAAGGAACAAGATAAAACCCAAGAAAAACAACTAAATGAAGTGGACATAGGCAACCTTCCAGAAAAAGAATTCAGAATAATGATAGTGAAGATGATCCAGGACCTCGGAAAAAGAATGGAGGCAAAGATTGAGAAGATGCAAGAAATGTTTAACAAAGACCTAGAAGAATTAAAGAACAAACAAACAGAGACGAACAATACAATAACTGAAATGAAAAATACACTAGGAGGAATCAATAGCAGAATAACTGAGGCAGAAGAACGGATAAGTGACCTAGAAGACAGAATGATGGAATTCACTGCTGCGGAACAGAATAAAGAAAAAAGAATGAAAAGAAATGAAGACAGCCTAAGAGACCTCTGGGACAACATTAAATGCAACAACATTCGCATTATAGGGGTCCCAGAAGGAGAAGAGAGAGAGAAAGGACTAGAGAAAATATAAAGAGATTAGAGTTGAAAACTTCCATAACATGGGAAAGGAAACAGCCACCCAAGTCCAGGAAGCGCAGAGAGTCCCATAAAGGATAAACCCAAGAAGAAACACGCCAAGACACATAGTAATCAAATTGGCAAAAATTAAAGACAAAGAAAAATTATTGAAAGCAGCAACGGAAAAACAACAAATAACATACAAGGGAACTCCCATAAGGTTAACAGCTGATTTCCCAGCAGAAACTCTACAAGCCAGAAGGGAGTGGCATGATATACTTAAAGTGATGAAAGGGAAGAACCTACAACCAAGATTACTCTACCCAGCAAGGATCTCATTCAGATTTGATGGAGAAATCAAAAGCTTTACAGATAAGCAAAAGCTACGAGAATTCAGCACCACCAAACCACCTCTACAACAAATGCTAAAGGAACTTCTCTAAGTGGGAAACACAACAGAAGAAAAGGACCTACACAAAAACAAACCCAAAACAATTAAGAAAAGGGTCATAGGAACATACATATCAATAATTACCTTAAACGTGAATGGATTAAATGCTCCAACCAAAAGACACAGGCTTGCTGAATGGATACAAAAACAAGACCCACATATATGCTGTCTACAAGTGACCCACTTCAGACCTAGGGACAGATACAGACTGAAAGTGAGGAGATGGAAGAAGATATTCCATGCAAATGGAAATCAAAACAAAGCTGGAGTAGCAATACTCACATCAGATAAAATAGACTTTAAAATAAAGAATGTTACAAGAGACAAGGAAGGACACTACATAATGATCAAGGGATCACTCCAAGAAGAACCTATAACAATTATAAATATATATGCACCCAACAGAGGAGCACCTCAATACATAAGGCAACTGCTAACAGCTATAAAAGAGGAAACTGACAGTAACACAATAATAGTGGGGGACTTCAACATCTCCCTTACACCAATGGACAGATCATCCAAAATGAAAATAAATAAGGAAACAGAAGCTTTAAATGACACAATAGACCAGATAGATTTAATTGATATTTATAGGACATTCCATCCAAAAACAGCAGATTACATTTTCTTCTCAAGTGCGCACGGAACATTCTCCAGGAGAGATCACATCTTGGGTCACAAATCAACCCTCAGTAAATTTAAGAAAATTGAAATCATATCAAACCTCTTTTCTGACCACAACACCATGAGATTAGAAATGAATTACAGGGAAAAAAACGTAAAAAACACAAACACATGGAGGCTAAACAATACGATACTAAATAACCAAGAGATCACTGAAGAAATCAAAGAGGAAATCAAAAAATACCTAGAGACAAATGAAAATGAAAACACGACGATCCAAAACCTATGGGATGCAGCAAAAGCAGTTCTAAGAGGGAAGTTTATAGCTATACAAGCCTACCTCACGAAACAAGAAAAATCTCAAATAAACAACCTAACCTTACACCTAAAGGAACTAGAGAAAGAAGAACAAACAAAACCCAAAGTTAGCAGAAGGAAAGAAATCATAAAGATCAGAGCAGAAATAAATGAAACAGAAACAAAGAAAACAATAGCAAAGATCTATAAAACTAAAAGCTGGTTCTTTGAGAAGATAAACAAAATTGATAACCCATTAGCCAGACTCATCAAGAAAAAGAGGGAGAGGACTCAAATCAATAAAATTAGAAATGAAAAAGGAGAAGTTACAACAGACACCACAGAAATACAAAGCATCCTAAGAGACTACGACAATCAACTCTATGCCAATAAAATGGACAACCTGGAAGAAATGGACAAACTCTTAGAAAGGTAGAACCTTCCAAGACTGAACCAGGAAGAAATAGAAAATATGAACAGACCAACCAAAAGTAATGAAATTGAAACTGTGGTTAAAAATCTTCAAACAAACAAAAGTCCAGGACCAGATGGCTTCACAGGTGAATTCTATCAAACATTTAGAGAAGAGCTAACACCCATCCTTCTCAAACTCTTCCAAAAAATTGCAGAGGAAGGAACACTCCCAAACTCATTCTATGAGGCCACCATCACCCTGATACCAAAACCAGACAAAGATACTACAAAAAAAGAAAATTACAGACCAATATCACTGATGAATATAGATGCAAAAATACTCAACAAAATACTAGCAAACAGAATCCAACAACACATTAAAAGGATCATGCAACATGATCAAGTGGGATTTATCCCAGGGATGCAAGGATTCTTCAATATATGCAAATCAATCAATGTGATACACCATATTAACAAATTGAAGAATAAAAACCATATGATCATCTCAATAGATGCAGAAAAAGCTTTTGACAAAATTCAACACCGATTTATGATAAAAACTCTCCAGAAAGTGGGCATAGAGGGAACCTACCTCAACATAATAAAGGCAACATACGACAAACCCACAGCAAACATCAATCTGAATGGTGAAAAACTGGAAGCATTTCCTCTAAGATCAGGAACAAGACAAGGATGTCCACTCTCACCACTATTATTCAACATAGTTTTGCAAGTCCTAGCCATGGCAATCAGAGAAGAAAAAGAAATAAAAGGAATACAAATTGGAAAAGAAGAAGTAAAACTGTCACTGTTTGCAGATGACATGATACTATACATAGAGAATCCTAAAGATGCTACCAGAAAACTACTAGAGCTAATCAATGAATTTGGCAAAGTTGCAGGATACAAAATTAATGCACAGAAATCTCTTGCATTCCTATACACTAATGATGAAAAATCTGAAAGAGAAATTAAGGAAACACTCCCATTTACCACTGCAACATAAAGAATAAAATACCTAGGAATAAACCGACCTAGGGAGACAAAAGACCTGTATGCAGAAAACTATAAGACAGTGATGAAAGAAATTAAAGATGAAACCAACAGATGGAGAGATAGACCATGTTCTTGGATTGGAAGAATCAATATTGTGAAAATGACTATACTACCCAAAGCAATCTATAGATTCAATGCAATCCCTATCAAATTACCAATGGCATTTTTTACAGAACTAGAACAAAAAATCTTAAAATTTGTATGGAGACACAAAAGACCCCGAATAGCCAAAGCAGTCTTAAGGGAAAAAAAACAGAGCTGGAGGAATCAGACTCCCTGACTTCAGACTATACTACAAGGCTACAGTAATCAAGACAATATGGTACTGGCACAAAAACAGAAACATAGATCAATGGAACAAGATAGAAAGCCCAGAGATAAACCCACGCACCTATGGTCAACTAATCTATGACAAAGGAGGCAAGGATATACAATGGAAAAAAGACAGTCTCTTCAATAAGTGGTGCTGGGAAAACTGGACAGCTACATGAAAAGAATGAAATTAGAACACTCCCTAACACCATACACAAAAATAAACTCCAAATGGATTCGAGACCTAAATGTAAGACCGGACACTATAAAACTCTTAGAGGAAAACATAGGAAGAACACTCTTTGACATAAATCACAGCAAGATCTTTTTTGATACACCTCGTAGAGTAATGGAAATAAAAACAAAAATAAACAAATGGGACCTAATGAAACTTCAAAGCTTTTGCACAGCAAAGGAAACCATAAACAAGACAAAAAGACAACCCTCAGAATGGCAGAAAATATTTTCAAACAAATCAACAGACAAAGGATTAATCTCCAACATATATAAACAGCTCATGCAGCTCAATATTAAGAAAACAAACAACCCTATCCAAAAATGGGCAGAAAACCTAAATAGACATTTCTCCAAAGAAGACATACAGATGGCCAAGAGGCACATGAAAAGCTGCTCAACATCACTAATTATTAGAGAAATGCAAATCAAAACTACAATGAGGTATCACCTCACACCAGTTAGAATGGGCATCATCAGAAAATCTACAAACAACAAATGCTGGAGAGGGTATGGAGAAAAGAGAACCCTCTTGCACTGTTGGTGGGAATGTAAATTGATACAGCTACTATGGAGAATAGTATGGAGGTTCCTGAAAAAACTAAAAGTAAAATTACCATATGATCCAGCAATCCCACTACTGGGCATATACCCAGAGAAAACCATAATTCAAAAAGACACATGCAGCCCAATGTTCATTGCAACACTATTTACAATAGCCAGGTCATGGAAGCAACCTAAATGCCCATCGACAGACGAATGGATAAAGAAGATGTGGTACATATATACAATGGAATATTACTCAGCCATAAAAATGAACGAAATTGGGTCATTTGTGGAGACGTGGATGGATCTAGAGACTGTCATACAGAGTGAAGTGAGTCAGAAAGAGAAAAACAAATATCATATTTTAACACATATATGTGGAACCTAGAAAAATGGCACGGATGAATCGGTTTGCAGGGCAAAAATAGAGACACAGATGTAGAGAACAAACGTATGGACAGCAAGGGGGGAAAGTGGCAGGGGGGTCAGGGTGGTGGTGTGCTGAATTGGGAGATTGGGATTGACATGTATTCACTGATATGTATAAAATTGATGACTAATAAGAACCTGCTGTATAAAAAAATAAATAAAATAAAATTCAACAATTAAAAAAAATCTATGTGCAAATATATTAAGTGTAGCATTATTTATAGTAGCAAAAACTTGTAAACTTTATATACTTCATACATTGATACTTTAGAGGACTAATAAAACGTAGGCTTTTTAATTACATACTCAATATTTTCACATAGATGCAAAAGAGAAAAGATAAATATCTTTAATCTATAAAGAACATTTATAAATCAACACTAAATCGATAAAAAATGACAAGACATGGACAGGCAATTCACATAAAAATAATAGATAATCAATAAATATTTTAAGTTCATCATAAAGTAATGAAAGATGATAAAATTAATATCTATCCCTAATTCATCACATTGGAAAATATTTAAGTATATGTAATATAACCATTAATATATTAACAATGTCTATATATATATGAGTAAATGTAATAAAAAGACTAGAAAAATATTCACCAAAATGCTAGAAATAGTCATTTCTGGGTACTGAGATTGTCAGGGATTTTTATATTCTTCTTAGCACTTACCTATTTTTTCCAAACATCTACAATGAACATATGTTACGTGTGTAACAAGGGAGATGTTTTAAATTATGTTTACAACAACATATTGATGAGAATGGAAAATGCACATCCTATAATGTTAAAGAGCAAAAAGCAGAAATTAAACAATATATAAACACAATTTGATCCACTTAGGTATAAATGCATTATATATAAGAAAAACAGTGGAAGAAAATATACTATGCAAAGCCTTGAGTAGACATCTCTTAGTTGTGGGATTATAGGTGATTTTTATTTTCTTCTTTTATTTTTTCTGAATTTTTCAAGTTATTTTATAATGAAAACATATTATTGTTACAATCATAAAAAATAAAATATGAGTTGAACTGCTTTACGCTTCCTGTCGGCAAAAATAAAGCCTCTCCTATTTCAAGCGCAAGTTCTGAGTGCCTTTCCTCTATAAAATTAACTTGATCCATTTTCTGGGTCCTCCCCCAGAGCACTTGATAATCAGGATGTCTTTATACCATGTTTGTTTTACTTTCACACTTTGGGTTCATCTGTAATGTTACATCATGGGATGGGTGTATAACAGAGGCGGCCAATTACAATGGAGGCTGGGCGTTCAGGAGACACGGTCCTCACGCCCCCCTGCCCCCAGCTCATCACTGTGTTCTTTGGAGACTGCTGTCGGGTGATGCGGAGACTGAGTGGTGGGGTTTGAGCCCCTGAGCCCCTCCTTCAGCTAGAGCAGCTTCACATTTATCTGCTTTTTATCTCGGGCTCCACATAAAAACAGGCTGAAAAAAGGGGCTCTGCTTGTTTAAAAACTACATTTCCAACTTTCTCCCTACCACTCCCAACCCCACCTGTTACAAACTGGATCTGTCTCACCTGAGAGTCTGGACTAAAGTCTGAGAAATCAGAATGATTTTTTCAAGCTGGAGTTCTATTTCTTAATAGGCAGGTGGAAAGGGTATGGGTTTCAAAATCAGAGAATCTGGTTTTGAGACTTGGTCCTGCCCTTGTCTGACATTTACCTGACGTGTGATTTGGGGCCAGTTATTTACCCTTCCGCCCCCAGTTTCTTCATCTTCAAACAAGGATAGAAACCAGATCTCTACCACAGAATGTTATAAAGACTCAGTAAGATACTACAAGTGAAAAGTGCTTTATACAAAACATCTGCTCCAAAAGTTAAGTTTTTCACAGCGAAAATAATCATAAACTCCACACTTGTATTCATCCATTCAACACATATTCATTGATCATCCACTATATGCAGGTCTCATATTCTCATCAATATGCCCAAACTTCAAGACCCTGCTCTGTCTCCAACATGTGGATTAAGTGAGTAAAGTATAGAAAGCCCTTAGCCTGGTGCCTGGAATATAGGAAGTGAGTTTCCCCCACCACCATGTACTGAAAATGAGGTGGCTTCCGAGATAATAAAGAAGGGGGGGAGAACAAGTATTTTCTTAGTTCCTATTTATCCCATTTTCCGGGAAGGCTAATCTGTGTCCTCAGGAGGAGGGTCAAGAAAGAACATGGGGGAGCGCCCCCCAATCATATTCATTAGCTCGGGGACCCTGCCACCAAGCACTGCCCCTGAAATGCTGGATTCTGGCACATGCGTGCCCTGACAGGGTCTGCCTGATGGGAACTTCCTGTTGGGCTGGGGGCAGGAGCTACAAGAGGGGCATCCCACTGAGGAGTAAGGGATGTGAGAGACCCCACGGCTGAGAGTCCCCGGGAGCCCTCCTCTGCTACGGGGTACCTGGGTCACATTCATGGATTAGCACCTTTGATAAACTACTTATAGGACAAACCCTTATAGGAAGTATTTATTATATAGGTAGTAGTTAATACTTGCTAAATCAATCTGTTTAACCTTTTTTAAAAAATGTGCCCTCTTAAATGGAGAAAAATATGATTTCAATAGTTAGGCTTAAGCAGGCTACAGTCCAAGCATTATCTTTAAAACCAAGGAGATATAAAATGGTACCAACATCCCCCATCAATCGATATCTAAAAGGAAAGAGATCTGTGTTTTGTATGCTCAACATGTTGTGAAGAGCTGCTGGATCAAAGAAGCAAAATAAAACGAGGCCACCGTCCTCAAGAAGATCCCAATCCATCTGGGAGACAAGACCCAATAAACAAGGAGCACCAACACACAGGAATACAGCTGAGGGCTGAACTGTGTAGTAAGGCCATATGTTCTGTAGAAGTCTGAGAAAGAACAGGTGGCATCAGTGTGGATTGAAGAAGTCAAGAAAGGCTTTCTGGAAGAGGTAGAAATTGATCTATGGCTTGAAGGCTAAACAGTAGTACACAGGTATGAATATGGTTTACTTTGGGAAGACTGGAACCTGAAGCCACTGGTTTTTTAAAGAGAGGGATGGCACAAAGAGAGTAAGAAAGATGAGGGCTGTGGAGGAAGGCAAGGCGGACCGGAACAGGCTGAATTAAGGAGACCAGAGAGACCAGAAGTAAAACAAGCTCTCAGGGTCATGAATACCCCACATACTTCTGCCTCTAAGCTCTTCCTAGTTAAAGCTGGCCATGCTGATAAACTTGCAAGAATGAATTACACTAATAATATTTGATTTTTCAAAGCTAATTAAGAAAGACATTCTCATATCATATTGGGGTACCTCTTCTAGATACAGAATTTCCTTCCAGCTACTTATAGCAGGAACCTGGACCTTCAGGTCCCAAATATATTATGAACAAAGCCACAAAGGTGTATCCATCCTCTCCTTCCCCTCAAGCAAAGGGCATCCCTCCATAAAGGTCCCTCCCACTGATCTCTTCTCAGGAGCACAGATAATTACTGAATACTGATGAGCAAGTGAAAGAGGATTTTACCTCTCGCTCATGCTTGTCATCTTCATTCTTCCTGATTTGGTTGCGTTTATCTAGCCTTTAACTAGAAGGGGGTAGGCTTCATGAAAGACATCAACCGCAGCCAAGGAATCCAGAATGTGAATTCAAGCCTATGAACTTCAGTTCAATAGACCAAATATAGCCAGCACTTACTATGTGTAAAGTACTTGCTGGATGCTACAGAGGATACAGATCTGGAGGAGGCAGTCCATGCCCTCAAGGTTCTTCCAAGAAGCCAGAGAGGATAACCCAAGTACACACATGTCTACAGCACAGACATAAGATGAAGAGAGGGATGAGAGAGAAGCAGACACAAAAAGAACCTATCTAATGGAAGAGCACCATGGAAAACAGCAAGGAGGACAGGGCACTTATGACAATCTCAGGATATGAGTAAGATTTAGACTTGGAGAGGTATAAAGGGAGAAGAGTCTTGTCAGACATAGCAGTAGGAGAAGAGGTACAGAAGGAGGAAAGCAGAGGGCATGATCTGCAATATCATGCATTGCAAGTGACGCATTTACTAGAATAAGAGTATCTACTCACTGGGTGGTTAGGAGAACTTTTAAATGAGTTAATATATATAAAGAAAGCAGTTAGAACAGTGCTCAGCAGACAAAGTGTTCTATGACCATTGGCTACTACTATATTGCTGTTGCTTTACTACTACTGGTAGTATTACTACTATGCCTATCGCTGCTCCTTCTATTTTCGGTGTAGAGAAGTGATAGCAGAGCATGAGACTGGAAAGCGACTTGGGATCATAGTCTGGAAAGCCCCAAATGCCACAGACCGTAAAATATTTTTGACCCAGCTGATGTGATCTGAGTTTTACTCTGGGAACGCTTATCTGGCAATAGCATAGGACGGAGTGGAGTGGAAAGAAACAGAAGGTAGGAATTTCAGATAAGAAGTTATTCTTATCATCTATTGAAAAAGTTCATGAGAATCTGGACCAGGGTGGTGCATACAATGTGGAAAGAGCTTGGCCCTTGGTGGGGGTGCAGTAAAGAGGTGTTGAATGAATAAAAGGAATGGATGGATCTAGAGACATTGAAAAGGCAGAAGTCACAGGACTTGGCAACAAGTTAAATATGGAAAGAGAGATGAAGGTGTCGAAGAGGACTGGGACCAGGAGGTGACAGGAACTGTGGCGGTCAGATGGGAGAGAGGGTGCTGGGGGGGTGGGAGGGAAGATAAGGCGATTGAGAGCATGCTGAATAAAAATGCTAGAGCGACCCCCAGGGGAACAGTCCAATAGGGAGGTGGAAAGCAGGTCTGAGGACCAGAGGAGGTTGGAGCTGATGACACAGAACTGAGAACGACTTCCATGGTGGTCTTGGTGGCAGAAGCCAAGTAGTGGCTGAGAGCTCTGTAGAAGAGAATGTGCAAGAGAAGACAGCTCAGAATAGAATGCTGTTTTGGGAATGTCCACATGGGGTGGGCAAAAAGTGGGAGGAGGGATGGGGGGAGGCACGTGGCACACAGAGCCAGTGGAGCAAATTCACTGCCATTTTCTCAAAAGAACAAAGGACGGGTTACGAAGAATGGAGTCCTTCTATACCATGGCAACTCTGCCCACCCACCTCCAACCACCACTTTCCATTTTCCTCCACCTCCATCTTGGATCACCAATACACAGAGTGTGGAGGATCTGCAAAGGTAGGAAGAGAAAGAGGAGAAATATGTGGCACTTAAAAAAACTGAATCAATTAATAACCCCATAATGTAGTTCACTGGTATTCTGAACTAAAGTTGGTTACCTTAAGCCCTAGATATTTAGCTCTTGCAATGAACACTAGTCCCTGAGCAGCTGTGGAATTG
The DNA here is from genome assembly GCF_965194825.1 of Balaenoptera physalus. Taxonomy (NCBI): domain Eukaryota; kingdom Metazoa; phylum Chordata; class Mammalia; order Artiodactyla; family Balaenopteridae; genus Balaenoptera; species Balaenoptera physalus. The sequence goes on along the minus strand of NC_138887.1, from coordinate 111,113,810 downwards.
CCAAAAGAATATGGACATTTGAATCCAAAAACCTGATTGGAATCTTGCTTCTACTAGGGATTGGTGAAAGCAAGAATTAGAAGCATCGATCCAGAAGCACTCTCTCCACCAAAGACTGGAGACATACCTTGCGTCCCGGGGATAACATCAGCAAGGGCTGCCTGGAGCTTATCTATCAATCACGATTGAGATACAGACACTCAGCTCATCAGGTATGGGGAGGCCATCTGTGAAGGCTGGGTCCTGCCTGAACAGCAGGGCACTGGGTGTTCCTACGGATCAAGCTTCCTCAGCAGGCATCTCACAAGAATGGGACCTGGATGGGCTCTGAATCTCCCCTTCATCTTCATTGAAGTACAACTGTCTGATCCTTAACCCATCACAGCTACTCATGGGAGATGCTGCATACACGGCATTTGGCCTTGTACCTTCTGGAGGCTACGAGAATCCTGCTAACATAGCTGATAATTCCAGCGAGACACATTTCCAACAGCGCAGAAGAGCTGCAAGGTCACATGATTGAAAATGAGGAGGGGTAGCAATCGGCAAAGACAAGCTAACATCTCCACAATGTTGCACGCATCCGAAGAGCAGCCTGGCTCTGGGTGGGAGGGAACAGCACTGAATAAAGATGTGATACCTTGAGGAAGAACCGAGTTGCAAATTGGTTAGCCATTTAAATGGCCAAATTACCCAAGACATAATTAGGGCAACATTTCTCCCCCTGGAACGCCTGTATGTGAATTAATGGACCCTTCTCAGTGAGCCAAGCTCACACTAATAGGATTTTCTTTCCCTCAGACCTTTTAAATCATTAATCCCTTTTCCAAGCTGGCATTTGTGTTTGCGTCTTCTGTGCCCAGAGGTCAAGTCTCTATCAGGCTGCCTTTTGCTCTCTGGCATGCAGTAATGGTGGGCATCTGTCATGACTGAGAGAATCTTTTCTGGTTTTATTTACACAGTGGTCTCAGAGAGGTAGTCAGTACTAAGTGAAGGAGCACTGGGCCGGGACAATAGGAGAGCTTCCTTGGTGCCTTGCAGCCTGCCAGGACGTGTGTGTGTGTGTGTGTGTGTGTGTGTGTGTGTGTGTGTGTGTGTGTGTGTGTGTGTGTGTGTGTGTGTGTGTGTGTGTGTGTGTGTGTGTGTGTGTGTGTGTGTGTGTGTGTGTGTGTGTGTGTAAATATACATAAACTTTACTATTTTAATTTTAAGTACGCAGTTCAGTGGCATCATGTACATTCACACTGTTGCGCCACTATCACCCCCATCCATCTCCAGAACTTTTTCATCTTCCCCAACTGAAACTCCATACCCATTAAACACTAACTCCCCATTCTCCCCCTCCCACAGGCGCTGGCAACTGCTCTTCTCCTTTCTGTCTATGAAATTTGATTACTCTAGGTAATTCCTCACAGAAGTGGAATCATACAATGTTTGCCCTTTTGTGTCGGGCTGATTTCACTTACCATAATGTTTTCAAGATTCATCCATGTTGTAGCGTGTGTCAGAATTTCCTTCCTTTTTAAGGCTGAATATTTCATTGTCTGTATATACCACATTTAAAAAAATCTATTCACCTGAATTTTTGTGTTTTTAAATTAATGACTAGCGGGACTTCGCTGGTGGCGCAGTGGTTAAGAATCCACCTGCCAATGCAGGGGACACGGGTTCGAGCCCTGGTCCGGGAAGACCCCACATGCTGCGGAGCAACTAAGCCCATGCGCCACAACTACTGAGCCTGTGCTCTAGAGCCTGTGAGCCACAACTACTGAGCCCACATGCCACAACTACTGAAGCCCACGTGCCTAGAGCCCATGCTCCACAACAAGAGAAGCCACTGCAATGAGAAGCACGTGCACGGCAACGAAGAATAGCCCCCGCTCACCACAACTAGAGAAAGCCCGCGCACAGCAACGAAGACCCAACGCAGCCAAAGATAAATTTTTTTTAAATTAAAAAAAAATGACTAGCAATTACGAAACTTGGTTTTCATTGTGACAAAATATATGTAACATTTAACCATTTCAAAGTATACAGTTCAGTGGCATGAAGTATATTCTCACTGTTGTGCAACCATCACCCCCATCCATCTCCAGAACTTTCTCACCTTCCCAAACTGAAACTCCATACCCATTAAACAACAACTCCCTGTTTCCTCCTCCTCTCAGCCCCCGGCAAGCATACCAGCTATGACCTCTAACCTTTAAGCCTCAGCTTCTTCATCTGAAAAATGGACATTGTGATCACAGCCTTGGACCTGGGAGTTGTTTCAGTGCCAATTGAGTCTTTTTAGTTTGACTCAGGCCCCCTCCGGCACCCCCTCTTTCTGGGTTGGTGCTTACAGCCAACTCAGTGGCAGCTGGATTGGGGGGACATCTGGGAACACACACAGGTCCCACATGCCAAGGGAGAAGGGGCCAATGCTTCCCACACGGCAAGAAGTGGAGTTGTTCCCAACCTTTACAGGCACCTACAAAACATTGTTCTTGGCATAAATAACCACACTGAGCTGGAGGTTGGAGAACCAAGCACAACATGAACAATCTAAATATAAGTTCCCATTAGCTATTGGTTGTTGTTGTTTTTTTCATTGCAACCCTTCTGGACATAAACAAAAAGAAGAGAAAGTGTTGCTGGTTCAGATTACTCACTGTTATCTCCTGTAAGAGAAAGAAAATTACAAATATCACCTACCCATCAGTGAAACGCGAATACGTGAAACTACCATCTCCTTGAAGAAGAGAAAAATAAATCCCCATTCAAATTAAAAATCTCATTTTTGGCAACAGAGCCAGTTTCAACTTTATATATTGTGCACGTTTGTTAGAATTCAACAAAGAAGAGAAATTTCTCATAATTAGGCACCAGAGGATACTCCACACAACCCCATAAATGTAACAGAGGCATATTGACAGTGGCATAAAAGGAAACGCTAATTAAATCCCAATTTCCTCCAAATACTGCCAGATCTTTCAGGTATAAGCTCACTTTCTGGTTTGTTGAGCCTTTACTCAAATGAGCCCGATTTCAGAGTCGGCGCCACAAAACACAGAGGAATCTGGAGCAAAGCATTTCGTGAGCACGGTGAAGTGTCCCTCCGCAGGTGGGCTGCGCCTTGCACAGCCTAGGAGAGTAGAATGGAGCCAAAGAGAGACGGGGAAGGGGGCTTAGGCTAGAGACGTGACAGGAACAGCTGAGGAATTTTCTAGAAACACAGAAATGTAAGACAAGTTAGGAATTGTGGGTTGGGAAAAGCATAAAATTAAGGAGAGGGGTAAATGGAGGTGGACAGAGGAAGAGAGAAGAAGAAAGAAGAATAGCAGTGGGGTCTGGTGAGGGATGCAAGGGGTGGGGGGAGTGGGGAACGCTAGCAGGGACAGAGCACTGATCTCTGCCATCCTGCCACCTGCGGGTCAACAACCTGGTCAATGTTAGGGGGAAAAGCTTTTCCCCCACCATCTTCAGGTTGTCACTTGGCATCTGGCCTTGGAATGAGCCAAAAATGGTGAGGGATCCAAGAAGTTAAGAGATGGTAGGAGAAGCAGAAGAAGGTCTCCAGTTTCCTGGAGAGAAGGAACAAAAACTCTCACTCTCCTGACATTTCATCAGAGACAGGTATGGATGGGGCATGAAGGCACCCGGACTGTTGTTCCAGCGGACCAGGTGGGTGGCCCTTCCTCCCTCACTGTTTCTCATCCATCTCTCCCACCCTGAGCTCTGCCTAATGAAACAGCCTTTCTTCCCGTGACCACCACTGTTTCATCAAGGATATATGAGTCCCCTGAGGATGTGCCCTAAGAGTAGCTGAACAGAACCAGATGGGACCATGTGCCGTTCCACTGATTTATGACAGAGGCGGCAGCCTCCGACACTGCCAGGTGAGGCGGACAAGGGCAGCAACAGAAGCCCAGGTCGTAGGACCCGGATCAAGAGGAGAAAGTGCATCCTGAAGGGAGCAGCCACCTCTCGCACCCTCCTAATTGCTCCATGAGGAACTATAGTCTGTGATTTTCAGTGTGAAATCTGTCCAATGTTGACAATGAATTTAAAAACAAAAGAAGCCACTATGTAAGACCACCTAGAACTGTCACCAGAATCCCAGATTTCGGATCTCCAAGTGTGTGGCCAGGAAAAGGGACAGAGGAGAGTACACCCTCCAACCCCCTCCATCAGCAGAGAATCAAAGGGAGACGAGGTGGGGTCTTCCAATCCTGCTTAGAGCAGGGAGCTAGGGACCTCGGAGGAGAGAGAATCCAGAAAGCTGGGAAGGAAGGACCCAGGCCTGACCTGGCCTGGCCAGGGAAGCCCTGGGGAAGGAGGGCCCCAAAGACCCCCGAGGGAAGCCTGGGCTTCTGGAAGATGGCACTTCAGCTCTGCCTCAGGAGCTGCCTTGGGTGCAGACAGCAGCATTCTGGGACCCTGTCAGTGGAACAGGAAATATAACACAAGACCCAGTTATCAGAATGGAAAGAAACCAGCTCGCTCTCTAAGAGGAAAGAGCCGTCGGTAAGCCCCCTTCTCTGAAACACCATCCTAGCCCCCTCTCCCCCTACCAGGCAGCTCCCCTTTTCCCCAAAATAGATTTGTTCCAGTGATACCTCTCTCACTCACCCCTCCCAGAAACAGGTTCCTGCTCCCATCTCCTGCAGACAAAAGCCCACATATTCCTATGAAACTCGGGTAAGCACGCAAGCCAGGTGGACTGCGGGGAGGCGTGGCGGAGGGGTCAGCGCCCTGGCCGGACAGTGAGTTCTCTCTCCATGTCCTTCTCAACTATACTCTCGCCACCGACCACCGAGTCATTCAGCCACTCTCACTGACCTTTACAGGAAAACAAGACTTTTGAAATTGGTACACGGATTACACATCTGCAAACGGATGCTCCCCAAGTGCTTCTAAGGACTTGGTTTCTCTTTTCACCATATTTACTTGTTTATAGAGCCTCTTTCTCCAATAGTACGAGATAAGCTTATTTCATTCCAATTCCTAGTCTGATGACATAAATTAGTGAGATAAGAACTAATGGGGGCTGATTTATATTAATTCAAGAAGCTTAAAAATCAAATCCTGGAAAATTCTACCCAATTTTAGTCTGTACATATTATGACCCTAGACCTCTCCTTACTGCCTTGCTGCTCTCTTATTAGAGTTCTTAGCAAAGTGAAGTATCCTAAAGACAGCCAGGCCCAGCCTTGGGTTCCAAAGACCCCAAGAGGACCGTGCCGTGTGCTCTGGGGAGCATCAGAGATTCCCTGTCCTCTGACATTGCTCCACATTCCCTGGGCTCCTCAAAGTCTGCTGGCATCGATTCATTCCTTCGTTAAGTGGAAGTTAAGAGCGGGGGCTTCAGAGGTGGATAATTGGGGCTCTGCTACTTAGCAGCTGTGTCACTTCAGAACTCAACCTGTTAGGGATGGTCCCAGGACCTACTCCACAGACTTATTTTGAGGGTAAGATACAGCAATATACGAAGACCATGGCAAAGGTCACTGTAACAATATCAATCACTATTACTTTTTTAAAGCCAGTAATTCTCACCTCCCCTAGTGATGCCCTGTGACGGCCAAGTAAACGGTGAGAAGCAGGTCAGGCTGAGAACTGCCCCTGTCAGCTTCCTCTCCGCAGAACAATGCTCTGAGCATGCAAGTCACCAACATAATATGAATTCGTCGACTAATTAAATGACTTTGCTTCATGACTGGAGAGACCCTATAGCATGACAGGGTTGTGGGGATGAGACAAGGAAGGTCCACTTAGAAGAAGAGAAGAAAAGAGGGGGTGGGAAGCAGCCCAGAGAAAACACACTTGAACATGCTTAGAAGTCTGCCAGATTGCACTATACTGATGCAAGATGTTACCCCTGGGGAAAACTGAGTGGAGGGAGTCAAGATCTTCCTGTGAATCTAAAATGATCTCGAAATAAGTTCAAAAAAAGAAGTCTGCCAGAAGCCCAGGTCCCTCTGATTCTACTAAAACGAATCTGGGTGCCATCAGCCAGCTGGTTCTCTTGCCATCCCCACTCTGGGCCAGGCTTCCTGACAGCAGGAACCATTTTTTTCCACATCTGCATCCCCAGCGTAGGGCTGTGCCTGGCATGCCACAGACTCACAATAGATGTTACATCGATGCATGAGAGGACTAATCCTCTTTCCCAAGCCCCTCACCACTGAAGGCTAGTTGAAGGCACTCCTTCCCCTGTGGCTCCAGCACAAATGTTCGGGGTTTTGTGCATTTCATTTTTTTCTGTCTTTGGAAACCTCAACTAGAAGAGACACGTGTGCACTGCTGTCAGCTACAGACGCCCAGCCAGGAAAGGTTAACAGGAATGCAAACCAGGCGCCATTAGCATCAGGAGGTTAATGGTAGCAGGCCTGCGGCTGGACGATCTTTAGGTTTCTGGAAATGTGGGACAAAGGTGAGCCACTCTTCTGAGCTGGTATTCCCTTCTCTGCTCTTCTGCCTGCCTCCGGTCTGGCAGCCAAAATACCCACGCTAATTTCATTCCCTGCTCTTGGCCATGTGCTTTGTGAACTGCCTCTCTTGACACAAGATAAAGCGAATGAGCAGAGGAATTGGCCCCCTGCAGAAACCAAAGGCAAGGCCAAGTCTGTTTGCTAAGAAAACACTCCCCGCTCACCAACCACAGCTCGACAGGTACCTCCTGCCTTTGCCTCTTCTTAGTGCCTCATAATAATCCTTGGGCATCTGGGACCTGCCAGACCCTGAGCTAAATGTAGTCACGAATAAAGAAACCAGACATCCTCTCCGGGGGCATCACGGCAGGCCCAGCCACAGCCACTGCCCAGACAAGCCTGGAGAAATGAAATTGCGGACAGTACGTGTGGATCTGAGGCTCCGGGCTGCACGTGTGGTTTGCTCGTGGTGCTGTTCTAGACGGCCTCTTTCCTCACCTCTCTGCACCTTCCCAATCTAATACCTAACTCTAATTCCCCTAACTATGCTGGGGGGCTACCCAAGGTTCACCCCACAAAGCCCCAAATCTCTCCCAACCCCCATCTCCCTCATACCCTGTATTCAGATTTCTGGAATCTGGATGTCTTCATCCACATCCAATAGCAAAGCAAGTGCACAGGTGTAGACACCCGTCACATCCGAAGCAGGAGCCCAGGTAGGCAGCCCCCGTCAGGCCCTGGGTGGGACTCCACTAAAGGCAAGGGCACTTCTTACCGTATCACCCCGTCCTGTGTCAAGGAGAGCAGGCGCCAAACAGTCCCTCTCTCTAGAGATTAAAACTGCAAGATTATATGTGCAAGCGGAGTGCCACTGAATTATATTCGACTGAAAAGGGCCCACGTTTGAGCGATGTCTGTTCATAGGTGACTGGCCTGAAGCCCGGCGAGGGAGGGCACACTCACCAGGATTTTACAGGAGGCTCTAATTCTCTCCAGGAGAGAAATGAGGGTTAAAATGAATAAAGTTCAGGATTTCTCTTCTTTGTTCGCTTCTCCATATTCTCCAAAGGAGTCTGACCCCCAGTGGGAAAGGGGTTTGAAAGCCTCCGTCCTCCCGGAAACCAAGCTGGTCTCTGGTGGGCCAGGCTGGGAGCTGAGGGCACTGGGCCAGCACAGAAGGAACGCCCAACTCAGCTCCCTCTCCCCGCTTACGAAGTATTGAATTGGGGGGGGGGTGTCTTTGTTAATGTTTTGAAAAATAACAGGAGAGAAGGGGATCCACATCCTGAGCCTGAGTTGGTCTCCTTTTCTTTTTCTTTTCTTAGCTTTATGTTTGATTGAGGTAACATCGGTTTATAACAATATATAAGTTTCCACATTATATTTCTACTTCTGTTTACCCTACAGCCTGCTCACCACCAAAAATTTAACGTCTAACCATCACCATACCCATTTCGCCCCTCTCCTCTGGTAACCACTACTCTCTGTATCTACATGTCTGTTTTTGTTCAGAGGTCTGTTCATTTTTCAACTGCCTCTTTCTTTCTCTCTGTGAAACATGTTTATGCACGAGCACTTAGTCACCAGCCAGACCCGTGAGCACGGCAGAGAGAGACGGGTTCCTGCCGCCTCTTGCTTTGGGGCTGAGATCCTGAGCCTTGGAATAAGCTAAGGTCCCCTTCAGAAGGACCATGTTCCTTTTCCTGGGTTAAGCAGCTGAGATCAGCAGGGGTGGGAAGGGAACTGAGGGACCTGAAACTATACCTTTATTACATTAATCACTGCAATTAATTTTGTAAATCACTTTTGCAGTTTCCTGATTACTCCTCTCTATAGTATTTTCTTTGATCTTTACAGCACCCTGGGGGTGGGCAAGAACCATCACCCAGTAGACAGAGAGAAACAAACTTGCCCAGGGGCCCTCGACTACCAAGTGGCAAACTTAGGACTCATACCCAGGGCGCCTGATCCAAATTCTCTGTCTTTCCCACCACCATCCACATAGCCTCCTTCTACTGATCTCAGACATTCAGAGGGTAGAAATGTCAAACAGAAGAACTTGAGGTGCTCTCCTGTGCTCCCTTCCAAACCAAAAGATGAAGAAAGAAGTAACCACATGAATCACTCCTTTCTGGATTTCCTACATTTGTGATGGAAAAAATGAGATCTATTATTGTGACTCATAAAGACTCTCTATTCGCTCTCTGCATGCCAGGCATGGCACGAGCCACAGGTAGGTAACCTTGACAAGCGTTACACATGAAACCTTTCTGCTATTAACGAATAAAACTCCCTCCTTTGCTCTCCTAATAGCAAATTAAAGAGATGCAAAGAGAACCTTCGTTGTCCATTATGCAAAACAACATCAAGCAGTTCTCAGTAAATGTTTAGCAAGACTGAATCCAGTAAAGCCATCCTGCCTGTCTCTGCCCACGATCTCACCTTCTTTCCTTCCTTTCCATTTCCATTGCCTGCAATTGCCCTCTTTGCCACCATCCCACTTCACCCTCATAATTACGGGGTGGCAGACGCACTTGCAGTATCTAAGCTCCTTAGCACTTACATCTCCAAAGGTTAATTTTTTTTGCCACAAAAACAAACCAAAAAACCCAAGGCAGTCAGCGGTCTTAACAACAAAGGGGATTGTTCTAAATGAAAGGGTTGACAAAGACCCTGACTCCTAGTGAGCTTTAGGCCCCCTGGGGAGGGAGGATACCGCAAGGGAAACAGGTAACACCTGGAAGATGCTCACAGGCCACGCCTAGGGAAAGCCCAGGAGCCCAGGTAGGTCGTCTTCCGGTGGTCCTGGTGGTCCCCAATTAGATGGGCCGGGGTGCAGTCTGCTGAGGACACAGGCTTCAGTTTGGGATCTCTGAGGCCATTTCAAGTTTGAGTCACCCCCAAACCCCATATGAGTCCTCCTCTCCAGGTAAGAGTGATTTGGACTCTCCCCAGATTTGTCTCCAAAAATAGAATGATCTCCAGCCCTGAGGTAGATCCACAGATCCCTGCAATATTTTTATTTCACAGGACCCTTTTTGCCATGACCCTGACAACCTCAGTATTTCAGGCTCAACTGTTCCCCAGAGTAGTGGCCAGTGAACTCAATAAAAAGATCTGAAAAGCAAACTTGAAGGGGCAGGGGAATATTTAAAGGCGAAATACAGAGAAGAAGCCAGGGAAGATATTGGTTCATTAGTGATGCAAGAACACGGGCACGCAGTCAGTGACTTTCAGGGCGTGTGCAGGCTGTCCTCTTGTTTAGCTGCCTGAGGATATGAACTTGCAAGGGCGAGCTCCTTCCTCTGCTTCCCAAGATGAAAGGCGCTTGAGGAATGATTCTTTACCGTCTGGTTGATTAGACAAGATAAAGGCCTCCTAGACAAGATGGCAAGATGACAGTGAAAAGCTATTTCTGAGAAATTAGAATAAAACCAAAGATAAGAGGAAATAATGTCAAAGACTATGACACAGTAGATCAAGAGGAGGAGGAGAAATCCAATCACTTTGCAACTACAATCCCCACGCGCGAATATCCTGAATCCAAATAAGATCAGTGTTCTCCGCTCTGCAGAACACTGAGGTAAATTCTTGCATAGGTGGAAGGAAACTCATTAGTGCCCTGGGCGGGGGCGGGGAGGGGGGAGGGGACGGACAGGTACAGCATGGGTCTCAGAGGCTCCCTACTGAGAGACACAGGCTGGCTGTTTGTGACGTGACAAAACAAGCAGAGACGCGCTGTCTTTCTAAACTGTGTATCCAAGATGAAATGACAAAGAGCCAATAATGGGAGGAAAAAGAGCAGGCAGGGTTTTGATATTTGAAAAAACTGTATGAGATACACAAAGCAGAGTACAGAATTCCAAGGGAGGACATTTAGGTGAAGACAAAAGAAGGTGACTGGTGATGGTGTCAGGATGGTGGCTGTGGGTTGGACAGGACTGATTTTTTTTCACTGTAATTAGGTGGAAATTTCAGCACCCTAAAAGAGGACGCTTGGCCCCAAAGTGATACTGTCCCTAAATTTCCCACGAACTGAATGTGAGATTCTTTGATTATCTCCACAATTCTGGGCACAGGGCTCTTGCTGCCATCTTGACTGGGGGATGGCTGACAAAGAGAATAAGATGTTCTCACCTCTTTTATCACCTCCCCTTGGGACATGAATGAGCCCTTGATGCCAATTTTCTTACCTCATTCTGGATAGTGACTGGCACAATTTCTCCGTGTGTTTTCTAGTAGAAACAAAGAAAGGAAGTCAGCATGGCTACTCAGCAGAGAAAGTTCTAAAGGGACTCTGGCAGCCATTATGGATTCTCACTCCTCGGGGCACTGCCCAGCTTTTCCTCTAGCAAAGAGGGAACCCACCCTGGCTTAACCTAGTTAAGAATCACAGACAACAGGCGCCGTCTGCTAATTCCAGCTGCTTCTCATAAGACAGAAAAATCTGTCACATGGTGATGTCAGAAGGCCTCAAGATCATCAGAAGATTTCCCAGAGGATCTCCTAAAATAGGAGAAACGACCAGAAGTCATTCTGGTGGAGGCAATCGAGTACAGAACCCTCCTCCGGCCGTAGAGATGACAAAACTTTCTCAGAATCCAGCCACGGCAGTGCTATCAAGAATCCTGGTATCTCTGGTAGCCCAACTCTATTACACGCAGAACATCAAACAGATTCCTGCCTTGTCCTGCTGACGATTTTATCTCTACAAAGGTAGAGAAAGCAATTAGGGAAACTGCTGTTTGTGACACAATTCTGAACATCAGGGAAGAACCAGCTGGCAACGTGTAAGTGGCAGGGGGCTCCTAAGTGACCACTTTAGCTCAGGATTTGGAACAGCTCGGGAAGGGAATGCTCGGCACAGGTGGACACGGTCATCACTGCAGCCAGCATTCATGAACAGAAATCGGGTTTGGCTCCTGCCTTCTGAGAGCTTCCACTTTATACGGAAGATAAATAACTTCCAGGGCATTTTATCAATGACAAAGGAGAAGTAGAAGGACCAAGTTCAAGGAAGGAAGAGTATCTGGTGGAGAGGACAAGGTGTTCAGAAAAGGTCTGCTACAGAAATCTGACTTGAGCTGACTTATGGAAGGTGATGGATTAGATAAAGGGTACAAGAGTGGGTGTGTGAAGGAGGAACACAGTTTCCACGCCTGGCCAGTGGGTTGAGAACTAGAACGTGAATATACATGTGTTTGGCATTGAGTTTGGCCCAATGAAGAGTTCCTTTAATGACACAGTGAGTGATGTGATTGAAGACACAAGGTAGCACGTGCCTTTTAGGTGTTCAATAAGCCACACCCATCTTCTCGGAGAACTGCCTTAGCCCTCAGGGCGGGCCCCTGCAAGCATCTTTGTTCTAAGTTACCATTCACACCATTGCACCACGGCTGTTTGGACTGGGGTGAACACATGACAAAAGCTGAACCAAACAAATACTTTTCTCCCAGGAATTTGGATTCTCTGCTGGTCGGCTGCTTTACGGGTGCAGAAACTCAGGAGCTCTGGGGAAACCATCTGCTAACTAAGAGAAAAAACAAAAACAAAAACCACAGTGGGAAGGCAGTCTGCAGAAGGAGAGTGAAGCAGACAAATAGGGAAAAGCAGAGATGAGCCTTGCCTTGTTCAGTCCTATCCTGACCCCTCCTGGGGCAGGCTGCCCTTCTTGTGTTGGGGTCCATAAAAGCCATGCACCCCGAGGCACTCTTTTAACTCAAACCAGACTGCTGAGTTCTGGGACTACATCCCAAAGGCCACGATCATGACAATGGTTAACACTTCACTATGTGCCAGGCACTGACTGAGCTGATCACTTTTACACAGTTACCTCCACAAACCTGTAGTCGATACTATGGACTCTAAGTAACCTGCATAAGGTCACGAAGCATCCAGGATGATGGCAGCGCCAGGACTGACACCCAGACGCTCTGTCTTGGGGCCTGTGCTCTCAAGCCCATCGCTCTTCTCCCCCATGCCTTGGAAAGGCACGTGAGTTGCACCCAGGGCTTATAACTAAAGACTCTGGGCTGAGTCCTTTAAATAAGGAGTGGAAGATTTCTGAGCCAGGAGGGGACAGTCATGGGAGAGAAGATCCTCAGGGTCAGGCCCAGTCAGAAGACTTTTTCAGGGTTGTCTGCAGATGCACTAAGCCTACCGGGAAAGAGAGGAAAACAAAACTGGAAGGATAGACAAGGTCGTTAGCCCAAGGGGCAAGAACCTGTGGGTCAGTTGGGGGAGGTGAGGATAGAGAGGTTGGAGAACAGCGAGGTCAGTAGCCAGGTCAGGAGAGGTGGTGTGGGGCAGGACACAGGGCAAGGAATGAAGGAAGGTAGAATGAGCCGAGGACCCAGGTCGGCCAGCACACAGCGAGGGATGGCACTTTTATGTCACACCTGCTGTCTGATGCCTGGATGGGGGCAGCTCTTTGGAAGTGCCACACTGGAGCTCATAGCTTCAAAGGCACCAGGAGGTCAGAAGTCAGTCTGCAAAGGACCGAGGAAGGAGTGAATGGGGAGCCAGTGATGGGGAGGCAAGACTGACAAGGAACGTGGCACAAACTTGAAAGGAAGGAGAGAAGATAGTCACTGGAGGGGACAGGAAAATCAAAGACAGTTTCTTCTTATCTTTTTCTCTTTACTTTCATTTTAAGTCTTTTTTCCCCCTTTTTTTCTAGACAACGAAACTCTGCTTATCTTTGTAGGCAGAGAAGGTAAGGAGCCATCGGGCAAAGCTGAAGCTGCAACAGACAAGGAATAAAGGATGGGGCAGGTTCCGGGCCTTGTGAGGCACCTGGACTTTAGAAAAAGTGAGATGGAAATATTAGCGGTGAGGAAAATGGGTAGAACTTAATGGTGAGGTAGTCCAAGTCAACCCTTTGTGCAAGAAAGATTATGCAAAGTGAAATTTCAGCTGAACAAACACGAAAGATCCCAAAGAAGAAAAAGAGTGGAAGACATCTAAAGACGCCACAGGGGCACCCAGACCAGACAGCTGTCGACCAGAGCCCGAGCACTGAAGAGACAGGTACAAACATGCGGAGGAGGGGCCCCAATCATGGGGTGCACACGCTCCGAGGCAGGGGCCTGGGGTGTCTGTCAGCAGGGCTGAGGAATTCAAAAGTGCTAGATAATTTTTTAAAGAGCCTATGAGCTATGTTTCGGGGAAAACAACCAGGAAAAGATGAATCCACTGCTTGGGAAAGATAACTTAGTGCTCACAGATGGCAAAAAGAAGGCAAGCCTCCTATTCTGTCTGCCTTTCCTTAATGAAATGATCCGGGAAGTGAAGAAGGTAAACATCATAAAGAAATAAGTGAAGCGAGACAGAGTGAAAAGATAATAAGAGAACAGTTGGTCTCCTAAAATGAGTTCAACTATTCAGGCCCAGAACTGAAGGTATGGCTCATGGGTCTGTATCTGGGAAAGTTTTCAAAGAGATGCCAGTTGACTGGCGAGGAACAAATGTTGTCCAGATTAGGAGAAGGAGGAAGGCACTCCCTTAGAAGCCCCAACCTGACCCCCAAAATGGAATGAATTATTAAACTGGTGGCTTGTGAGTATTTAGAAGAGAATATGTTGATTATGAAGGCCACCGGGGTTCATCAATTGGGCTAGGTAAACCTTAGTTCCATATTTTGAGAGACAGGGATGACTAGGCTGGTACTCATTTACTTATACCCTGTCTCATTCCAAAAAGAATCGAGGGTTGATTAAAGGGCCACCAAAAATCTACGGAGACACTACAAGTTACAGATATATGAGAAAGAAAACAAGAAAAAAGACAGAAGAGACCTAAAAATGGAGCCATAAGTAAGACTAATATTAAAACATGCAGGGACTTCCCTGGTGGCGCAGTGGTTAAGAATCCGCCTGCCAATGCAGGGGACATGGGTTCGAGCCCTGGTCTGGGAAGATCCCACATGCCACAGAGCAACTAAGCCCGCGAGCCACAACTACTGAGCCTGCGTGCCGCAGCTACTGAGACCACGTGCCTCAACTACCGAAGCCCATGCGGTCTAGAGCTCAGATGCCGCAACTACTGAAGCCCGCACACCTAGAGCCCATGCTCCGCAACAAGAGAAGTCACCGCAATGAGAAGCCCACGCACCGCAACGAAGTGTAGCCCCCCGCTCGCCGCAACTAGAGAAAGCCTGCGCACAGCAATGAAGACCCAACGCAGCCAAAAATAAATAAATAAACAAACAAACAATAAATAAATAAATAAAATGTGCAGCAGAGAGTTCTACCCATTTGTTAAAGCGAATTCTACTCATTTGTTAAAGACAGACACTCATTTGGCTCTCTGTTCCAGCATGCAACAACAAAAGAGTAACCTGATGGGTCACTCACTTCACACCAACTAGGAAATTTACCAAAGAAGTAGGAAGAAGGGAGAAAGGAAAGGGGGGATGGATGGAGGCAGGCAGAAAGACTGAAAGAAATAAAGAAAAGCACAATAAATAACATTTAGCACTTATGCACACTCGTGGAGGGGGAGAGGAAAGGCTGTGCAGGGCATGGAAAAATATCTTAATAACTGAGGCCAGGAGAATCATGACTCTCTTGAGATACTCACAATGATAGTAAGTAAGAGAAATGCCGAAAGGCCACTTATTAGATGTTATAGAAGCCACACCTTCCATGGGCTTGCATTATTACCTCATTAAGGAAGTCAGAGTTTTGTATTAGGAACTCTCAGTTTGAAGAGCTTTGGAGTTTGACAGACTTAGTTAAATCTCACTTTCTCTGCTTTGTTTGCTTGGCCAAATCTATTAAACAATTTGAGTTATTGTTCAATTCTAAAACTGGAAAAATTTTACCCACCTCAAAGAATTACTGTGAAAATTAAATGGGGTGGGGGGAAGAAAAGCACAATTATTCCTGAGACTAGACCCCAAAGAAACTTCTCCTGAGAGTCCTCATAAAGGGGACAGTGAGTAATGATAACAAAGACTTCAAGGAAATTTCTGGCAGTTAGATGTAAGATCATCTAACTTGTAACACCTCCAGGAATAAGAATCCCTTTAATTCTATGCTCCATGATTATTTGTAATTCAAATTAAAGTAAACTTTGTTTGTAACAAACTCCCAGTACCATAAAGGTATTCTCAGTCCCCAAATGTTGACCTGATTATTTTAAGCAACATTCAGTACAGGTGAATTCTGAAACAAGCTGAATACTAATTGTTTAAAAAACTCTGGAGAACTTTCCACATTCTTCTTCTGCATGGCAGCTCAGGGTCCCACATCCCCTCCCCTAGAGCTCTGCTTTGGGAAGACTCGGGGTCTGTTCATTCATGGGTCCAGCAACAAGCACAATTCTCCCTGAGGCTGGGCAGACCCAAGTGGACAACCAGTGACCCAAGTTGAGGAAGGGATTGGGAAGCCAGAGCCCGTGTCTTCAGACAAGACTGTACCGCGGCCATATGGACCACATCAGTGATTACCTTCAGCTGGCTCTCCTAAGTTACCATACCATCTCTAAGGAAAGAGCTTTCACATGTACCTGCCCAGTCTAGAAGACTTCACCATTTATCTCACAGCCAGTCGCCCCAAAATATGAGCCCCATAACCTTTACCTCTGTTGTGATCCACTGTCCTTAATTGATCTTAGACTCTTGCTCTCTCAGCTACTCCAAACCCACTTGGCTCCCAGCTGAATCCTCATGTATAGTTATGTAACCCCTCCGATTACACTGTTTCCAATCACCTTTGACATCCTGAGATAATACTGACCAGTCCAGGCCCTCAGGGCCAATGGCCCATCTGACTCAGCCTTCATACTGTATTTGAACAGACAGTGGTACTTGGTGGTCATCCCTTTGTCTAATACACTTAGCCAAGTTGTTCATAATATGACCCCACATTATGCCTTATATTGTTCTGTCCTAAGAGATTTTGGAATAAGACCATGGCATTCTATGATAAATACCACTTTCACTTTCAATTCTTGGTAAAAATCTAATGGACTCAGAAAAGGTCTGGAGAAGGGCAGCTAAAACCATAAAAAATAGAAAAGTCTCCTTCATAAGGATGAATTAAATAAATTAGGAGTCTGCAAGACAAATAAAAATGTTAGGAGGAGACAAACGTCAAAGTTTTCCAAAAGTCTTGGAGAGGATAAAAATAGTCATAAACCAAATTCCAGAATGCCACACTGAAGCGTCATCCCTTGAATCTTAAAGCAGACAAATTTAGGGCAGTTAGAAAGAAATTACTAATAATAACAATAAAACTGTTAACATCGAGAGGCGATAAAGACTAAAAATGAAGGAGGGTTTAGATAAAGTCATGGAAAAATCTACGTAAGAGGATTAGGAGGAAATTGAACATCTCTAACCTGTGGAGGAAAGCTCAACTCTCAAATCACGTCATGTTGTCGACCAATAGTTGAGCTTTACAAGCCAAAGGCCTTAAGCCTTTGTGTTTGTTCATCCATTGTGACGATCAAATGTGACCGTCCCTGTATAAGTACTTCACACAGTGCCTGGCACACCAAGACTCAACAAACAGCAACAGCAGCAGTCGTGTGGCAGTAATTCTTACACAATTCAGCTGCAGGAAGTGGGGCCCAGCTCAATACAACGGTTGTTCCACTGAGTTATTATTCTGTCTTCAACAGATCAACAACCGCCATCTTTCCACCTCTTAGCTCAACACGTGGGATCACGCTTGGGCATTCCAGACAAGCCCTTCCACGCTTAGAAAGAGGATCCAGCACTAGAAATTTTCCAATACCAAGATCATCTGGTCTCAAAAAAATCCTTTTGTAAAAAATAAATATGCATTAATCCATCACCAAACAATTCTCCACCTCAGCGACATTCGGTAAGAAAGCTAGTGTTCTGGGCTTCCCTGGTGGCGCAGTGGTTGAGAATCTGCCTGCCAATGCAGGAGACACGGGTTCGAGCCCTGGTCTGGGAAGATCCCACATGCCACGGAGCAACTAGGCCCGTGAGCCACAACTACTGAGCCTGCGCGTCTGGAGCCTGTGCTCCGCAACAAGAGAGGCCACGATAGTGAGAGGCCCGCGCACCGCGATGAAGAGTGGCCCCCGCTTGCCACAACTAGAGAAAGCCCTCGCACAGAAACAAAGACCCAACACACCCAAAAATAAATAAATAAATTTTAAAAAAAAAAGAAAGCTTGTGTTCTGAGAAGTAGAATGGCAAAGAGCTCATGTGGTGGTCACCTCAGGAAAGACATGGGGGATTTCAACAAATGCTTCAGACATTTGTCTTTGCAATAAGACATGTCAAAAGTGAAAGATAAAAAGTTAAAGGGTGAATGATAAGATTTCTAGACACATGCGAAATTAATAGCAGCTCAGAGCCCATCCAGGAGAAATTGTACCTTTGGCTGCAGGAGACAGGACGGGAATGCCCCGAGCCCTCTGGTGCACCTCACAGGGTCGGGCAGGCAGCTTACAGGAAGCAGACATTTCTGCTCTGAAATTCACCTTCTTTTTCCCCAGTGAGGCCAGTATGATTACGCTCATTCCCACTGGTCACTCTTACTTTGAGCTACGGACACAGTTGCTGGATTCCCAAGGCCAGGGACCAAAGCAACCACAGGTGGAAGAAGTTGGCTGGATTTTTATAGGCGAAGAGCATTTTAGGGGTATTCTGAAGCAACCTCCACCTTCTGCTGCTAAAGCAGCTGAGACCCAGTGCATTCTAACGGGGAGGAGCTGAATCCAAGCCTGCTGTTCCTCCTCACGGGGTCGGTGTACCCGTAACCAGAGATCACGACACCCACTTTGCCAGCCGTGACCACCTGGCCTCCAAGTTCCTCAGTGACAAAATGGGGATAATAAGAGTCCCTCCCTCATTAACTGTAGGAAATATTAAATGAGATCATCTAAAGACGATAGCTCATGAACTATTCTCGGCACAGTGTCTGGCACCATCGGAGCATTTAATAAGTTATCCCTATTACTAGAGTTCTCCATGATTCTTCCCTTTCCTCCTTTCTCATCCCCATGCAGTTGCAAAGAAAGAACAAACAATGAGAACATTTTTGGATCACCTGCTGTCTGCCATGCCCGCATTTTCAAGTGTTCATTTATTTTATAGGATGTGCCTTGATTACCATCCTGTATGGGTTTGAACTTACATTCACAAGTATGTTTGAATTTCACTAGCATTCCTCTCCAGGGAGTCATGCTATGTCAATACCTCTTATCCAGATAAGGCTTAAATTGGTGTCGGAACTACCATTTGGACTCTGTAACAGAACTGTAAACAGCGATAATTAACGAATTTCCCAATTCCTCCCCCCTATTCCACATTTACCAGGCATCTCATCTTCAGAGTTGTCTTTCATCCTCAGGAATTTGGAATGAAAATAATGAGCAAAGGGGATTTTTTTTTTTCCCCCCAAAAAGGAAAGCCCCATGAATTACAAGCAGGTGGCTTAATTTTACGATGTACTTCACAGTTGGATACTATCTTTGCTTCTCCCCCTTCCGTCCTCTCCCGACACACACACACACACACACACACACACACACACACACCACCCCCCCCCCCCGTTTCTCTCCCTCCATCATCCTTCTCTCCCCCAACCGATGCTTTTAAACTGCTGTTGTTTTTTGCTTTTTTTTTTTTTTTTTCTGGCACCAGAGTTTAGGACTTTTAATTTGTCCCAAAGTTGCTAAAGCAAAAATCATGATAAAACATTCTGCTTTCCTTTATAACCCCCCAACGAAATAAACTGCTGTTTTTAAGGCCAGGGTTACAGGGGCCTCATGATTGCCAAACCCAAGGGCACTCTTCCAGCTTCACCACCATTTCCATCTCCAGATTCTCTCCTTCGCTGGCACCTGGTTTCACTCCCTCTTAGGTCAGAGAACCTCTTGCTCCGTCGTGTCTTCTAAACATCTCTCCTTTCTGTCAGTTCTTCATCCCCAGTGCCCTGGCCTAGCTCAGACCTTCCTCATTGCTCACCCGGACCACTGCCATGGCTCCCAAGTAGGTTTTCTTGTCTCTGGGGTCAACCCCACACACCCTCCAGTACCATCCCTCCTCCACTGGCCAAACGGTCCTTCAAAAAAGCAAATTCTATCACATCACTCTCCTCCTTTTTTCACGTACGAAATCATATCCAGACAATTCCCTACAGCACACAAGTCGCCTCTTGATCCGGCCCTGCCACACCTCCTGCGTTTCTCCCCGCGTTCCACTTGCCCCTCCACAGCGCCATGCCCTTCCCTTGGCACACATGCTGTTTCCTCTGCTGCAAGTGCTCTCGCCCACCTCCCCCACTGCAAACTCCGCCCCCTTGTGGAAGATTCAGCTCCAGGGGGGCTCCCCAGGCAGAGGGTCCTGTGCCCCTCCCATGGCACACAGGAATCCCCACATGACCGGGGTCCATTAGTGTTTCTGCCTTCACATTCTCCAGGAAGCTCCTTGGGGGGGGGGGGGGGGGGTCGGTCACACCTTACTGGACTGTGGTCACCGGTCCCTCACAGGCAGTTGGTACATGTCAGCCACGTGGTGCCCAATCTGATAAATGACTAGAGAAGATAGAGAAGTATTCCTTCAGAACGATATTTTTAAACCCCAAAGAAGAAAAGATGACAAAAGCCCTGTGTCTGCTCACGTGAGTGGCATTCTGGAAAGCTTTCAGGACGAAAAAAAAAAAATCTTGTGGGTCTAATTGATGGCACCAGAAGAACAAGCCTATCCCCGAGGCGCTATTTAAATTACACTCAGTGATTTTCTTTTTAATTCATTTTCATTCCAGGTGCAGCCCTGCAGCTATTTTAAAACTGAGACTTAAAGTAATACTAATGGCTGGAGTTATCACAGGTTCCCACAGTAACAGGGCGCCTTGAGTCTGGAAAACAGCCCTTCACGGAGCCTTGACAAACCACTATATCCCTTCCCCGGGAGACTGTGGAAAAGGAGCAACACAGTGGGCTCCGTCATCAAAAGATTATGCTTCACTTTGCAAAAGCATTCATTCCTCCAGCCCCTTGAAAGAGTTCACTTTGTACAGTTAACCATTTGTTTTCAAAATATTAAGAGTCTGAAGGGGAGACTAAAATGATGGGCAGGGAAGCAGACAGACACCAAAAGAAGCTTCCTCCCAGGGTGGTCGGCAGGCCATCTGCGGGTTCTGAGTACAAATGCCAATTCCAGACACCCCCTCAGAGTGTGGAGTCAGAATCTCTGCTAGGAAAAAAAAAGTAATAAAGTATAATTTAAATGCATGCTTTCTGGAAAGCAACTCCAGGTGGAAGAAAGCTGCCCCAGGAAATAGTTTTGTGAGTGGTGCCCAGAGACACAGCCCTGCCTCTGACCTGCTTGTTTCAGCAAGAGCCCAGGCTGTTTCCTCTCAACTCATTAATGAAAAAAATCAGGCTTTAATTACTGGCCTAAGCCAGCAGGGAGTCCACAGCATGAAGGCAGCCCAGCCAGGAAACTTCCCCAAGCATGGACTCAGGGACAATTCGTGGTCGGCGAGCCTGGCCCCTCCCCTTGTTCTGGAAATAGCACTAACCCTCCAACATGGGGATTCCTATCTCCTCATCCCCCACCCAAATGCACAGCACAGATCTGAGACGAGCTGGCACCACCTTCGTCATCAGGGTTACAGGTGAAAGGATGGGCATCTGCCTCAGGCCAGGCCACCAGGAGTCCCTCCTTGAGGATGAGCCCAGGAAGATGGGTGGGTGCAGCCAGGCCCCTCTCCCTTGGCCACATCCCCACGCCATGGGAAACGGACTTGTGACCAAGTTTACCCGAGGTGGGTTTGTGTGACTCTTCTGGACACCCCAAAGAGCCCTGTGTGTGACACAAGGGCCATTAAAGGGAAAATGGACTCAGTTTGAGGGTTTCTGCCAGGATCCCAGAAGTGTATCAGATGACAGCTTGCAGATCCGTATCAGATGACAGCTTGCAGATCCGCAGAGGTTTGCAGTGGGAAGCTTCCAACGGCTACAGAGAGGGTGATCTAAGAAGTACCCATGCTATTTGCTCAGAGCCAGCTTCCTGAGAAGCACTGCAGTTTTGCTCAGTAAGTTGGGTCACTTCGGTCAGACTCGGGATGCATGGGGGGGACCCTGCCCTGGCAGCCACTGCACTCCTTTGCAGCCAGTCCCCTGCCTGAGTCCGCCAGCCCACCCGCCCACCAGCCTCAAAGACCCAGAGGCACCATCTTTCCCAGCGTACCTCTGAGTCCAGCTCCTGAATTAGATATTGCCTTTTTAAGAAAACATCCCTTGCTGCCGGGAATGAAAGCAGCCGTTTCTCCCTTCTATCAATTTCCACAGCATTTGCTGTGCCTACCACAAATTTAGCCCTTATTATTACAATTCCTGACATCAATGACAATCTTCGAGTCAGAAAGAGAATTGGACAGTATTTCCCAAAGTTTAAAATTTCACAGACCCGTAAAATCTCCCCATAAAAAGAGTGCCAACTTAGCACTCACCTGCTTCAATTGTTACCAAGATCTTTCCTTCTTTGGGGTCTAGTTCTGCCTCCCTCTAATGTCCACTCTTTGGCCCTTATCTTACCCCTTAGAACTTTCCTTCTACATAGTTGTTTTTAAATTTCACCCCTAAGTCCTTTCTTCTCCAGACTAACTAGGCCTCGTTTAGCATTTTCAGGATGACAAGCTTCTCTCTGAATCCCCAGCATATTTCACAGTGCCGGTTACATGGCAAGACACTCCATAACTGTTTGCTGCAGAATGAAAGGATGAACTGTTCTTCATTCGACGTGATTTCTAGCCCCTTCACTTTCCTGGCCGTGTCCCTCGAGAGGCACTGCAATATCTCCATGTGCCTCTCAAAATGTCATGCCCAAAAGTGTGTGCCATGCACCAGATGGGCTCAGCTGTGTGGAGTGCCAAAGCCCCTTGGCCCTCTTGCCCTGGGCACAAAGCCTTTATTCCTGAAGCTTGAGGCTATATTTGCTTTCTGGCAGCCATCTCGTACTGCTGACTCCTGTGAGATAGGAGTCAACTAAAATTCTTAGATATTCTAAGAAATTCTTAGAATTTCTTAATTGGTATTTTCAATCCAAGAGCAGAACTTTTCCATTTAGCCCTATTGTATGTATTTTTGCGAGTCAGTATCTTTGATTCTTATCTCTCCAACTAGAGGTTAAGGTTCTTGAGATGGTATCTTATATACATTGATATAAGGAATAAGGGTAATGAACCAAAAATGTGTTGGTTCATTAAGCTCTACTTGAATCCTAATATCCCCCAGGACTCTCAATTCCTGATGAATCACAGTTAAGTCCCAAGGGTAGCACCCGAAGACTTCTTCCAACTGCCCCCTTCTTACCCACACGTTTCCAGATGTGATCTCACTTGTCTCCATAGGACCCAGTGGCTGCACCCAAAGCAGGCTGTTTGCATCCAGACACACTCTGCTCTCCATAAATCACCAGCCCCCTCCCCGGTCCCCATCACTGCCTTCTGCCTTCTCAAAACTCACTGCGTCCACCCGCCATGACCCACTGCATTTCCCCCGTGTTCCCTTAGCATTTCTAGTACAGGCCATCACACAGGAAAAATATCTGAAGCAAATCTGTGATCATTCACATTAACCAAAACAGAGAAAGAATCATCATCTACTTTAAAAATGGGATTCTCTCTACAAAATGGTCTGTCACAGATTTTTATAAAAGCCCCCGTTAGTGTATTTAAAATATGACTTGACGTACCCACATGCGGTTAACACGCAACTTTCCATGCACACATCTATCCTATGTGGAGATGCCTCCGGACCTTCACAAAGTATTGTTCTCTGCAGCAATGCTGTCTCCACACATGCCAGACAAAGGCCTTGAGACACACTCTGTCACTGATGGAGCAATAATGAATTCTTCTAAGTATGTATATAAAAAGGGCTTTTCCTGCACTCTCTCTGTGTCGCAGTTTTTCCATGAACCTTATAATGGAATTAAAGAAATCGTAGAGCCTTATATGCAGAAGGGACCTTGATGAAGCGACTCACATTATGGGCAAGGAAAATTAACCCAAGCAGAGAGGTCTACAACTCCTTTATCCTGCTTTCAAGTACCAAAAATCCTTCAATGAAACCCATCCACGAGCACCTCCTCTGGAAGCTGAAGATGGCACTCCCGTCCTTCCCTTACAGGGTTTCAAGGACAGATGATCTCCAACTATTTTATTGGAGACGCTGTACATCAGTCCCCTTTCATCTGAAGCTCCTGAAGACTACTGGAGAGTCACGTGACAAACTATTCAACATTGTGTTATGACAAAGTCATCTAGATGCCCCACTGCACATATGAGTAAAAACTTCAGCCACATGTGTCTTTACTTATTCAGATATTGCTTTCAATTTGTCTTCTCTTGGGAGAGGCCTTATACTTGGACAGGGGCTTCTAGGGACGCTTCATGGTTCCTGGGACAGTACTGGGCACAGAAGCTTTTGGCAGACCTGCTTGATGCTTATAATTGAAGCACACGAGAGCATGAAAACAAATGCACAGTCTCTCTCCAGTTGTAATTAATGGTCAGTTTGTAGAGACAGTATCTGTTTAGATGGCTAATAATTACCAATTTGTAGAATACCATATTTTGTTTTGGTTTTTTTAATGTCTTAGATCAGCCTCTTATTTGTGCCCTAATATCTCTACAAAAATGTCTCAGTTTCTCACTCACTCATTATATCCCAGGGACCATGAAGGTTTGAGAAGGTCATTTCTACAGAATTTTTTGTTTTAGTACAAGCCACTGTTATCATGTCCACAAGTCACATCCCGGAAAGGGAGGGTGAGGTGGTGAGGGGAGCCCCCTAGCAGGTGGGTGGAGGGGAGTTCTCAGAACCCCTGAATTTTGGAGGAGAAAAAAGGTTGTGCCTGGTGACATAATCCCCAGCACAAGGGGACAGACTCTGGTGGAGTGACCCAAAATTAGGTTTCAAAATGGGAATTTTGTTTTTTCTCCAGAGACAGCAGAGTTGATACAGAACATTATTTATAGATTTGACTTCAGCAGGTTTAAACCATTTTTCTTGTTTGTAATAAATCATTTCATAGAAATAGCTACAGGTTATTCCTTCTTTGTTTTAGAAGTAAATTACTTATTAAATAAGGGGGGAAAGTAAATGATGTCAGTAAAATCCTCCAATTGTGCCGCACACCATCAATTCAGCAAAATGCATTCCTGCCTTCATAGGTAACGGCCCAAATTTAAAGTAACATCATCAACGAGCAGGATTTGTTGAACATGTACTATGTGGGAATATATACTCATCACTGCAGGAGAAGCGAAACGCGCTAGGAATTGCCTTCTGAAAAGGTGCCACCCAATTAGAGATCGGAGACATGAAAGTGCACTATAGCACAATGTGGTGAATGGTTAAGTAGCTGAGCTATGTGAGCCATAGGAGTCTATATAAGAGCTCGCTTCTGTCTACAGTGTCCACAGAGGGGCCGGGTGTGGAGCTGGGCACTGCAGCATGGAAGGAAGGAGGCCTGAGCAAGGGGACAATATGTCCAAGGACATGAAGGTGAGGCAGAGTAGGGCAGTCCTGCCTGGTGGGAAAGCAAGTCAAATCCTGACACTTGCAAGCTGTGTGACCTTGGGCAAGTTGCTAGGCCTCTCTGAGCCTCCATTTTCTCACTGTAAAAGGGGGATACTAGAGGAACCTAGCTCCCAGGACTAGGTTGTGAAGAGTAAAGGAGATCATGCAAATGAAGCACTTAGCAGAACCACCCAGAACCGACAGTAAACCCTCAGTACATGTTAACTATCATTTTACTTTCAAGGTTATAGAGGAACACAGGCAACCCTTGGGTTGAGCTCTATGCTAGAGCCGAGACCAAAAATGGAGGGACCTTGTTTTGCAATAGCAACTATGACTGGAGAAAGGAAATGGGTCATGGAGCTCCACTGTGCTTGTCATGAAAATGAACGTGAGGGAGGGACACAGGAAAAGAGGGTCACGGTCAGCACGTCTGACTCTTCCCCACACTTGGGGCCCCCCTCAGTGGCTCCTACAAGTGGAGTCCACTCACCCTTGCCCAGCTCCTAAACCACTTACACTCTTTTAAAAACCCCGTAAAAGGAATGTCAGAAGGAAACCAATGCCGGGAAATACCTGAGGATAGTGCCTTGTGATCCTCCCCCTCAGGAAGCCACAGAAAACCAGAGTTCCTGAAGGCCGAGACAACCGACAGCAATTGCTGGAAGGCTGGAACGCATGGAGAGAGTCTGAAGCTTACCTGCTTCCCCAAACCCAGCTTTTCAGAAGACCCAGTGATGCAGGAACAACACCCACTGGAACGTGCATACAGCCGTCTACAGAGAGGGTGGGATCTGCCTCATCAGGGAACCGATGCAGGGGTAGGGACTCCTCTGTTACTGGGGCAACAGGCAAACTGAGGATACAGTCAACTGTCCCTGCAACGTCCCAGGGGAGGCTTTTAGAGCCCGTGTCAGATAGACCTGTCTTAGAGCGCTCAGGAACAAGCACACCTCCGAAGTGGCTGCCTGTGGGCTAGTGTCAAGACTCACAACAATGATGGTCCAGCAGAGACACACAGAACTAGAACCAGGAAGTTCTGGAAGGCACAGGAGGCACTGACAAGGCTGATCAGGGAAGCATTCTTCCGGTGAACATCTGGGCTGCCCGGCTGGCTGAGCGGCCAAAGTGTAGTGGCATTTTCTTCTCGGTACTAGAGTGAGAATGACGTGGCCCTAAGGACATGGTAACACTTAGCAGCAAAGGTCAGCAAGAGCTATGGCTTCGGTTTTTAGAAGGCTTAGAAAGAAAACTTATCTTTCTTTGCAACATTTTGATTAAGCTTCAACTGGAATTATGCAGTGTTCTGGTTTTTTTTTTTAAGCCCATATTTTAATTAGAAATGCTGCTTTCAGGAAAAATGGTAAAAACAGTAATACCAAAAAAAAACACTGAAAGTAGTGAAATGACTTTTGGTGAATATATCTGACAAACAGGGATGATGTTAAATGGTGGTTGAATATATATGTTGCTAAACTGCATCAGATTTTAGGATCAAGAGAGAAAGTACTCAAAGAAAATTCCTGAATGTCAGTTTCTTATCATCCTGGCGTCTCCTCTTCCCAGAGCTGATCTGCCCACCTGAGCATCTGCGCCTGAACCCAGACACTCCCCAGAAATGAACCACCCACCTGAGCATCTCAGCTCAAACCAGGGACTCCCTAAAGCTGTGGACTGACCATACAGAAACCTGAAGTTGAACCAGGTGTTTCCCCAAGGGTCTTCACTGCTGCTACTAGATCCTAAAGCCACACAATTTTTATAGTACTTCAGGGACCACAGCTCTGTAATCAAAAGACATTAACATATCCTATCTGAGGGAATCCATCCTATCGTGAATGTCTAGACAGTCACTGCACTTCTTATTGACGGCCAGTGAGAAATAGGGGTCTCAATGTAATTCTGTAGCTCTGCAAAAACAGAGTGGCACAGAATACAGTGCCCCAAGCTGGGCAAAACAAGCCTCGTACTCCCTTAATAGCTCCAATGTTGACTTTCAGGGGGAACTTTGAGAACATTTACTAAGCATTTGCTAAGTGCAGGTACCAGTTAGGTTCTACGGGTGAAATGGTTATCAGGCCAGCTCCTCCCTTCCCCAGTTACAGAATGAGGAGTAGAGAATCAGGCCACAGCACAGCCCTGAAGAGGCTCTTAAAGAAAAGCATGACCCAGAGAAGAACACAGCATGAATTAACTATGAGGCTATCCCAGATGCCAGAGCAAGAAAGCCAGCAAAGCCCAGAGAAGAGGGCAGCTCCACAGTGGCTGAAGCCAGCCGAGCTGCGGCACAGAACGCCCGCCTCTGGGCTCTGTAACCACTCCAGCCTCTGCAGACGTGGCTTGGTTTTCAGCCTGATGCTTGATGTCAGTACATTAACCAGGGATGCCCACATCTACGCCTGTGCCCTGGAGGATGGTGGCTTGAAGCCAGGGCCAACCTAACACGGAGGAAGAGGAGGCCAAGGGTAGGTGACCCCCGAACAAGTTATATCAGAAGAGGGGCTGCTCAAAGCTGTAGCACCATTTGGGGTTCCAAGTTTCAATATTTTTCTCCAGAAACTTAAGAGACTTTATCTCATTTAGTCCCCAAGCAGCCACTCTGGTTAAGGTCTCTGCCATGAGAAGCCCTGATCATGCTCCAAGATGGGCTGGATGACAGAGCAAGAGGAATTCAAGGAAGAGGAACCTCAGGATCCCCAGGACAGGGTCATGGAGGACCCCAATCCCCCAGCCAGGCCATATCCAGGGCCAGTACTGGAGACCTTTAGTCCAACTGGCAAAGACTCATTAGCTGGAGAAACCCGACCTGTTGTCACAAGAATGCACTCTGAAATCAATTAAAATCTACTGTCAGGAAGGGGAAGTTGTTAGCCATCATGACCATATTTAGCAGTCAGGGGGCTGGAGGAACACCATTATAACCTGTGGCCACCATCGTTTCTGGGGTCTAGAAAGAGCACTGGATTTGGGGGTCACAATTTCTTGGTCCTTTATGAGTTATGAGGCCTTCAGCAAGTCATTTAACCTCTGTGAACCTCCAGTGTCCCCACCACTTATATGAACACAATAAAACTTAACTCCAAGGATGTTGGTGAGGATCAAATGGAATAACGTACATAAAAGTATCTTAAAACCATAAAGGGCCACAGCAATAGCAAGTATTATTTTGACAGTACCTGGGCACCTTTTGAAAATACATAAAGTGGCAAAAAAAGCTGATCCCACTTCTTCACCCTTCATCCAACCCAATCCCAGAAGAGATGAGCCCCACCTAACTACCTCACATACCTACCCATTCATTTATTCAACAAACATTCATTAAACTTCCCCAGGGTGCCACGCACTGTGCTAGATGCTGGAGATAGAACAATAA
Organism: Balaenoptera physalus; assembly: GCF_965194825.1. NCBI lineage: Eukaryota > Metazoa > Chordata > Mammalia > Artiodactyla > Balaenopteridae > Balaenoptera > Balaenoptera physalus. The sequence continues at coordinate 111,085,505 of NC_138887.1, read as the reverse complement.
ATGAGACACCCTTCCTGCCCTCAGGGAGCATGAATCTAGAGGATTCTAACACTATTTCCACCTCCATTTTATATTCTTAATCTGTAAATCCCATCCTAGCAAGATCCCTACACCACCTTCCTGGTGTAGATGAACAGGCCTGAACGTGCCACCCTACCCGGGAGCTGAGTCTGAGGTTAAGTCTGCACCACTGTCATGAAGCCATGAGACTCAGTTGTCCCCCCACCAACCCCGTCACCTTGGCCCTTGCAAGTAATTAACAAGTAATTAGCAACTTCTTGCCTCTCAGAAGTCCTGGTGGACCCAGCCTCATTCTTAGCAGACAGCATAGTTTTTTGAAGCCACTTCTGAAATAAACACATTAAATATCAAACTACTAAACCAGAGGTTTCTCTCTATCCTGTAGACCACGTTAACTATGTCCATCATAAGGACTTGTAGCAGGTTAAGCACAATGTCAGAAAGACCTGGGTTTGAATCTTAACTGTCACTTGTGATCCTTTAAGCTAATTACTTAGCTTAAAGTACCACACTAAGGTTCAATTTTCACATGTAGAAAACTCAGGTAATACCTACCCCATAGTGATGTCCAAATAATTAAATGTGATAATGTTGGTAAATAATTTAACAGTGCTTAGCACTTAGAAGCACTCTATAAATGGTAGTCGTTACTGTTTATAATAGTCATTACTATTGACATGCTTACAAAACATAGCCCATTTCATCCTATGCCCCTTGATTTCTGTATTGCCTGAATAAACGTACAGAGAAAGCAATGCCTCCACTGACTCCAGAGCAAATTATTTCTACCTGTGGACCCCAATTCATCTTGCCTTTTTGGGAAAACTAGCTCTCAACCCTGAAGGTTAAGATATATTTATCCTTGGTTTAACACACATCTTGTGGACAAAATCAAAGAATAAATCATGACCTGAAAAATTTCACAAACCCATCGGGTTTCATGTCGTTTCATGTCTCCCACTCTATTCAGACATAATATTGAAGTTCATGTCTTCACAGCAGCCCCTCTTCCTTTCCAACTACAGTTTTTTTTTCTCATCCCAGTCCCTCATTTATGGTTCTTTCACCTCCATCTTCACAATGGCCAATTGCCTCATACAGATCAGGAACACCCAGGCTTAACTGAACAGATTTCTGCAGCTGGTTCAGCATTAAAGACAGGCTGCGTAGTAAAGAATCAACCTTGCCCTAAGAGAGGTCTGGCCTTTGCCATGGGCTTCTGGGAGGCAATTCTCTAAGCCCATGGCACATAACACCTGACAAGGGTATGTCTGCCTGGGGCCTATCATCGTGCAGGATAGTATAAGGTGACTTAGAGTTGGGGCTTTGGGTCATGCGGTATCAGCTCAGCCTCAGGAGGGGCTGGAGACTGAGATCGACCGTGTGGTCGGTCAACCATGCCTACATGACGGAGCCTGAATAAAAACTCTGGACACTGAGGATCAACGGGCTGCCATGGTTGACAGCACTCCATACATATTATCATTACATTGATGCCAAGAAAGCAATGGTGCCCATGATTCCACAGAGAGAGGAAAACTGGAAGCTCCACATTTGGAACTTTCCTGGACTCTGCCCTTCGTGCTTTTTCCCTTGGCTGATTTTAATTTGTATCTTTTCACTGTAATAAACCATAACCATAACAGCTTTCAGAACATTCTATGAGACATTCTAGTGAATTATCGACGCTAAGAGAGCTCTTGGGGGCTCCTGAACTTGCAATTGGTGTCAGAAGTGAGAACAGTCTTGTCAGCTATTCCTCTAACATTTCAGAGACCACTGGGAAAATTCCTTCAGGTGGGCAGGTGGGTTCCATGTGCGCTAGGGGCATCTCTAAGAAACTGAAAAACCGCATCCTTGGATCATTCCGTCATCAGAAACTGAGCCTCAAAGCCTAAAATTGTTACTCTGTGTCTACCTGCAAGACCTTGTGGGGTCTTGATGATCTACACTCTCTGAGTTTGTGTGTATAGATGGACCCCTCAGCCCTCTCTCTGTCCTCTGACCTCCATGCTCAACATGGGTGAGGTCCTGCCTCTGGGGCATTTGGGACTTCTAAGTCTGGCATAGGTAGTCACAGAGGTGGCAGACTGGAGGTAGATTACAGGGATATCATCTGGAAAACCATACCTGGGAAACCACCACCTGTGTCCATGTGTCTCATCTGCCTCAAAAATGTCACAGTCACCATTCTGCTGAGCCAGATCCTCAACTCAGGGGAGGAAATTATACAGACAGACGGAGGGAAAAGAGGAGCCAGAGGAATGCCGGGGAAGCCGGAGGCCAGGGAGAGTGCATCCATGACAACCTCTGAATCTTCAGGATTCACACCTGTTCGCATGTCTTCCCCAGGCTCGCTGGGTTCCCCTGCTGAGAAATAAAACCCTTTTCAAGGTTGTGCTGCTATCTGCAGTGGTTTGGTGTCCAGATAACAAGAGCAAGGAGATACATTCTCATGTCAAGGCTCATGGGGAAAATACAGGAAGGAAAAATGTCAGCATTCGGATACCAATGGAAATGGAAAATTTCAAAAAAAAATCAAGAGAGAAAGAAAATGCGTTTTGGTGATAACAGGACTGGAGTGAGCTGAGGCTGGCCAAATGCTATGCTGGATCTCAACTGGCCACAATATCTTTCTTTGTTAACCTTGAATCCCAGCCATCCGCTCCAAGCATGGGGAGTAAAATGAGGGAACAAACTGGACCCCATATGTTTAAAATGAAGAGGTTTCAGGGCTGTATCAGTCACTTAAGCCTAATATTTGGATTTCCTTTAAATTGCATTGTCGTCAGAGGCTGTTCAGGCTGAGTTGCTTAGGCAGTAAATTCTGGTTCTAGCTGCCATTTCACATTATGCTAATGTATGTGAGAAACTGTCTCCCTGGATACCGTAGCAAATTGCCAGCTGAATCATAGAAATGCTGTCAACTTTTTTTTTTTTTTCTTCAAGTTTTCCATTTTTGCTTTGCCATTGTGTGTAGCCAAGAGAAACCGGGAGGTGGTGGGGGGGGAGGAGTTGGAAATACATTTTATATATATATATGTATGTTCAAGCTTCTATTGGATTGGTTTTGCCTGTTTGAGAAAAAAAATGTAGATTTCTGCCTTGTTTCTAAAGCAACCCACATGCATGTCTCCATTTTATTTCAAGTCATTTCATTGCCCAAATATCTACATCAGTTTCAGGGAATCAGCCTTGAGAGCCAGCAGAGGGAGAAAGAGAGCACCAAACCTGATTTTTCTATAGATTCCACTCAAAATCAGAGCCTGAACATAATGGACATTTGCTGAGCCCAAAGAGAAACATGCAACTCAAATGGATTCACCAGGTGAGGCCACTTTTTAAAAGACAGCTCAGGGTTCCTGGTGTGGTACAAACAGCCTTGGCTTGCAAACAGGTTCTAACTTTGGTGTTGCCATCTTCTCTCCTTGATGACTCTCCGCAAACAGTTCCTTTGTCTGTAAATTAGGAGAGGGAACTGAATGACCTCTAAGGTCCTCTTCGCCCTAACATTCTAAGTGTCTAAGGCTTTTTTCTGGCCTGAGCTGCCTTTTGGACCGTGGATAACGATACCCTACTTTCTTGGACTCGGGGGCTGGACCTGATAGCCTAGCAAGATTCTTCCGGGTCTAAGAGTTAAGATTCTGTGACGCTTGCACTGCAAAATGATAATTTCTCCTATTGTCAGATGGTGGGAGAGACTGATACATGCAAGGGTGAGAGATGGCAGCAACAGAAATGGAATGGTGGCTTCCAGAGCCTGGGGGAGGGGAAATAGGGAGGTATTAAAGAGTCCAAAGTTTCTATTATACAAGTGAATACATCCTAGAGATCTACTATACAGCACAGTTCCTATAATTAGTAATACTGTATTGTAATAGATAACCAACAAGGACCTACTGTGTAGCACAGGGCACTATACTCAATATCTTGTAATAACCTATAATGGAAGAGAAAGTAAAAAAAGAATATATGTGTATAATGCAATCACTTTGCTGTACACCTGAAAATAACAACATTGTAAATCAACTATATTTCAATAAAAATTTTTTAAAAATCAAATGGCAAAAAAATTTATTGTATACTTATAAACTTTGTAAGAGGGTAGATCTTACGTCAAGTGTTCTTATAAGATGATAATAATCATCATAGTAGTAGTAGTAGTAATAAATAAGAAGGTGGGAGGAAACTGTTAGAGGTGATGGATAGGTTTATGGCATATATCGTGGTAATGGTTTCACAAGTGTATACTTATCTCCAAACCCATCAAATTGTCAACATCAAAAACATACAGCTTTTTGCATGTCAATCATAACTCAATAAAGTGGGTTTTTTTAAAGAAAGAAAAATACAACAACAACCAAAAAGACAGCTGTGATAGACCGAGCACACACTCCCTTTTCACTTTGGGACCTCTAGCACTGGACTCCACTCTCCAATCCCCTTGTCCTTGTTCTGTTTTCTGGGATGGTGGAAAGGACAGAGAGCCCGGAGCAGAGCAGGAGCTCAGACTCCGGGAGATGTGGTGATGATCAAGATCACTCACCACTCTCAATTACTTGTTGGGTTGTAGACTTCCTGTCCTGCTGTTTGGTTACCCGTGGGACCACAGACGATTAACAATTTCTGCACTCGAGACCCTCCTCTACATCCACAATTTCTGTGCCTGGTCTGCCCCATTCCCAACCATCCAGAAGTACTACTCAGAGTCCAATGCTCTCTCTTCCTGCAGACTAAGATTCTAACTCCTGCCCCCACTTCACCCCAGCCTTTGCTAAGAATCTGATCAATGCGAGGGTAGCACACTCAAATGCCTTTAGGAGACAATCAAGAAATCGAAACAAATGAGGTTGCCCAAGGTAAGGCTATAGGGAGGAGGAGGACTGCGGCTCAAGAGAGGAGACCAGATCCACCGCCCCACCCCAACAAATGAGGCATTCAAAACGCATTTGTAAAAACTCTGTGCCCCAAACAAAACAACTGTGCAGAAATCAGGCCGCACTCTACCAGTTTTTGACTGCAAGGAATGTGTTCATTAAATTTGGGTTTCTTCAACAAATGCTGGAGAGGGTGTGGAGAAAAGGGAACCCTCTTGCACTGTTGGTGGGAATGTAAATTGATACAGCCACTATGGAGAACAGTATGGAGGTTCCTTAAAAAACTAAAAATAGAATTACCATATGACCCAGCAATCCCACTACTGGGCGTATACCCTGAGAAAACCATAATTCAAAAAGACACATGCACCCCAATGTTCATGGCAGCACTATTTACAATAGCCAGGACATGAAAGCAACCTAAATGCCCATCGACAGACAAATGTATAAAGAAGACGTGGTACATATATACAATGGAATATTACTCAGCCATAAAAAGGAACGAAATTGGGTCATTTGTAGAGACGTGGATGGATCTAGAGTCTGTCATACAGAGTGAAGTGAGTCAGAAAGAGAAAAACAAGTATCGTATATTAACACATATATGTGGAACCTAGAAAAATGGTACAGATGAACCGGTTTGCCGGGCAGAAATAGAGACACAGATGTAGAGAACAAACGTATGGACACCAAGGGGGGAAAGCGGCGGGGGCGGGGGTGGGTGGTGGTGGTGGGATGAATTGGGAGATTGGGATTGACATGTATACACTGATGTGTATAAAATAGATGACTAATAAGAACCTACAGAAACTAACACACAATTGTAAAGCAATTATACTCCAATAAAGATGTTTAAAAAAAAAAAGGAATGTGCTGTATAAAAAAAGTAAATAAAATGAAATTCAAAAAAAATTGAGGTTTCTTTTTAAGTACAGGAATATACCTGCATTGAGAATTCTCAGTTCTTTTCGATGACTAAGGCTGAACTTGGATCACCACTTACCCTATGACACATGATCTTCCTTTCAATGTAGTAACTCTTAAAGCTTCCTTACCAGAAAGCCTATGTTATTTTTTATGAACTGTTTGAAGCCTCATCTCTAGACCAGTTCCATAATTTTTCAATGAAAATACTCCCGAGAATGAAGTCATACCTCTAGGGTTACCCCAAAGTGGTCAGCGTAAGTGTAAAATTTCTCTGATGTCTCATGGTTTTATCCAAACACATGAAGTACTTTTTTCTGAATTTTGTATCCTACTTTATGTTATACCTGTGTTTATTACTTTGAAAATAATGTATTTTAAATTACTTATCACCTACTTAACTCTTCACTCCAAATCTTCAAGTGAAAGGGACCCTCCTAAATGAGACGTTTTTTTTCCACCATACCTCAGGTGGGACCTGGGCTCCCCTGTGCTGCGTAAATGGTAAGATCCAATGCTGCTCTTTTAGGGGAGAAGGATGTTTGTTCATGAAATCAAAGGTTTGGAAACTACTATTTCTAGCCCCTGCTCTTCTGCCTTCTTCCTGTGACCCAACTCTTCCACAATCCCTAAGTCTTGTCAAAATCAACAATAAGCAAAGTACCCCAGTTTCTTCAAGGCTCAACTCTGGGCTTGCACTAAAGCAGCTTCTCATAACACCTTCACCCTCTTCTCCCAGAATGAAGAGTCAGCTACAGTTCCCCAGTCCTGCCTCTGGGGCCCTGATCCCACTGGCAGAGATCCTGCCAAGAGCAGGGAAAAACGAGAAAGACCCACAGGTGGAGCCTGACATTATGCTCCTGAAATCATGTGCAAAATAAGCCTTGGTATATGGAATCCTATCTGCCCATTGACCCCATAGTTACTTCTCTTCTCTAATGGTTGCTTTTCTAAAGACAGTGGACGCAAACACACGAACTTGGCGTTCCCCTGACCTCTACCGGGTATAGTCAGTGATTTGAAATACTCAGGGGATATAAAGAACTTTTCTTATTGTGAAATAAAAAAGTGTTTCATATGGGGAAAGACTGCCCCTTGATTTATATATTTTGTAAGTCTAGATTTTGATTTATCAGTTGCCGTTAAAATTGGGTCACCTTTTCTTAGATTCTGGAATCTAAGAATTGTGAAGATCAGGGCTCAGTTCTCTCATTCATCCCTTTTGAATTCTACTTGAAGTAAACAAGCTTCTAATTTCAAGTGAGAAGGAAAGCAAAAAAAGAAGCCAAGGGGAGTGGAGCCGTCTCCCCCAGGAACTTTGAGCTATCACTGGTGGGCACTTAGTCTCATGGGCACCACCTGTTAGGGCTTACCTCTGAAAGCTCTTTCCCCACCCACACCACCTCTCCACTTTGCTGGAGATTCCCAAACTTCCATGCCCAGATGCCAATCACACAAGTGAGGCATTGCCCTCTTAAGAAAGAAAGCACTTCTGCCCATTTTTTTTAACTGGCTTGCTTGGTTTTTTGTTGTTGAGCAGTATGAGTTCTTTATATATTTTGGATATTAACCCCTTATCGAATGTATCATTTCTCCCATTTGGTAGGTTGTGTTTTCATTTTTTTTTATGGTTTCCTTTTGTTGTGCAGAAGCTATTCAGTTTGATGTAGTCCCACTTATTTACTTTTGTTTTTGCTTCCCTTGTCTGAGCCAGATTTAGAAAGACATTGCTAAGAGCAATGTGTACACACACACACACACACACACACACACACACACACACACACACACACACACTGGAATACTACTCGGCCATAAGAAGGACGAAATCTTGCCATTTGCAACAACATGGATGGACTTTGAGGGTATCATGCTAAATGAAATAAGTCAGACAGAGAAAGACAAAATACCATATGATTTCACTCATATGTGGAATATTAAAAAGAATAAACAAACAGAAACAAATGAACAAACCAAACCAAACAAAAACAAGCATCTAGATACAGATAACATAATAGCGGTTATCAAAGAGGAAGGGGCGGGGGAGAGGGAACATAGGTAAAGGGGACCCAACTGTACGGTGACAGATGGAAAATAAATTTTTGGCGGTGAGCACATTGTAGGGTATACAGAAGTAGAACTATAATGTACACATGCAACCTATATAATGTTACAAGTCAATGTTACTTCAATAAAGATAAATAAAACCAAAAAAATACAACAGCAAAATCACTACCCTTCCTTCCCATCAGGAATGTTCTTTTCTACATTACTAGCAGAGTCCACGTGAGCCACACTTTTGAAACCATTTTGAAAGGCAAAAAGCCAAACTCACAAATAAGCAAAAAGTTGGAAGGGAGAAAAGAAGGGGACAGGGAGGCGGAACTCCTTTTACCAAAAGGCATCTATCTTTGCCCTGGGATCCAGATGCAGGCGTTATTATAGGAGGAGGCTCTCTGCTCCATTTGTGGTGGGATTATAGGTCCCTCGTCTTAGGAGCTACCACTCTTTGTAAAGCATTCAAAAATGAAGGGAAAATGTGTATCTGAAATGAAAATAGTATAGAAAAATAGGAGCTCAACTAATACATGTGTAACTTAATGCAGTTTCCGGAGCACAGCTATTGTGTAAACCAAGATACACCCGCTACAGGGGATTAGAAAGAGCAGAAGCCTGGAGCTGGTGAGGCTGCTGATTTAAGATCCAATAGCCCAGGGAGGAGGGAAGTGCCTGGAACTGTCAGGACGCAACAGGGTAGGGAGAACACACTCAAAAGGACTTGACTGAAGAGAGTTTCAGGAAGGCACCTAGCACAGTTCTGTGCAGAATTTAAGGGACAGTGAAGCAGCCAGGGATTGGCAACAAAAGGGAAGCTATCACCGCCCCTAAGCCTGGGGGAAAAGGGGAGGGAAGTGTGAGGCTGGGAAGAGTCAGAGCAGTGGAAGAGACCCCCAGCCCCGCAGCAGGACCCGTGCCTTAAAGGAGCCCAGCAGTGCAGCACTGGAGGATGCAGAAGGCGGGGCGTGGTGCCGATGGAGAAAGCCACCTCTTCCCTCTGGCCTCGCCTCCCACTCACCGAACCCAGACGGAAAGCCGAGAGTAAGTGGGCCCGGAGGTGATGCAGGCCATCAGGGTTAGCTTCCCGGGGCCCAGAGAATGAAGCTGGGGCAAATGAAGCAAAACCAGCAAAAAGCCCTAAACTGAGGGTCAGGACACCTGGTTCCAGCTGTGCCACTACTGACTTTGTGACTTTGGACACCCTTCAACATGGTTAGGCTTCCAGGAAAGAGACTGAACTAGACAGTCTCTATGGTGTCTTTTAGTTTTTACATCCTGCAACTCTAATCCAAGAATAATACAGATGCAAAAGCTAAGGAGATCCAGGAGATGTGCAGAATTAGCAGATAACACATTAGCTACTATGGTTATCACAAAGCTTTAAACCTGTACCCTTCAATCTATGAAACAGTCTGTTTTCTACCTCCATAATCCAGATAGAGATCAAATCCACAGGAACAGAAATATAGGCCCAAGGAATTCTCGTCTCTTGATTCTCAGCTTTACCCACCAGAGCTAGTCTCGCATTTTGACCGGTTTCCCTTTGGATTATTGAAGAGTTCACAATTTCACATGGCTGCCTTGCTCCTTTTGAGAACAGCAAACATGGACAATATTAGAAGATGAGGTAGCTTGCGCTCCAGCCTCTGCAGCTGTGCATGCAGGCGAGAGGGCTCAGACACCCAAATGGGGAAGGGGACTGAAGTCCAGTCCTCACCTTGCAGACCAGCCGCTTCTACTGCAGAAGTCCCCACTCCTCAGCGTCTCTCCCATCTTGGCCTGAAGCCTGCCCCCCAGCTCAGCCTAGCGGGGAGAGGAGCCTACAGACCGAGAGGCTCGCATTGGAGCCCTCTTTCCCTGTCTCATCAGTTGCCTCTCATCAAGTCAGTTCTGTAGCTTGGCAAAATCTTTCTCTTGTTATCTCAAAGCAGCTTGAAAAAGAACACTAATACACAGTAGAATCCCATTTTTTTAAGCCTTAAGCAAATAGAAATCTTGGAGAAATTCCTTTCTCCTAAGCGAAAAATAAAAGAATTAAATGATAAAAGAAGCATCAAGTTGACTGATATTTCAAAGAGCAGTTGTGACCTCCCTTGCACCCTGGGAAGGGTAAAACGCGCTGCCCCTCATGTGAGTTCCTCCCGGGTGCAGCTGCTGACATCCTCAGACGAAAAGCCCAGGGGGAGGCAGCCTGAGGAAAAAAATGTCATTTTAAGGCCAAGTCTACTAATAAGTTAAAGAAATGAGAGCCTGTTAACCTTGGAGAGAGTACTGTGGGTTGGGACACACTGTAACTAACAGTTAATTACAACCCGGGGTCGATAAATTAAATTATACCTGGGGTAATAAACACTCTAATTTTGCTTTATAAGTTTGCTCTGGAGTTATTACTGTCATTTTACTTAATAATTATGGCTTAATGTGTTAATAATTTTTACTTATGCAGTAATCTTGCAAGCTAAGTAGTTACCTGGGAACTCGACGTCGTGCACCTAGTAGGTCCTGTCAATAAATGTTAATTGAACCGTCTGCAGCTGCAGAACTTCAGAAGCTATGAGAGAGCCGTGCTCTTTCTTCACCCTCTCATGCTCCCCTGATCCTGTCCAGTAGCATCTTGGATCACCTCCCTCTGGCCCATTCCCAGATGCACATACTATGTGATTCCCTGGACAACTGTCCACGTGCACCGTCTGGCCCCTTCTGTCTGTCATTTCTTTATGCATCTCTGATTCCTGTGGGGTGTTTTTGTTTGTTTGTCTGTTTTTGCCTCTGGCATAGAATTTTCTGGCAAAGACAGTGCTTCCTCCTTGGGGACTTAGGGGTTCCCATACGAGTTAGACTGGGAACCTCTTACCCATCACTGTACCTTCAGGGTGGAGCCCCGCGGCACAGAGGCCTAAGGGAGACTGTTAAAGCTGACTCTTTAGGGAAACACCAAGTTGAATACAAAGTAAAGGGTCTATGAAGGGGGCGGGGTGGGGGGGTCTTCCTTTCCCACAGCCTGGAGTTTGGAGAAATGTCCCCCATAAGTGTTTTCAGAAAGACTGTAGTGAGATTAGACCAATTTGGTCCTGTCTGATGCGAAAAAGGCTTTTCAGGAACCCTGAGGCACGCTGGTCAGGGCTCCACTTGGTGAAGAAGGTTAAAACACTCCAGTGGGAAAGAGAAACTGATTTAGCATCTCTTGGGGAGGGGGTGGAAGAGCTGTGAGTGGCCCAGCGCTCAGCAGGAGCCTCTGGCTGCGGAGAGGCAGACTCCGATGCTATCAGGAGGTCTCGGGAGGACGGAGGGAAGGTGGGCACCGGGAACCTGCTCTGCCCCTGTGAGAAAGGTTCTCTCTACCCCACTCTCTGCTCTTTCCTCTGAGCTCCAGTAACTGAACGGTTCTCTCTACTCCACCATGCTTTCTTTCCGTCTCAATGTATTTCCTTCTGGTTCTGTCCCAATTACACAAGACGGGGTACAAGGTAGTGGAAAAGAACACTGATTCTGGAGCTAGACTGCCCAGTTCAAATCCTTCCTCTGCCTCTCACTAGCTGTGTGACTTTGAACATGTTACTTAACCTCTCTGTACTTCAACTGTCTCATCTATAAAATTGAATAATAATAATAGTACTTACTCATAGGGTTAAGTATGAAGATTCAGTAAATTAACATATGAGTGCTGTAAAAGGGACCTGAAGCTCGACTAACCTGCCTAAAAGACAAGATTCAGGTTGAAGAGGAAAAGCAAGCAGGCCAGAAACCCATCCCCAAAGGAGGCAGGAGCCTGGACCAGCGCTACCAGAACAGCTAATAAAAAGACAGGATGCCCAGTTACATTCAAAGTTCAGATAAACAACAAATAAATCATCAGTATAAGTATGTTTCAAACGTTGTATGGGACATACTTATACTAAAAACGTGTTTGCTGTTTATCTGAAATTCAGATGTAACTGAGCATCCTGTATGTAATACGGCAAACTTAGCCTGGGCATCAGGCTGGGATAGGGATCCAGTAAGTTCGCCGTGTACCTATTTCACACAGATGACATATTAGGCTCCAGCAGAAGGCTGAGGTCGTGGTGGCCAGGACCCTACACATGAGGCCTGGGAGTGGTTCAGGTTGTTCAGGACCCTGAGAACTCTCAAGCACCTTCCAAACTCTGAGATTTCTCCTCAGATTATTTCGCCACCCTGCGCCCTTATTCAAATCAGGATTCCTCCCTTGCTTGAGCACTTCTGGACTCGACACTCACAATTCCTCAGACGCAGTTCCCTCCTCCCGGGAGTGTACCCGCACTGCATGCTGCACACGCTGGCTCCAGTGCTGGTGAGGCGGCCCCGGAGGAGCACGGGCGCTCGAGTCAGCAACTGCTGAGTTCCAACCCTCGGCGCACCATTCACCAGCCATGTGACTCTGCGAGACTCAGTTTCCGCCTATGTAAAACTGTGTCAATAACAGCCACCTTGCAGAGTGTTTGCGAAAACTGGCGGCAATGCATCCATTCAGTATGAGATGCCAGGCACACACAGTTGCTTAAGTAGTAACTGAGCTAAGAGTAGTAATCGTTGTTGTTGCTACCATAATTATTATTATTATTGCCAATTTCCACCTGAAAATCTTTCATTTTGAAAGTTTCCTTTCTTTCAAATGAATTCACCACTACTCCTTTGGCGCTGTAAGTTTACAGTCTGTTTCCTTAAAGAGAGTAACACCTATGTGGAATTAATCATCTCCCCTGGAGTTTGTCTCTGAATTATTACAATGATATTAGATGGAGGTGAGTCTCATATTCGATTTAATATAACCACATACAATTTGTTTTTAAAATTCTGCTACTCTGAAAAGCATCTCCAGGGAAGACATGAAATTGTATCATCACCTGTTGCAATGGCAGAAGACGAACTTCCTGTTTACAGCAGAAAATACTCCAGGGAGCTGCCATATTCCATTTTTCCTAACAACCCCACCCTTAGTCGGGCACATCGCAATAGGGCTTGTTTTCTCACTGTTTCCCATGTGACTGCCAACTGTTCATGCTTCAACATCAGCTAACACGCTCCCTTACCAGGCATTCCTCTGCCCTTCCACCATCAGTGCCATTCTTGCCCTTCCCAGCTAGACCAGCTCTCCACACTTTTCTAGAGGGAGCCACTGATATCAAACAACCCTCACTGTCTGCATCCCAGAAATCTCAGCAGGAAATCTCAGCAGAAAGTTGGAAAATCACAGTAAGGAGAGATTCCAGCTCCGTGCACACAACAAAATATTTGTGACTTAAGAAACAATTTGCAGGGTACTATGGAAATAGAATTGAAAGGAAGGGAAGGCGTAGATGGGTTGTATGTGTATTAACAGAGGACTGAGTAAGTAGATGTGATGGTGCCTTTAGGACCTTGTAAAAGCCCTTAGATCCTAATTAGGATTATTAGAGTTGGGGGAAAAAAACAGGACACCCAGTTAAATCTGAGTATCAGATAAATAATGAGTAACTTTTTAGTATGTCTCAGGAAATAATGGGGACATACTTACATACTTACACTTGCTTTAGTAGAAGTATATACTTGCACTAAAAAAATTATTCATTGTTTATCTGAAATTCAAATTTAACTCAGCCTCCTATATTTCACCTGGCCTGGAGACATCAGACCTCCAATCAGACACTGGAGACATCTTGGTACTAACTGCTCTCACCTGTTGAAGAAGCTGCCAGAAATCCTCTCTCATTCACTCTTCCACTACATCCTCCACTGGAGGTACAGAGATGAAGAAAGCACGTTGCTCACCCTCTTTCCCTTTCCCCACTGGCAAAAAGAATGAGAGACCCAAAGAAAAACCCTTTCCCTGGTGACAGAGGGAGACGCCATGGAGGTGGCTGAACTCAAACTCCTTGAACAGAATGCGTGACCCTAACTTGCTTGCAGGGTCCTTCATGGGTCTGGGATGATGGGAGCAGCCTAAAATTGTACACAAAACTTTGTGAGTATGCATTTCTCCAGAGAGAGTAAAAGTAGAGACAGGGGCAGAGATAGAGCTATATGTACAGACACGGACAGAGACATGGTGACAAAGAGAGACACTACTCAACCATGCATTCTTCCTCATGCTAGGAAGGGTCATGCAGTGAGTCTGACAGACAAGATCCCTGACTTCCAGGCACTCACATCCTAGAGGAGGAGAAGAGCTATAAGAAGTAAACAGATAGATACATACTGATTGCAGAGGGTGATAAGTGCTCTAAAGAAATAATGCTTGGTAATGGAGAAAAGAGTGCTAGAGGTGACTGGACATTCTCTCTATGCCGTCACTCTCCTACTGGAAACCTGCACAGGTTCCATGTCCTTCTGGAGCACAGCATTGGTAAGTCTGGCACTTAGGACTTTCTGTAACCTAACCCCAATCAGTTTACCCAATTTCATCCTCCGCAACACAAATGCTCCACCTCCACCAAGCCTCTGTACCTTTGTATATGTTTAGGCTGTTTTCCAGCTTCAATTATTTCTTCCAGTTTTATCTATACCGTCCAATATGGTTCATCCAGTTCATGACTCGACCTCCTCCAAGCAGCCCTCTCTGGTTACTGCCTCACTTAATACTACTTAACTTCCTTTGCATTCCTAAGCACACAGGCTATACTATAAAATACTTTATATATTTAGCCAGATTATTTTAAAATCCTTTTATTTGAGTTACTCTTGTCTCTCCGTGTAGGCTATAAGCTCCTGAAGAATAGATACCACTCCAAACAGCCTTTTGTAGTCTCAAAAACCCCTTGCCTGATGATAAACTGGACCTGATAGATACTTGGTGAAATCATGAATGAAAAACTGCCACTTGCATCAATGTAGGACAAGGGGTCACTCACCTGTAAGTACTTTCCAATTCCATTTTACTCAGGGAATAATAAACATTTGATGATATGATTTGATTTGAACTAAAATAAGCATGGCTCCACTGAAATGAACATCAACAAAAATGTACAGAAGTTGCTGCCGTTCTTCCATTGATGTCTAGGACCTGGAAGAATCTGATTCTTAGTCAGAATCAACCCCTTCAGAAACAAATTTGAACAAAACGTAGGCTGTGCTAAACCAAAGCCAGACGGGCTCTTGTAGAGTCTGTAGAAATCTCTAGAAGTTACAGGTTTAATCAGAATTCAGAAAAAAAAAAAAAAAACATTTCCCAAATTCTACTATTTCCATCCTTACCTCCTAACCCTTTTCCAGTCTGATGGTGGTTCTGGAATGAGATCCAAATAGTGCTTGTTTACATAATGGAAGTGGATTTACATCTGATTCCACATGACAACATCATGCGCCATAATGAAATTCACTGGACAACTTACACAACGAAAAGAATGTGGATTTGGGATAGGTTTGGAAGCAGATCTGCTCATAGCATGCTGATTCCCCTGCCTCTATTTCAGCTGAAAATCTACAGACATTCCCAAATACTATGGAGCTCTGTCAGGGGCGCCAGCTTATGAGTGCAGTGCCTGCATCTGAGCTTGGGGACAAGTGAAAACATATGTGCATTATTTGCAGATACAAGAGAGTTTGCAGAAGAGGATTCTCAGAAGGGAAGGGAAACAGTTCTGAGACCTCAATGATTCCTCTCCGTGCTGTAAACTCAATAGGCTCTCAGAGATTTTTTTGTTGTGTTTTTCCATTTTATAAAGTGTACTCGAAAGAAGACTCAACCCTGGCAATCATCCTGTAGTAACATCCAGGCCCTGTGAGCAAAATTATCTATGGGCGTGAAATGAACAAACCTCTTTCCACTAAGTCCTTTCTTCGTCCTCATCCAGAAGAACCCTGGGTTCTGCCTCTGGCCTGTCCGTGGTTCCGCTGTCCCTCCTGCTATCAAGAGGCACAGGTGGCAGCCACACCAGGAAACCTCCTCAACTCCTTGACCCCTCGATGTGACGCTTCTTTGCTTTCCTCCCATGTCTCTGGTCACCCCTTCTCTGTGCCCTTTGCTGACCCCTTCTTCCCCCAAGTGCAAGCCCTGTGCACTTCACGGACTCTGGCCTTCACTCTCCTCCTTCATTTAGGAAACACATCCTACTTATGACTTCACGATCACCTCTACTCCATGACTCTCAATCTGTATTCCTCCCTCAGTTTCTCATCTACGCTCCAGTTCAGGTGTCCACAAGCATCTCCAACTGGACATGTCGTCATCACAAACTATTCTCCTTCAACAGCCTAACTAGGTTTGGTCACCCTACCTGAAGCCTGAAGCCATTCATCTGTTCATTCAACAACAGCTTACCTGTGTGTCTTTTATTTCTCATATACCTACCAGTCAACCATAACTAAAACTGTAACCCATATTATTCCTACTCAAAAAACTATCTTCCTTCCTCTCCACGTATCCCATGAGAACTATCGTCATGACTCAGTTTTAGTCCTAACTGATCTCTCCCTTCCATGAATGTCTGAAGCACTTACTATCTCTTATGCACTTAATAAAACAATGCCTTGGACTCTTAACTGTTTCCTGCAGACATATTATATATCTCAAAGTATTCTATGAGCTTCTGGATAATAGGAACTGTGTTGGTGAATTTATTTTAAAGTATCTGCCTATCTTAACACATAAATGAATGAGCTGATCTTTATAAAATGCTTATTTCAGGGACTAGCACAAAATATGAGCCTAAAAATATAGGTTTAAAGATAATTAAGTAGGACTTCCCTGGTGGCACAGTGGTTAAGAATCCGCCTGTCAATGTAGGGAACACGGGTTCAAGCCCTGGTCAGCCCTGGTCAGGGAAGATCCCACATGCCGCGGAGCAGGTAAGCCCGTGCACCACAACAACTGAGCCTGCGTTCTAGAGCCCGCGAGCCACAACTACTGAGCCCGTGTGCCACAACTACTGAAGCCCACGCACCTAGAGCCCGTGCTCTGCAACAAGAGAAGCCACCGCAATGAGAAGCCCACGCACCACAACGAAGAGTAGCCCCCGCTCACGGCAACTAGAGAAAGCCCGCGCACAGCAATGAAGACCCAAAGCAGCCAAAAATAAATTAATTTTAAAAAAAAGATAAGTAGATACTCAATAAACACTTGGCAAACTGAGTAAGACTGAACTATGTGAAATGCTCCCAAGACATCCACATCCCAAGAGGCCCCAGTTTGCCTCTTCTGCCAGTTGTAGAGGAAGCTCAGAGTGCCAGGCCACATCTGGGCCAGGCATCTGGAGGATGTGCGTGCATGGTGGATACATGTTTGGGTCTTAAGGGGTCAAGCAAAAACAACTCATGCAGACTTGAATTATCTGGAGAGTGAAAATGGAACATGGAAATACATTAGCTACTATTTTATTCCTTCTCCCCACTGCCTTTAATCATGTAACTGCTTGATTTAACCTCTTCTCAGTTCTGTAACTGGACGCCTGCCTGGCAGTAGGAATGAGTGTGTTCTAAAAAAGTGGATCTGGACTCAGAGGCTAATACAGTGGAAGAACCACACAGAGGCAGCTGAATCTGACAATGAGGAAGGAAGCTGAGGTCGGAGGAGGAGAGTGACTTACTCAAGGTCACACATCTACTGGCCCAAGTTAACCTGAGGGCCCTGCCTCAGTCCCCTCTCCCCCCAGGTCTTGTCCAATGACAATACCCCGTCCCAGCTGACCTTTCCCTCAGCTTCATAAGCATCTCACATCCTTGGCTAAGATGCTGTTTATCACTTCCCATGGCGACCATAACCCCACAAAGCAGAGCTGACCTCCCTTCGCCCCTTGCAAGGATAGAAAAGCTGAGAGCCTTCTGTGTTCTTTTTAATCTCAAAACAGAAGCTAATTGTTGGGGTCAGACCGAAAAAACAAGCGACCATCCCAGCAGCCCTCTCGGCAAAACCCAACACAGAGTGCCTAGCTGACCTCAGATGGATTGAGTAGCAGGGATATTTTTCCCCTTTGTTAGTCAGTGACCCTCAAGAAAAGGAAATCAATCAAGGGTTCCAGGAGTTTAGTTTTTTAGGTCTGCTTAAATTTTATTTTAGAGTAAGGGAAAAATCTAAACTGTCTCCTTTTTTTTTTTTTTTTTTTTTTTAACTATTGGGAATTCAAAATTATTCAATACAAAAAAATAATTTTTTTAGAAGGTGGAACACGGAGGATTTTTAGGGCAGTGAAAATACTGTATGATCCTGCAGTGATGGATACATGTCATTCGACATTTCCCCACCCCACAGAACGTACACCACCAAGAGTGAACCTTAAGGTAAACTATGGACTTCGGGTGATAACGAGGTGTCGGTGTAGGTTGATGGGGTGTAACAGGTGCGCTGCTCTGGTGGGGGAGGTGGATGATGGGGGAGGCTGTGCATGTGGGGCAGGGGATGAGGTACATGGGAAATCTCTGTACGTTCCACTCGGTGTTGCTGTGATCCTACAGCTTGCTCTAAAAACAACATCTATTTAAAAAAAAAAAATACACTGTATGACTAGTTCATAAAGAAAGTCAGATATGAAAGGAGGAGAGAGGGGAAGTAAAAAAGCTGGATGGAGGGTGAGATGAAAAACGATATCGGAAAGGCAGGAAACAAAATCTGCTGCAATTAAAAAGTGGAAAAACAGCAGTTATAATCCCACATAAAGAGTCAGAAAGGTAGTTAAAGAAGACACTCATACACACGTTTAAAATGAAACACTTGAAAATAACCAAACAGAGGGGGGATACTGTGGAAAAAACACTATAAAGTTCTGTTTATATTTTGTTCTTTTCAATTCAACAGGGCTTTAAAATATCCTAAGATAGCAACATGTGCCTGAATTGAGCATCTGAATTGTGGCTGCTGTGATAGAGAAAATGAATTTTTAATTTGACACAATTTTAATTACTCTTAAGCTTATATTTAAAAATGAAAGTAATATAAAGTCTTTTTTCATGAAACACAATGTTATTTAGTAGGACTACTTTTCACTTTGCTTCAAAGTCAAATCAATTCATTCCTCACTGATAAACCAGTTTTATTAACACGGATAAATAAAGAAAACTGATTTTGGAGGGTACTCAATTTAGTTACTGAAAAACTTTTACATGTGTTTGGAACAACTTGGATCTGTGAATCCACATTTTCCACTGTAAATTTTTTGAACTCTAAATACCGACCAAATATTTCTGATGAAAATTTAGCACTCACATTCAGATGTGTTCTAAGTGTAAAATACCCACCAGATTTTGAAGACTTAGTATGAAAATCAAGAATGTAAAATACCTCAACTAATAATTTTTTATGTTGATGAGATACTGAAATGAGGTTATTTTGGATAGATACGGTTAAATAAAATACAGTATTAAATATAATGTCACCTGTTTCTTTTCACTTTTTTTTTTTTAATGCAGTTACTGGAAAATTAAAAATTTAGTATATGGCTCACATCGCGCTTCCATCAGTTAGCACTGCTCTGAAGGAAGCAAGGCAAAGCTATTTTAAAAGAGATCTAATGGAAACCAGCATCACCACATGCACCCAAATCTTGCCGGAGCTTGATAGCTGAGGAGTCAGATGAATTCTAAATAATCTGCCATGCTGATTTCTGGGGTTAGACGAGCCAGGGGAAGCAGAAACCCACTTTGGATCAAAAAGGGATCTGAAAGGAAGCGATAATGTTCTGACCTCACAGAGAGGGTTTCCGTGGGCTTCCTGCCCAGAGGAGACACAGGGCGGCAAGTCCAAGGGCAGCCTCGCCAGCACCCACCTTTCGGAGAACTTTCCAAAAGCTGGCAGGTACCAAATCACCAGGAGGAGGAGAAAAACAGAGATGTGAACGAACAAAAGGAACACAAGCACACCCAGAGCAGGGGATGGTAAGAAAGCAATCTGCTTTATGTAAATGACAGCAAAAAGTGCTTGTAGCTGGAAAATCCATCCTGGGGTTTGCCAAAGTCAAAGAAATGTAGATCTAACTCAACTCTGACAGCATTCTCTTTGGGGTGAAAATGTAATCCAATTAATTAAAGAGTTTTATCCCCAGACATTCTTAAAAGTAAAATTTCTACTCACAGAAATTCTTGTCCTCATTTGCAACAGAGAAAATCATCAACTTTCTACTTTGGGAAAGTAAAGGTATCATCACCCACGGAAGAGAGAAGAGTATCTTCTACTTTTATGGCCTAATATCCCAGTATCTTGGGACTTTTTAAGGTACTGATGCTCACATTATTAGGTTCAGGTTGTTGTTGGTTTGTTGCTGTTATTGTTGTTGTTTTCAGTTCATCATAAACTATATCATCTCTTGAAACTTGGCCCAGAGCCCAGAAGACCCTGAAAATGGATTGTGTAGATTTAGAAGCTTAAACACTGTAACAGAAGCTTAGAGGCCTCTAGAAGGAAGCTATAGCCTTCTTAGTGTTACACACACAAAACAGATCCAACCCTGTACTTTATACATATTTTTTAATATTAATGGTGATGAATTTGAATTACTGGCTTCCTAAACTCCCTCCAAAAAAACTTTCATTTTATTAATCGGGGGTGGGGGTGGAGGGGTGGAATTCATAGCAGAAAGAAATTGCTTTCTAAGCCATCTAATACAGGAGTCACTAGCCACACGTGCCTACTGAGCACTTGAAATCTAGCTGGTCCAGATGGAGACTGTAAAACTTACACTGGATTCCGAAGACCTAGTACCCAAAATTTTAGAACAACTTATTAAAATTTTTTAAAATAGATTATATGTTGAAATAAAATTGTGATTATTTTAGGTTAAATAAACTACATTATTAAGGTAAACGTCACCTGTTTCTTTTCATTTTTTAAAAAGTGGCTATTAAAAATTTTCAGTCTATGGCTCATATTTCTATTGGACAGTGCTGTTCCAAAGTGACCAACTTTAGCTCCCTAAAAGCAGGGGGAAAACGGCCCACATTCACTTATACATGAGGTCGATGATATTCTGGAGCAGGACCACCAAGTCCTGCGGACAAGCCCTGACTCCCTGATGCAGTGTCTAGAACCATCAAGAAAGCTACTCTGCTGTTGGAAACCCACAGATGGGCCCAGGGTGGTGGACAGTTGTCAGAATGGAGGTGTTCTGAGACTCTTGCTGCCCCCTGTAGCGGACGCTGTGATACGCCACCAGATCCCTCTGCAGCACCGAGGCTCACAGCTGAGACTCTCCCTGGTCATTGTCCTTGGCCAAAGGGAGCCGCCTCGCCCAAGGCTAGACGCTTTCCAAGCAGCAGCCTGCACCCAGTGACAGGTCAATGTGGTGGTCAATGCCTTGCCTTAATTCAGGACACTCTGAAGGGCTATCCCAGCTCCAAAGCCCCCTGTGCGATCAGCTGAGGTCTCTGTCACTCCATTACCATCTAGCTGTTCCTTCTGCCCAATCCTGCTTCCCTCTCTCGTTCCCTCACAGGGCATTTCCCAGTAAACCCTCTGCACGCAAAGCTCAGTCTCAAGGTCTATGTTATGGACTGAAAGATTGTGTACTCCCCCCCATTCATATGCTGAAACCCTAATCCCCAATGTCATGGGTTTTGGAGACGGAGACTCTGCGAGGTAATTATGTCATGAAGCTGGAGCCTTCATGATGGCATTAGTGCTTACAAGAAAAGACCCTAGAGAGATTGTTTCCTCTCTCTACCCTCCACCATGTGAAGATGTACGTAGCAAGAAGACAGCCATCTGCAAACCAGGAAGTGGGCCCTCACCAGAACACATCTGTAGCCTGTAGGCACGTTGATCTTAGATTTCCAACCTCCAAAACTGAGAAGATAAACATCTGTTGTTTAAGCCTCCCAGTCCATCATGTTTTTGTCATAGCAGCCCGAACTAAGACAGCCTGCTTCTCAGTGAACCCACCTAAGACATCCCCAGATATGGAGAAAACGTTATGGAAAAAGGGTATTGTGTGCACACACATGTACACGCATTTGAGCTCAGGAATGAAGTCAGGATATTTGAGTCAGCTACACACACACACATACACAAAAAATGAAGCTCGTATCAGTTCCCCCTCGCTCTTCTCAGTTGTGGTGATTACTGTGAAACATCTGTCCATCTCTGCTTATTTGGGCAAAGAAAAGACATCCTGACACCCAAGAGCTAAGCTACACATATAGCTGGTGATGTCACCTACTTAGAGCCCTTTTTAAGAAGTCCAGAGATAAAGGCTTCAGCTATTCCAAGCGGACATAACAATTTCCTTGTGTTCCTTGACCACAAACGGCACCCCTCACCACACAGACCCCTGGAAGCATGTGCGCTATTGGTCTCAGGGCGGCTGTGGGGAACACAGGCACAAAGGGTGACCAGGTAACCCGCAAAGGCACACGCAGGCAGGGGGCTGCCCAGCCTCCCTCTGGTGTGACCTGCCCAGGTTCGCTTACTGCTACCATCACAAAAGGAGTGATTCTCCCCCCAGCAATGGTTCTTCACATTCCTGCTCTGAGCATTTTTTCTCTGCAACGTTACCTCCCTACCTGGTCCATGATACTTCAGTTGAATAGCACAGGTATTGTTCCTACAGGTCAGAGGATCTTGGGGTGCAGGTTTTACAGTCAAGACACATCGCAAGTAAGGCTTTTTATTACACCCCAAGTCAGGTGAGGATGGGCGACAACATTCCAGGGGCTGCCTGGTGGTCTCTCTTCCCAAGCCCTGGAGGTTGTTATAACCCTGAGCTGCTTCCTTTGCCTCCACAGAGAAGTAGGGCCTTTCCAATCCGGACTCAGATCTATTCCTGGGCTTCCAGTTATGACTTACCTGGATCTACAACATGCACTACACTCCCGGGCTCCAACCCTGGGGACCAGCTACACAACTTGCTGACTCAGCTCCCTGGCTATGTGTCTCCACCGACATCACCCCATTCCCCAGTTCACGGTGCTCCATTCACCTCCTCCTCTTCTTACTTTCAAATAAAGTATGTGGTTTTCTTGCTGTTATTGTTGTTTCATTTCAGTGAACCACACATGCTTACAGGAATAAATACAAAAAAAAAAAAAAACTCTTAAAAAAAATCACTCATAATCTCACCATCAGGAGATAACCACCGTTAACATTTTGGTTTATCTCCTTGGAGCCCTTTTCCTTGCATGTGGGTATACAGTTCCTTGTAACATTCTAATTGGAAAGAGTCTACATATGTTTGCATTTTGCTTTTTTCAATTAACATCCAATATGTAAGCATTTCTTCATGGTTTTAAAAATTCTGCAGAAACATCCCACTTACTGGTTACAGCATCATCTGCCATATGACTGAGGCATACTTTAACTCTTACCCCCATTTTTGAGCATTAAGATCATTACTGGTTTTTAGCAATGAACAATTTGAATATAGAACTTTATGTGTATTTCAGACTGCTTCCTTAGGATAGCAGCCCTTTTTAAAATTTTTTTTTATTTTTATTTTTGGCTGCGTTGGGTATTTGTTGCTGCGCACGGGCTTTTCTCTAGTTGCGGCAAGCGGGGGCTACTCTTCGTTGCAGTGCGCAGGCTTCTCATTGCGGTGGCTTCTCTTAGTTGTGGAGCAGGGCTCTCTAGACGCGCGGGCTTCAGTAGTTGTGGCTCGCAGGCTCAGTAGTTGTGGCGCACGGGCTTAGTTGCTCCGTGGCACGTGGGATCTTCCCGGACCAGGGATCAAACCAGTGTCCCCTGCATTGGCAGGCAGATTCTTTTTTTTTTTTTTTTTTAATTTATATATTTTATTATTATTTTTTGGCTGTGTTGGGTCTTCGTTTCTGTGCTAGGCCTTTCTCTAGTTGTGGCAAGCGGGGGCCACTCTTCATCGCAGCGCACGGGCCTCTCACTATCGCGGCCTCTCTTCTTGCGGAGCACAGGCTCCAGACGCGCAGGCTCAGTAGTTGTGGCTCACGGGCCTAGTTGCTCCGCGGCATGTGGGATCTTCCCAGACCAGGGCTTGAACCCGTGTCCCCTGCATTAACAGGCAGATTCTCAACCACTGCACCACCAGGGAAGCCCGGCAGGTGGATTCTTAACCACTGCGACACCAGTGAAATTACTTAGTCCAGGGGTCGGAACATGCTAAGGCTTTTGATAAATACAGCCAAATATATTTTCAAGTAAGCTTATATCAGTTAGATACTCCAACGATGAATGAGAGTTCTCTAATTTTCTTTGACAAAAGAAAGATATGTTATTACTATATTAATTAGCATCTCAGATTACTTGGTGAAACTGAACACTTTCCACGTTTATTAGAAATTTGGACTTCTTTTAGGCAACCTCGTCAAATCCTTTACACATTTATTTATTGGGCTCTGAATCTATGTACATGCCCTCTTACCATATTAAGAAAGCTAATGTCTCGTCTGTTGGTGTTTGTTGCAAGTATTTGCCCAGGTTTCTTTACCTTTTGATATTTTATTAATGTTTGGCATGCAGAGTTTTTAATTTGAATGTAGACAAACCTATCAGTCTTTTCCTTTGTGATTTCCCTTAAGCTTAGAAAATCTTTCCCCTGTCAGAGCATCAGATAAATATTTACCTATTTTTTTTCTACTTTAATAGTTTTCTCATTGACTATTCCCATTCTCAAGGCGTGTCTCATCAGCTTCTTTCCCAGGCCTTCCCTTACCCTGGATTACTTTATTCTAGCTCTTCACCCATCCCATACGCTGCAACTGTTCTTGGAGGGACAGAGACAATCCCTTTTAAATAATCTTCTGTATCTTGGGAAAGGTGCAGGCCCCAGGCAGTTGACTTGGCTCTGTTATCTGCTTTCAACATGCGCACAGGGCACAGATACGATGCCCCAGCGCCTGCCTCCCCTCCCGCGGGTGATGTCTGCCTGTGCCCAGGGGAGAGAGAAGTTCTGCTCAGGACTTTCATGACTCCTCTCAGGGGGTCTGGTAACCCCATCACCACCACCACACATACACTCGCACATCTGCTTTCCCCTCGCTCGTTCCCATCTTTCCCTTTGTCTAGTTCCCCTCCGCCTAATCTCTGTAACTTCCCAAACTTGCACATGGTTCAGTCAGAGATGCTGGGGAACCTTTCCATTTCCTCTCCCCCTCCATACAAGCCCTTCCTGAGATCCAAGCTCCCTCTATCCAGTCCCTCCCAACATGCACAGCGGCCTCTGGGTGAAGGCGTTTGCTTGGCTAGCCTCCCAGAGAACATTTAGAAGCTGGAGTCAGAGAGCATCACTGCAGCTCTGCTCTTTCTCTTGCTCTCATCCAGTTCAACTTTTGCTGGTGATTAAACAGAGGGAAAAAAAAAAAAATCCCTCTTGTGCTCTCTGTTTGCTCTCATTAGAAAACCAAACAGCAGGCAAGCTTAAGGAACATCACACACCTAGGATCCGGAAGGCTGAGCTGGGTCTAAGACAGGCCTGAAGCCAGCAGAAAAGCACGGTGTGTCCAGGGGAAATGTAAGATCCAAATGGCAAGGACGATGCCCACCTTGTTCACGAGCATCCTCCAAGACCTCAGAGGGTGGCTGGCAATTTCTTGGGGCTCAATGGGTAATTGTTAAGGAACAAGTAGGAGTACCTCTCCATCACAGACCCCTAAGGAAGTATGGTGACTAAAATATATGTAGACAAGCAATCTGACATTATCCACAAGTAGGAGTACCTCTCCATCATAGATCCCTAGGAAGTATGGTGACTAAAATATATGTAGACAAGCAATCTGACATTATCCACAAGTAGGAGTACCTCTCCATCATGGACCCCTAGGAAGTATGGTGACTAAAATATATGTAGACAAGCAACCTGGCATTATCCTCAGAGGGTTTTTAGGGTTTGGTATGGTTTTGGTAACCAATCCACTCTTCTTTTTATCCTTGGCTAGCCTGTACCCCACAAACACACTTTTAGTACTACAGCCTCAAGATCTTTAACTTTCTCTGGGCTTCATCACTAAAATGATCAAGTTTGATTAGATGATCTCCAATGTTGCTTCTAGCTATAAAATTCCATGATGAAATAAGTGAAAGATGAATGCTTTTATTGACAGTTATAACTTCTGTTCTGTCCACATATGGGCTTAGAGTACAACCCATCATTTACATCTGACTGTACTTTAGTGGAAACTAAAGTTCAAAAGGGAATTAGAACCATGAATGGCTTTTCCCAGCCTACTGTGTACACTGCAACACAGAGAAATCCGTCTTTGAGCAAGAATTCTACACCAACCAGGAAACTGTTATCAATATAATAACACATCCCTTACTACAATAAATCAGAAGCCTTGATTCAATGATTCTGAATTTGGTAGAGGTTATTCCCAGCTTCATAAAAAAATCAATCACAAATGAAGATGTACAGCTGGGAGCCCATTTGCCATAGAAGCCAATATGATGGGGATCTCTTACTGCTAATGCTCCAGAGTACTCTAAATAGAATTAATGTAAATAATTAATGCTAAAATGAAAATGGATAAGATTTCCTTGACAGGGCCTTGCAATTTGGTGGCATGTGTTCAGGGAGTGCCAGCTCATTTGAATATTTGCCTAATTAGCAAGGTAAATCTGCTGTTCCTGCTGCCAGCAATCATGCCGTGCATTGCAAAGCCAAATATAAATGCCTTTGCTATCACCCACTGTCGTGGATTATCACCTCCCACGTCTGTCCCTCCAGTAGCGTGGACAACGCAGAGATGACCAAACCATTTCTCTTCTCTCTCTGTCCTCTGCTCTCTCACCAAGGCTTGGCTCTGCCACATAGAACAGAAGTGCAGATGGCCTAGAACTCTTCTGAGGACATGGGGTGTGAGATGACACAAAGGGAATAAAGGACATTATTAACCCAAACGTGGGGAAATAGAATGGTCATACAAACACCTGGACCAGGTTTTGTACCCAGAGGATGTGATCACATCAAATCCCACTAGAAAATGTTTCAAGGCTACCCTGGGCAAACAGAATAGAGTCCTGATGTACGTGAGTTTTACCCCTCCTTCAGTCTCTTCTCCCCAACGTTAAGCCCCGGTGCATTCTCCGCTCCAGCCGCACAGGACTCCTCCCACTGCCATCATTAAGCCCCGGTGCATTCTCCGCTCCAGCCACACGGGACTCCTCCCACTGCTCAGACATCCCAGTATCCTCCTCATCTCCGGAACTCTGCTCAAGTGGCTCCATCAGTCTAGACAGTCTTTGTTTCCCACATCTGCCTGGGAAGTCCTAGCCACTCTTCAAGGTCCAATTTGAATCCTACCGCCCATTAAACTCTCACCAGATCATCCTAACCTCAGTAAAATGCTCTCTCCTTCTCCCCATCTTTTATGGCATTGATTTGCCCCAGTGTGCCGTGTATTAAAGTGATTCATGTATGAATGCAGACGTCTTGTATTTTAAGCAATATAGGACAGCTGCATCATCTTATTCGTACTTTAACCCCAACAATTCGTATCACAAGCTTTATATATAACTATGGATCAGCAAGAAGCAGGCTGTAGAAAGGAAGCAGTTACTATCCCTTGGCACCATCTGGACCAGACATCTTTTAGGACCACTGCTCCCAGGGAGACCAACTCCCCATGCCCTAGAGCAGGAGTTATCCAACTTTAGCTAGCACATAGGAATAATCGTCAGTTTGTTAAAATGCAGATTCCTGGGCCCTGCTTACAATTTTGATTCAGTAGTCTGAACCTGGCAGAGCAAGAATCGGGTATTTTGCAAGCCCACACAGGTGCTTCTGGGGCTGCTGGTCCTGGGACCACAGTTTGGAAATTCTGTGGGGGACTATTTCATGGGATAGAGACAGAGGCACAGTGAAGTCAAAGAAGCTGAACAACATGCTGCCAATTTTTCAAAAGGGAGAAGTACTATTTGGTGGAGAACCCCCAGGGATGCATGGAATTCTCAACATCCTTCTGACCAGCAAAGGTACAAGTCAAAGTGCTCCGGAATTTCCAAACACTGGGCTCCCTGGAAGCATCTGTGTGACCAGAGGCTAAGACTCTTCCCTGGCAGAACACGTACCCTAGTGGCACGTGGGAGTTATAACACCCACAGTTTAGCTCCCAGTGTCTGTCTGCGCTGAGATGCATAGGAACCCGCGAGAAGGACCAGCCTGAAATGGAGGAAGAGCTCTGGGGGACCATCACTTGGAGAAAGGTTTCCAGAGTGAATATGGAAAATGGAGAAAATTCTTCCTCAAAACAGAGCTCACCCAGTTGAGAGCAATATAAATTCTACTTTCAACAATTCTGAGTCAGCACCATTACGCTTTGAGCTGCCCCTGCAGGCAACAACTCCACTCTTACACTCTTTAGCTTCTTCTCATTAAAGTATTGTTTTTCATGACTACTACGTGCCAGATGCCATACTAGACCCTGGGATTAAAAGGTGAATAAGACATGTTCCTTGCCCTAGGGTAGACAAGCACTACAGTAGATGATTGCGATACAAAGTACAAAGTGTGCTGAAAGCGACATACAGGAGGGGCACCCAAACTCCCTTAGAGAGAGGAGGATGGAAGATGGAGACCTAACCCCAGAATTGACGGACTCCTCCAGGATTACCACGTGCAAATCAATACACTCTCCCTCCATCTGCTCCAAGTCGCTGAAGAACTTCCCAACTCAGGGAACTGACATCATCTCTCTCCCCCTGGTTATTAGGGCAGCTCACAGCTGTGCTCAGATGACCTTCTCAAGCTTTTCTCAACCGGGGGGTGATGTCTCCATTACCAACCTCTTGCTTCCCGGGTTTGGGGCCTGACTGGTGTATCCGCACAGGCCTTGGAGGGGAGGCTCAGGGCCCCTGATGCGCATGGGCCTGCCTGCCCTTAAAAGCAGGATAATTGGAGACTCACAACACCCCACGGCCAGGGAAAGCTTTCTGGCAGGAGAACGAAAAATCAAAGTTAGCGAAGGAGGAAGAAAGGAAGTTGCTCCCCTGTTTACACGAGTTTAATTGGTGCTTAATTCATACTTACACTTCTACTTTTTTAAAAAAAAGAGTTAAGCTGTTTAGCAACAAGCAGTGTTGACTGTATCAGATGGCCAATCATGTGAGCACCGGGTAGCCAGCATGGAAGAACTACCTGATTGACGGTGACGGCCATGCCGCTCTTTACCTCCCACCGACAGCAGCAGCCCTCCACCTCGCAGGTGTGGTGACTGAGGGGGCCCTCCCAGCCTCCAGGGAACAGGCCTGGCTTCTATCTCTAAGTGGACATGCTGCAGAGGAGATACCATGTCTCACACAAAAAGAAAACAGATAGATGGCTAGTAATGGGCACAGAATTTTACTAGGCAAGTGTTTATTTTTATGAGGCATCAGCAATTTTTTAAGGCTACATGCCGAGTAACTACCGTCACTGATTACATGAACGGATTACCTCTGGAGAAGGAATCTAATTATATTCTTGTACAAATTGCAAAATGCAGATTAATTTCAAATTTGCTTGGCAGCCCCCTTGTACTTTTCTTGAGATCAGGGATAGGGCTGTGGGTCAGGAGAGCCAAATCACTGCAAAGAAGCTGGAAACTTGAAAAGGCTCTGCCCTTTCATTCAACAAATATGCACCGAGCACCTTGCCTTCTGTGTGTCCCAGCTCTGTTCCAGGTGCTGGACATACAGATTTGAGCAAGACAAGGTCTCATTTCTCTTGGAGTTTCCCGAAACATTAACCAACTCCAAGAGCCATAAAATCCAAAGTGTTCCTGAACCCATTTAAGTAGCTACTGGGATTCATTTTCTGAACACCTGTTAGGGCTTGGTACCTGTAATCCAAGAGCTGTCAACCTATTAGCCCTGAGAGGGAAATCTATAAGAGGCAGCAAAGGATTAAGGGGGGGGGGGGTTGGTGGGGAGGGACTAGAGGAGGAGCCAAGTGACATACATCTTGAAGATGGATTAATTCATGTAAGATGGAAACGTAAGGTAATAGGAAAGACAAAGCAATTGAAGACAGAACTTGAAAAAGGAGAAATATAACCATTTCTTCCAGTTCAACCTGTCTCATAATCATAGTAATGACAATTTCAGAAACGAGTTACTATTTCTCATCAATCAAATTAGCATATACTTGAGTGAAAAAAGAATTTTCAGTGTAGGTAAATTTAGGTAAGATGAAACTAGCCCAAGTTTTCTGAAAGGAAATTTGTCATTGTTTATGAAGAAACTAAAACTAAAAAAAAAAGTATGTACCTTTTGAGCCAATAATTCCTGTTCTAGAAATTTATCCTCAACAAATTATCAAAAATATGGTTAAAGATTTACACACAGGGGTTATCATTACAACATTATCATAACAGCCTAAAATTAGAACCACATAAACATTTAACTTTAAAGGAAAGGTTAAATAAATTATGAATATCCATATGGTAGAGTATTATGATGCCATTAAAATTATGATTATGAGAAGTTTTGATGCCAAGTTTTAATGCTTATAATTATAAATAAAAATTGGAATAAAAAATTATATAAAAAGTATGATTTACAACATGGAAAGAAATGCAAAAGGATATGTGAAGTAAGAGTAATTTGTCTATTGGTAGTAGAATTTTAGATGATGTTTTTCTGCCCTTTTATACTTTCCTATCAAAGTTTTCTATAATAATCATGTTTTATCTTGAGCATCAGGAGAAAAGAAATAAGCTGATGAAAAAGAAATAAAATAGGAGGAGGGGAAAACATTAATCTAATGAGGAAGAACAGGAACTGGGATTGGGGTGGGTGGTTAGAGGGAAGGATTACAACCAGAGACTTAAAGGAGGATTCAGATGGTGGGCAAATGTTTGCTGCCAGAATAGCACTTGGTGACGATGTCTGTCTCAGATTTCCTCCTTCCTTTCACGATTAATCAGATTTGACATTCAGTTTCAATCTCCCTGACAACGCTTAAATAAATCTGACCTGGGTCTATAGGATTTTAAAAGTCTCATTTGGTTCCCACCATTTTCAGCCTCCAAGTTGAATCCTAGTTGGTCCTAGAAACTTTATATATTGACTCATGAAAAAAAAAAAAAAAAAAAAAGCTCCAATAGAACCATAGCATTTTCAAAAGTCATTTCAAAAAATCTTCTGTAGCATAATCAGATTTCCCCTCCCCCCCCAAAACAACATAGCACTGACTGTAATCAATTGACTCTTTAGTTAGATGCTTTCTCTAGAGATTCCATATCTCACTGAAGGAGATGAATTAGCCTTGGAAAGCTTCTAAAAGGGTGCCCTGTCTATTCGGCACTTACCTAGAGTACAGTGCACTCTTAATACTTAATGAGGCAGCCGACAATGATGACTAAGTTAATCAATAGTGAACACGGAGATCGCGTCCCATTTCCACGCACTGCCAGGATGGCCGCTGAGAGAAGAGACAAAAACTACCGCATACAGGAGACACTTGGCTCTTCCTCATTTTCTTCATTCACCCATGGGTCATCCCCAGCTGATGGCAGCCCAGTGTCCCCAGAGAGTGGACTGAGACTGGGGGGTTGTGACAGCTGAGATGCAGGGTGCCAGCCATTTCCTCACCAGTGTCTTTTGGCCGTGCAATTTTAATAAGCTCAATCTCAAGAAAGGAAAAATGAGCCTGGGATCATGCTGAATTATTCACAGCTCCAATCGGGTAAGCCAGAAGAACCCCTCTTCAGAGAGTAAGTAATAGCTCCTCATTGATTTTTTCCCCCTTCGTGATCCCTAGGTGAGAATCCAGTTTAAATATCCAAAGATAGAAGAAAATCTAACTATCCTTTTAAATCTGAGCTCATGAGTAATTGGTATATTTCTAAACTGTGTTACAGTTGACAATTCTATTCTCAAGAATAGTTTCAGAGCGATTGGTATATTTAAATTTATTTAAATATAACATACATACAAACACTAATTTTTATAGATTAATGACCATGATCAAAGAGGTCTTGTTTAATGACAGAATGAAAATTGTTGTTAGCCTTGAGACTTGAAGGCCAAAGAGATGTATGATTCATGCATTTATTAGATGCCAAAGTTGAATTAGCTTTGGATGTAATGAATATACCTTATTTCTACGCACAGAAAGAGAAATGTAAGCTCAACAAAATATAGTTAATTCTTCCCTACCCTTCAAGGAAAGCTTACTTTCCATATTCTCAGCCCATAGTTAGTGCTAATAAAGCTGTTCTCAAAATAAAGACAGCCTCCATGCCCCTGTAGGGAGTGAGTTAGAGAGCAGCTCGTTCAGACCTTGTCTACAGATCAGAATCTCCGCCCTTCCCCATAAAGCAGTTACACAAGCGCACCCACCTAGCGGGTGGCCTCCCCTCCTTATTTTACCAAATCTCACATAATCCACTGCTGAGAGTCCGGTCCAGACCACCGTGATCTCAGGCCTGGAACATCACAGAAGGCCCCTCAGAGTCCAGACTCCTCTCCATCCATCCCAGACAGAGCTGATGGATGAATTTCCTAAGGTATCATAAAGTCATAACACTCATACTACGTGGCTCTGCCTCGAGTTATTTAACTCCTGGAAGCCTCAGTCTTCTTTCAGTAAGCTGTAATAATAATATGCTCCTCATAAGACAATTGAGGTTTAAGTGAAATAATGCACGTTGGGGATGTAATACAGCCGCTGGCCCGTGTTAAGACTTCACCAATAAGTGGGAGTTATTATCTCATGAGAATGCAAGCTCCATGAGGGCAGGAATTGCTGGCCCTTTCATCTGGTGCCTAGAACAGCTCCCAGTAAATGGTAGGAACTCAATAAACTTAACAAATGAAGTATTTCAGGCCCATTCCAATGCCACTATTCCTGCCCCGTTATCCTTGGCTGAGATGATCTTTTCCTCCTGTGGACGGTGCTAATAGCATTTTGTTTGTCCACGTCCTGTAGCGCCGGCCCCTGCTGTCCCAAGGTGATATCACTGCCCTATGTCCTCTAGTGTAAAGCCCCTCTTTCGCTGCCCGGTTCAGATGCCGTGCACACCGCAGGCCCTCAACCAGGCGTGAAGAGCCTGCCGGGTCATTCCAAGAATGACCAAAGATGGATCCTCGTTAGCCAGAGCCACAAAGCTCCGATGGGGAATTGTAAACACTTAGGATCCCAGCCCTTCTCCTTCAATTTAGGGAGGAAATGGAACCGAGTTAGTAATCTTGTTAATTGCACACTTCTGTTAGTTCTGCCAAGCTAAACAGCAGCTGGATTTCAAACCTTAACCACAAACCAGAGGTCCCTACTCTTTTTGAAGTGGAGAAGTCATCTTTACTTCCAGGAAATGAAACGATCCCTTTGGGGCAGGAGCTGATGGCAATGTGAACGAGGGGAGGGTAGCAGAATGTAATGCTAACGTGACACATGGAAAAAGCCAGGCTGGGGTGGGAAGGGGTGCTGGCTGGGTGTCGGCATTGCCCCCCCCCAACACACACACACACACTCACAGCCAGAAGGAACGTGCCCCTCCTTCTCCTGTACCCCCACCCCCAAGAGGGCGTGCCCAGGAGCTTAGGGAGGAGGTAGCTTTTGTACAGTTCCTTTTCCTGGTTTCCCCGGCAACCGTGCAGCATCTAGATGCTCCAAGAGTGAGGCAGTGGGGTGTGCTGGTGTGAGGAACGCGAATGCTGTGTCCGTCCCAAGTGGTGTCACCTCCACACCCATGTTTAGCAGCCTCTCCGCCTCAGAAAGTCCCACACACACACTCCCCACTCCAACTGCTCATTTCTAATTTGGTGCCGGGTGCCCAAGCAAGGAGCCTCAGGGAAACGTTACATGAATAGCCTCATTTTACCAGCGTGAACTGAGAGGTGGGGTCTGAGACTGAACGATACCTAGGCACCAAGGATGCTTGATGTCTTGTGGTTGGGTTTCTGGATGTCAGCTAAGCCTACACAGGACACATCATGGGACATGAATTAACTTTGTATCAGTAGCTGGTTATGGGCTGAGAACAAGGGACAGGGGAGTCTGAGCTGTCACCCCACTGAGGGTGTCTAATTTGGGGGAATCCAGCCTAAGAACAACAGATGTAGAAACGGGAGACCACAAGACCATTCAGAGGCATATTGCCTAGAAAGTAGAAGATACAGTCTCCAGCTTTGAAATGAGCTCTATTCTAAAACCTCATTAGTAAGTCAGTTATTTGGAATTCAGAAAGCATTTCCAGAGAAGTCATATCTGTTATAAATGATGATTGGGTTTCTAGGCTAGTCCACAAAAGCCTATTTAACTCATAATGTAGATGAAATACTACACACTTGCAATGAAAAGCAACAGAAAAAAACCCTGTTGTGATACCAGTAATTAAATGAAAAAGAAAAACAGAGAAGTGGAAAATAAACAGCTTTCTTTCGTTTCCTTTGAATACTAGAGCTCTTGGATGGAGAGGGGGGCTCCTGGTTGCTCGTGGGGAGGGGCTCTTCATTTCCTTTAGACAATGGGATGGAGGGGAAGGAGCTGATGGGGGGGGAGGGCCGGCTGGAGGACGAATTAGAGTTGTCCTCTGGGATAATGAAAAAAAAAAAAAGCATATTTGGGAAAGCAGGCAGAGAGGGGAGAAGAAAAAGTGAGTAGGTTTGTCTCGTATCAATAAGACGTAGGTTGGGGGGGACCCTTGGAGTGAGGAAAGAGCGTGAACTTTGCATTCACAAAGGCGTGGGTTCTAGTTCTGCCTCCCAAAGGGACTCAGGCTGGGCAGCCCTGTAGCCCCCTCTCTCCCAGCTGGCAGGTTACCAGCTGTCTCCAAGGCCAACTGACCTCCCTGCAATTCTTCGTCCCTCTTAGTTGCTAACAGGGAAGGGCAGAAGCCAAGACCACCACAGCCAGCACCACCCCATGGCCCACTGTGGGTGCTGAGCTGAAAATAAGGAATTCCCTTTCCCCCAGGACAGGAATATCGCCTCCATCACCTCCCCCCCGCCTCAACCCTAACAGCGTCTCCTATCCTCTTCCTCTTCCTGGACCCTCTTTTCCCTATACCGCCAACACTCTCACAGTACCCTCTTTGGGAATGTGTCTTTTCCTTTCAGGAATACGAAAGGATCTCATCATAGTACATACTGGAAACCGCAGCCTTCCTGGAAGGCAGGCCTGGGCTACAACAGTTAGGAGAGAATCATTTCCATACTTCCCTTGACAATTTCAATACAGAGGAACTCACAGTGTATTTATCTTCAAAGCTCTGAAAATGTTACTTTTTAGACAACTTAGCATGTAAATCTTTTAGAGACTCATGTTATGGTCTAAACTGCATTCTTATTGGACACAACTGATAAATTAGAGAGCCGCTTCTGCTGCACTATCCCCGTGAGGGTCCCAAACACTGCCCATTCTCTGCTCTTAAACTCCTTTCACAACAGGCCGCGCTGTTGCCACTCAGCACACAATACTGCTCAGCCACTTTCTACTCCCACAGTGGAGGCGCCCGCTGCCAGCTCCCATCTCTCTCTCTCTCTCTCACACACACACCTGTGCAGACAGCAAACCCATAGCAGACCCACCAATACATACAGCTACACACGAGGCACGCTCACCCACACAGGCTGCACAGAGTTGAACAGAAAAGCCCCCAAGCCCACGAAGTATCATTTTAGAGCCTTTCCCCCATTTCCTATGGGGAACCCAGCGCCTGGCATAGCTGTGCTCCAATAATAACAGCACCTAATGCTACTTGGTATCAGCCTTTCCAGAGTTACTGACTGACTTCACATGAATCATTTTATTTAAGTTTTATAATAACTCTCAAGACAGGTAATATTACCTCCCGTTTACAGATGACTGTACTGGGTTTAAAACACTCACATAGTTTGCCCAGGGTCATACACCTACCTAGAGAGCAACAGAGCTGGAACTCAATGCCATGTCCCCTAGCTTGAAGTTCGTTTTGAGAGGAGAACATTGCAGAGACAAGATAGAGATTTCAGGCTAGAAAACAGGAGGATGCCCCCATAATGGGGGAAAAAAACAAAATACACCTCACCTCTTCCATACTGTTTCATTCAATTAACAGAAAGAAATATGGAAAAGTTAAATTACCAAAGCTATAACCAAGTAGAAACTGACAACACACGACATACAAATAACTTAAAAGTCCTGCTTGTGCGTGAGAGGTGCAAAATGCAGTATTTCCTCTCCCAGCTCCCGTCCAAAGCCCACCCACACTCTCTCCTCTCCTGAGCCTTCACTGACCACTACAAACCCCTGCCCTCAATGCCCTCCAGACCAAGAGTTCTCAAGCTTCAATGAGTTAAGAATCACACAGATTCCTGGGCCCCACCCACAGACATCTGGAGTCAGTGGCTTTGGGCTGAGGCCCAAAAATTTGCATTTCTAGCAAGTTCCCAGATGACGCTGATGCCACTGGTCCATGAACCGCATTTGAGAAGCACTGGACCAGACTCTGATAGGACCTTTAGCACACAGTGCAGAACCTGATTACTTCTTCTGTTAAGTGATTCTGGTCCCCAGACGCCTCTTCCCCTACCCTCCCTGTAGTCCTACCGTCTTCAGAAGCAGCCTCATCCCCAAATCCCAGGACCAATCCTCATCACAGTTTGAGACCGCTGCTTTAAGACCGTGCCCCATCTTGTTCAAGGCATAGTACCCCTGACCTTAAAACTGGGCTTCTCTCCTAGTTGCTGTTCTCTATTTCTTATTCTAACTCCCTAAATGTTCCAGATTTCTCGGGAACCAGTGCCTGCCTTCTCCTGGCCAAGCCTCTTCCCTATTGGATCATGTAGTCCTGAAACCCCAAAGCAGCACTTACTGTATTCATAGCTGCTGACCCACTGCCCTGATGACAAGTGTCTGCTGCCCAGATATCCGTGTCTCATCCAGCCCAGATCCCCTGCTGCTGAGCTGTCCCCTGCCCGCTGGGACACTCAGCTCCTGGTCCTGTTTCCCTCCCTCCCTGCTG
>NC_138887.1:110270848-110448679 GCF_965194825.1 Balaenoptera physalus | reverse complement strand
TATTACAAAGCTACAGTAATTAAGATGGGCTAGACCAGTGTTCCTTTATGGTCCTCATAGAGGGTTTTTTAGATCTTTTTTCCCCCTAATTACACCTTCGCCTCTGAAAAACAGTAAAACTTCCTATTTGGAAAAAAAAATCTAGATTCACAGGAAATTGCACACACACACACACACACACACACACACACACACACACTACATATATATATTCAGGGAGGTCCAGTGTACTCTTCACCCAGTTTCCCCCAATGGTAACCTCTTGCACAACTACAGTACAATATCAAAACCAGGAAATTGACACTAATACAACCCACAGAGCTTATTCAGATTTCACATATTATACACCACATTCCTTTGTGTGTATGCCTGTGTGTGCGTGTGTGTGCGTATGTGTGCAATTTGATCACATGTGTAGATTCCTACACCTACCAGTGCAGTCAAGATACAGGACAGTTCCATCACCACGAAGTGCTCCCTGTGCTACCTTTTACGACCTCCCACCAGCTCTAATCCTGACCCCTGGTAACCACTAATCTGTTCTCCATCTGTATAATTTTGTCATTTCAAGAAAGTTATGTAGGGGCTTCCCTGGTAGCGCAGTGGTTAAGAATCCACCTGCCAATGCAGGGGACACAGGTTCAAGCCCTGGTCCGGGAAGATCCCACATGCCATGGAACAACTAAGCCCGTGCGCCACAACTACTGAGCCTGCGCTCTAGAGCCCGTGCTCCACAACAAGAGAAGCCACCGCAATGAGAGGCCCACACACCACAATGAAGAGTAGCCCTAGCTCCCTGCAACTAGAGAAAGCCCACCCGCAGCAACGAAGACCCAATGCAGCAAAAAATAAATAAATTTATTTAAAAAAAAGAGAATCATACAGTAGGTAGCCTTTGGAGACTGGCTTTTCTCAGCTCGTGAGAGCCATCAGAGTGACGTATGTATCCGTAGTTTCTTCTTTTTTATTTCTGACTCATGTTCCATGGTATGGATGTACCACAGTTTGTTTAACTATCCACCCATATGAAGGAAACTGAGTTGATTCTAGTTTTTTATTATTATGAATAGTGCTTCAGTGAACCTTTGTGTACAGACCCTACAAAATTTGTGTACAGACCCTACAGATAACACTGTATATCTGGTCCTTTGGAGGCCACAAACCACTGTAATATCTAAAATATTTTTGCCCTCCAAGAGAATGCATGAAATAGACCAGTAGAGTAGAATAAAAAGCTCAGAAACAAACTCATGAATATATGTACCCTTCACAGAAAGATGGTGCCACAGAGCAGTGGACAAGATTGCCTTTTTAGTCAATAGTACTGAGGCAATTGGATCTTTACATGAATAGTTACAAGTTTTTGGCCCAGACCTCTCACTGTACACCAGAATCAATACTGGGTAGACTGCAGATCTAAATGTAAAAGTCATAATAAATTATAAACAAACAAACAAATACAGCAAGAAAGGGAGGGTGGGAGGGAGACGCAAGAGGGAGGAGATATGGGGATATATGTATACGTATAGCTGATTCACTTTGTTATACAGCAGAAACTAACACACCATTGTAAAGCAATTATACTCCAATAAAGATGTTTAAAAAACAAAAAACAAATACAGCAAGCAAGCTTCAAAAGATAATGTAAGGCTATGTTAATGATTTCAATTAGGGTAAATTTTCCTACATAGGATACAGGAAGCAATAATCATTAAGGAAAAGTTTGATGGATTGAAATATATTAAAATTAAAAATGTCTATTCATCAAAATACACCATCAGGAGAGTGAAGAGGAACTCTGAGAGTAAAAAAGTGAAAGATGAGGGACTTCCCTGGTGGTCCAGTGATTAAGACTCCGAGCTTCCAATGCAGGGGGCACGGGTTCGATTCCTGGTCGGGGAACTAAGATCCCACATGCCGCACGGCGCGGCCAAAACATTAAAAAAATAAATAAATAAAATTTAAAATAAATAAATAAAAGTGAAAGATGTATTTGCAACACATGCAATTGACAAAGGGCTCAGAGCTCCTTCAAGAGAACTGACTTCAGGGAGCATAGGTGACCCCAGCCCAGCTGCTACCGCACTGTCCTCCGCCAGCTGGTGCAGAGGCCCCAGCACAGGGAGGCACTAACGCAGGCCCCTGCTGCAGAGACCAGGGTTCCATTCCTGTATCAGGCAGCTTTGGTTCGGGGCTGAACGAACCTTTCTTAGACACCATCCTCCTCCCTCCCTTCTCTCCTTCCCAGGGGCAGGTCTGCATCACGTAGAAGACTCTCCCTGCTTCCTTCTGTTCCTTCCTCTTTACCCCTCACGGCCATTTCTCCCAATAAATCTCTTGCATGTCTATCGGATCCTGTCCTGACATCTTCCTGGAAGACCCGGACCAACATAGATTATTTCCAGAAAACATAAGGTACTTGTAGGGATCAATAAGAAAAAGACAAATGGGCATGAGAATTGAAAAGAGAATATCCAAATAGCTAACAAGTGTATGAAAAGGTGCTTGACCTCAACAATGAACAGGGACCTGCAAATAAAAAACGCGAGTGATATCACGACACACTTATCAGGATGGAAGAAATGAAAAGATCTGATAATAGCAAGTGCTGGTGAGGATGTAGAACAACCGGAACTTGCAGACCCTGCGGCGGGAATATGGAGTCTGAGATGATCTTACTGGAATTGCAGGAATATGCAGTTCTGCTTTCAGGTGTGTACGCAACAGAAACGTGTGCCCATGTGCATCAATAAACATATACAAGGATGTTCAGAACAGCAATTTTCCTAATCGTCCCAAACTGAAAAAACTCAAATGTCTATCACCAATAGAAAGAAGAGAGACTTTGCAAAGGAAGATTATACAAATTATGCAAAAGAACAGGTTACAGTTACATGCAACAATGTGGATGAAACTCATAAACTGCACGTTGAGCCATAGAAGCTTAGACATAAAAGATATTTGTGTCGGGACTTCCCTGGTGGTGCAGTGGTTAAGACTCTGTGCTCCCAATGCAGGGGCCCGGGTTCGATCTCTGGTCTGGGAACTAGATCCCACATGCATGCCGCAACTCAGAGTTTGCATGCCGCAACTAAGGAGCCGGTGCAACCAAATAAATAAATAAATAAATATTTTTAAAAAAGATATTTGTATGACTCCACTTCTGTAGAGTTCAAAAACAATAGCAAAACAAAACTGCAGCATTTAGTGATGTGGGCTTAGGGGGTAAGA
The DNA here is from genome assembly GCF_965194825.1 of Balaenoptera physalus. NCBI lineage: Eukaryota > Metazoa > Chordata > Mammalia > Artiodactyla > Balaenopteridae > Balaenoptera > Balaenoptera physalus. The sequence continues at coordinate 110,445,448 of NC_138887.1, read as the reverse complement.
TGATATTGAGAAGGAAGGGAGTGATCACTATGAAAAGCATGTTGTGTTTACCTTGGGGGGAGGAGAGGGAGTAATTGGGAGGGGCATGAAGGGGAGACTGAAGGGAGGGTGCTGGCCATATTCTCTTTTTTGACCTGAGGAGAAGGGTGTTTACACAGGTGTTCTCTTTGTGATAAATCCGTGTTGATGTACTTCTCTTTAAACATGTCCCAATAAAAAGGATTGGGGAAAAAAATACTTTCTCATAGTGACAGTCACTAACCTGCTCATTGACAAAGCTAGACTTAGATCATAATTATCCCCAACTAAGGTTAAATCCAAGAATTTTTTCAGTGGACATTACCCCTTCTGGTACTGTGGTAGGCTGAAAAATGGTCCCAAAGATACCAGGTTCTAATCCTTGGAAACTGTAACCATTACCTTATTTGGAAAAATGGTATTTGCAGATGTGATTAAGTTAAGGACCTTGAGATGGGAGTGGGGCATGGGGAGAGGAAGATATCTTGGATTAGCTAGGTGGGCCCTAAACATAATCATGTACAGTATCCTTATAAGAGCCGGGCTGAGGGAGACTTGAGTACAAACATTGAGGATGTGAAGATGGCAGACACTGGAGTGGTGCGGCCACAAGCCAAAGAATGATGGCAGCCATCAGAAGCTAGCGAGGCAAGGAACAGTGTCTTCCCAAGAGCCTCCAGAGGGAGCGTGGCCCTGCTGACACCTTGACTTCGGCCCAGTGATACTGAGTTCAGATTTCTGGCATCCGCAACTGAGAGAGGTCAAATTTCTGTTGTTTTAAGCCGCTCTGTTTATGGTAGTTAGTTACGGGCAGCCACAGGAAACATTCAGGTAGTACCTTCAAGAGAACTACACGCATTTGTATAGCTAGTGAGGTTTAAGCTGGGGACAAAGCCCTGCTTCTTGGTTGGTGGGGGAAGGGATGCTGTGGAAGTAGGAATCCCTGAGCCCGGAGTCCGGTCTCCCGCTCTGCATTCCTCACTTTGGTCTATGGGGTTCTGGGCCGGGTTGCACTTATAATCTGCTCCTCCCAGCTGCCCCATCACCACGGCAGATTAATAGCCCTGACTCTGCGCTGTGCAGCCTCCCCAGAGCTGGTAGCTGCGCATCTCAGGATGGACCCGGACACCTGGTGGAAGGGGAAGAAACCGTGTGCTTGCTACACGGAATCCAAGTCCTTGCTTGCTAAGCGCTCCGTGTTGGGCACCCGGAGAGATATGGGAAGGGGTCTTCATCTTGTCAGGGAGGCATGAGAGACACACGGACAATTAAATAGCTATACAAGCATTTACCAGGCGGAGACGGGTCAGGAAGTACTATATACTAAGGACCAGGTGAGTGGTACGAGTTGTTAGTAGTACAGATGCACAATCCCTTATCTGCCTTTCCCAAATCCGAAACACTCCAAAACTCCTAAGTTTTTTGGTAATTCATCTGACAGTAAAATCTGCCCTCAACTGGCCATTTGAAGTTTTTATTCAACCTGCTTTGTACGACTGTTCATTCATTTCACTGCATAAATATTAATGCATTTGACCACAGGGCATTGGCCCAGACCCTTAGGGTATTACGTAACATAGAATGCACCCTTCTAAGATCTGCCAAATCCTGAACTGTGAAATCTTGGGTTCTAAGAGCTTTTGCTGAGAGATTGTGGACCTTTAAATATAACAGGGGTTTAAGTGGAAAGTTTGCCCGAGATCCTAAGGGGACAAATAGCAGATGCCAAAGAATGTTAAGAGACAGAACAGCCACATAACCTACAAAAGGAAATTGGCTCCCAAACCCTTACTCTGAGGGAGTAAGGAGAGTTAAGAAGTTAGAAACAGAGCAGAGGGGGATGAGAAAAAGATAAGAAGCAGCCATCTCCAGGGGAAAGCAGGGCACCTTGTGAATGATGTTCAGGAATTTGTGCATTATCTTGGGGGTGATGGAGACACCGAAGGTTTTAAACAGAGGGACAGGGGCTTCCCTGGTGGCGCAGTGGTTTAGAATCCGCCTGCCAATGCAGGGGACACGGATTCGAGCCCTGGGCCGGGAAGATCCCACATGCTGTGGAGCAACTAAGCCCGTGCACCACAACTACTGAGCCTGCGCTCAAGACCCCGTGAGCTGCAACTGCTGAGCCCGTGTGCCACAACTACTGAAGCTCACGCACCTAGACCCCATGCTCTGCAACAAGAGAAGCCACTGCAATGAGAAGCCCGCGCACTGCAACGAAAAGTAGCCCCCGCTCGCCGCAACTAGAGAAAGTCCGCGTGCAGCAACGAAGACCCAATGCAGCCAAAAATAAATAAATAAAATTAAAAAAAATTTTTTTTAAATAAGTAAACAGAGGGACATTACTGAGGAGCTGGGGTCCCTGTGAATGGCTGGAGGGGAAGGAACAGGACAAATCAACGCACAATCGTCTCTTTGATTTTGTACGGTGGTGACATGGCCTCTAGGGGCTGGGGTAAACTTTTGAGGAAGAGCCATTTGTGTGAAGAACCATGGAAACAGAATGGAAAATATGGGGAAAGGGGCAGGGACACTTCTGTGAGGGAACAGCACAGGCAGCGATCCCAGATTAGGGCGAGGAGGCCACTGACAGTAAACAGGAAGACCCGTGGTGTCAGCCCCTGGGATTGGATGCGTCATAAGCGGGAACACTGGGGACACGTCCTGATCATCCCTGGGGGCATTTCTAGAACCAGTTAAGAAGTGGGGCAGAGACGTTTGTTACAACAGACAGACGAGGGAGTAAATATCAAGCAAAAGTTGTGAGATTCATGGAAATCCCACCACATCTTGGCATTTGTTCCCCTACTCTGCCCCACCTGTTTCTGCAGTAGGGGGAGGAGGAGCGAAGGACAGTGCTGGTGGGGGGCGGGGCCAGCAAGGGGCGGGGCCAGCAAGGGAGGAGAAGGCGGCGGTGGAGAAGGGGTGAGCCCTTCCAAAGACAGCCCAGAGGGGATGGCTGGGCAGGGTGGCCTTGCATGGCAGCTTTCAAGGTTCTTCCGCTTCAACGTTTCCTGGGAAGCCTGTGAATTTAATGGAAGAGGGATCCAACCCACCTTCCTGGGTAACCGCCAGTGAGATTAGGACTGCGTAGTTCCCCTCAGTGGGATGCAAGGGATTCACACCCAAGCTTCCTTGCCCTGGGAGCTACTATTGGTGGGGTTCCCACCTTCCCTGCCGGCTCAGCTATGTCCTCCCTCTCCTGGGGATGCCCTCTGAGCCCCTCGTTCAGCAGGGCAGGACAGCTCCCCTGGATTGAGGTCTCAGCACTGTGCTAAGTGCTTTATACGTTACCTTGTTTGATCCTTTCAATTCAACAATACCTTTGAAGCAGGTACCAGTTTTATAGATGAGTAAGTAGAAATTTAGAGAGAGGGATGAGACCAAGTTCAGACAGGAAGGACAGAGAGGGAGATTTGAACCCAAATCTGTCTGACTGCAAAGTCCAGGCACTGGAGTGGACGAGACATTGCCTCAACCAGAGCTTGAGGGCCTCCGGGGCGACTGTCGGCCTGACCAGCTACTGGAAAGTCGTTGGACAGGAATTGAACCACCCGGGGCTCTGATTCAAATCCTGCCTCACCTGTCAGTAGGTAACTCGGCTGAGCTCCTCGGCAGGATACTTAACCTCCAGAGGCCTCGGTTTCCTCAGCCGGGAGACGAGGATGGTCGTCTCTGCTTCTCAGGATGGTTGTGAGGATTAAATGAAGGGACCCAGGGGCGGACTCAGAGTGGAGTTTAGTAAATGTCACCTGTCGTCACATCTTCTTGTCACCCCTCCTGGTCCTCACACTTCAGGAGCAGCTGTTGTGAAGGGTGTCAGGAACCTTGGCCAGTGTTCTCCTCGGTGCTTCGAAGAAGTGGTTATTGAGGAAGAAATACGGCTCTGTTGGGGGTCAGTGTTTATTTTTATAACTCTGAACTCTGCCTTTTTCTTTTTTTAAAAATAAATTTATTTATTTATTTGTGGCTGCGTTGGGTCTTCGTTGCTGCATGCGGGCTTTCTCTAGTTGCAGTGAGTGGGGGCTACTCTTCGTTGCGGAGCACGGGCTCTAGGCGCACGGGCTTCAGTAGTTGTGGCACGCGGGCTCAGTAGTTGTGGCTCACGGGCTTAGTTGCTCCGTGGCATGTGGGATCTTCCCGGACCAGGGCTCGAACCCGTGTTCCCTGCATTGGCAGGCGGATTCTTAACCACTGCACCACCAGGGAAGCCCTGAACTCTGCCTTTTGAAGAAGTGTTCTTTGTATCTGAAGTGAGATCAATAAAGTTTCTGGTCCCAGAGGGGACCTTTGGCTGAGAAGTAACAAGAGAGAGGAGGCAGCTCACTCTTCTCCAAAAAGACAAGTCGCCCTCCATGTGGAAGCCGTTTCCCAGTCTCACTAATCTCTCCTGGTTTCTGCCATGAGGGAAAAGACACAGCCCCTCTGAAAAAAGGGGCTAAGTTTGAGGCGCATTTTCTTTGGCAGCTGGCTGTGGATAGGGAGCTTTTGATCTGATGCAGCAGGAAGGAACGAGCCCCGTCTAGGCTCTTGGAATGACTTTGATTCTTAAGTTACAAGAAGCAGAATGAGTTACAAAGCAGCATTCTCTTCAAGGCCATGCATATGATAGGGGCTAGACTGTGACTTAAAACAGCAAAGACAGGGAAAACATGGTTCTAGAATAACAAGTCCTTTTTTGGAATCGCAATGGTAATAATAAATGGGCTAGATGTGCCAACGATGTGTGCCAGTGACCTCTTCTGTGGACCGTCTGCAGCCCGGCTATGCTTCCTGTCACTGCCTCCCACCTCGGGGCCCAGCTGCTTGGTCCAGGGCAGGCACCTTACCCCAGGCCTGCCTGCCGTGAGGTTGGCCAGCAGCCTGGGCCAGGCTTTGCCATGAGAAAGAGGAATGGGGCAGGACTTCTCTGATGGTCCAGTGGTTAAGACTCCACGCTCCCAATGCAGGGGGCCTGGGTTGGATACCTGGTCAGGGGACTAGATCCCACGTGCGTACTTCAACTAAAAGACCCTGTGTGCTGCAACTAAGACCCGGCGCAGCCAAATACATAAATATATAAATATATTTTTTAAATTAAGTATTAAAAAAAGAGGAATGGGACAATGGGATTTCCTTTCTGAGGAATGTGAGCTAGAGGGTATGAGAGAATGAGGGATTTTGTGGCAGCAGCAGGCTGGGGATGATACTTTGAGGAACCCAGGAGGGAGGGTTCAGTGGGAGAGAGCTCTGCAGGCCCACAGTATCCTGAATGTAAGAAGCAGCTCTGAGAGAAGACATAGATACACAATGGTGGAGGAGGCTGGTACACAGGGCTGGTACACAGAGCCCAGCCCTGAGAGGAGGGTCCTCAACTTCCTGCTTGTGATGGGTGGCCTGCCTCCACTGTGTCTCCCGCTCTGGCTGGGCTTGACTGCTGGTTTTTCCTAGGTCCCAGGGACTTGTACCCTCACCATAAGCACCCCACCCCATTGTTTAAGGAACACAGATGAGTTAGTTCCCTCAAACAAATGAACCTTCTAGAAACAAATCCCACACCTGTTATGAAGTACCTACTACGTGCCAGGCACTGTCAAGCGATGTATACACATTATCTCATCACATCTTTACAACAACCCTAGTGAATACTGATTGCATATTATAGATGAGGAAACTAAGACTCAGAAGGTAACTTACCTTCTGATATGCAGCTAGGATATGCCTGTCAATGGATAAATAATCCATTAAACATGGTCTGTTTGGCTCTCAGTCCCACAGCAGCTGTCTAGACCTGTGCTCTGCAAACTTTAATTTGCATATGAATCTCTCTAGGATCCTGTTAAAACGAAGATTCAGATTCAGTAGGTCTGGAATGGGGCCTGAGATGGGGCACTTTTTTTTTTTTTTTTTTTTTTTAATTTATTTATTTATGGCTGTGTTGGGTCTTCGTTTCTGTGTGAGGGCTTTCTCTAGTTGTGGCGAGCGGGGCCCACTCTTCATCGCGGTGCACGTGCCTCTCACTGTCGCGGACTCTCTTGTTGCGGAGCACAAGCTGCAGACGTGCAGGCTCAGTAGTTGTGGCTCACGGGCCTAGTTGCTCCGCGGCATGTGGGATCTTCCCAGACCAGGGCTCGAACCCGTGTCCCCTGCATTGGCAGGCAGATTCTCAACCACTGCGCCACCAGGGAAGCTTTTAACAAACCCCAAAGTGATGCTGATGCCGTGGATCTTTAGGGCAGTGAAAATACTCTCTATGATGTCATCATGGTGGATACTTGTCATTGGACCTTTGTCCAGACCCACAGAAAGTACAACACCAAGAATGAGCCGTAATGTAAACTATGAAGTTCAGATGACTAGGATGTGTCAACGTAGGTTCATCCTTTGTAACAAATGTACCACATTGGTAGGAGATGTTAATATGGGAGAGGCTATGCGTGTGTGAGTACAGGGGGCATATGGGAAATTTCCGTACCTTCCCAATTTTGCTGAGAACCTTAAAAACTGCTCTGAAAAAATAAGTCTTAATACAAAAAAAAAGAAAAAGAAACCTAAAACCAAAAACCCCAGTGATGCTGATGCTGCTGGTCCGTGGACCACACTTTGAGTAGCAAGAACCTAAACCAACTTGCCAAAATTAAGCAGCCACCTGGTAAACATTAGCGTCCTTAGGAGGGGCGCTGCTTGCAAAGCTAATACTATAGGGAAGTGACAGCACGTTACCCGTTTCTGAATGCACAATGGGACGGCACGTATTTCAAGCTGTGAGTTCACTTTGTATAGTTGAAGTTGCGGTTAATTTTGATGTTGGCTTGCTGTTAAGATTTGCTTAGCATCTTAGCAGGTGTGACAAGTCATTCAAGAGTGTTGTCAGTCATAGTCATCTGAGTGGCTCCTCCGGGGATTAAGAGCCATCTGACACTGTGAAGCTCAGACTACAGAATACTTCCTGTGTAGTCTGTACAGACGTGTGTCGAATCAGCCAGGGTGTACCTTCATCTAGATGTCTGGCCCCATCTCAGGTTTTTGCAATGAGAAACTCTAGGGTGGGGCCCTGGAATCTGTATTCTTAACAAGTTCAAACCACCCCACTCTCATGCTCAAGTGAACCTGATGGGAATTTCTGGCCCAGATGTTTTCTGAGGTCCCATCCGCCACATGCACTTTTATGGCTTCCTGTTCCACTGCCATTGGAAACACAGAAAAAACTGAGCATGCGGGGTGGCGGGCAGTCAAGGAAAGCGAAACACTTTGAAATCAACCTACCAATCAGCATGATGACCAAGTTTGCCGCCCCGTATTTCTCTATCTCGTGAATCCAGTGTGGAACAGACTCGAACGTGGACCGCCGGGTGAGGTCGTAGGCAATGATGGCCGCGTGGGCACTGCGGTAGTAGCTTTGGGTGATGGTCCGGAAGCGCTCCTGGCCTGCAGTGTCCCACACCTGCATCTGGAGAAGGGCAGGAAAGGGGGTCCGCATCAGGAGTTCCCACCCCTGATGGGAACTTGCTCGCCTAAGTCGTTCCCTGGGTCTCACTTCTAGAGATCCAAATTCAGGAGGCCTGGGGTAGGGCCCAGGGATCTGTCTTTTTTCAGTTGCTCCCCAGGGTAATCTGGATGTGCTTTCAGGTTGGGGGCCGTCACCTAAGGTGCCCTTCAGTGGGAGAGGCGGATCCAATGTCCTAAGGTCTGGTGTTCTTTTGCCTTCCTACCACACTCATCCCTTCGTCCAGATGTTGGGCTTTATCTTTTGAGTCTGTCCATTGATGTTAATGCTGGAAAAGGTGATAGCATTGGCTGAACTGTTTGGATTTTAAAGGACCATTCGGCTGTTCATGTTTAGAAGTGTTATCATAATACTACCTTCCAATTACCGTCCCAGGCAGTGGCATCAATTTATACCCCCTCCAACAATGTCTGAGGGTACCTGTTTCTTCATACTCACATTATTTATAAAATTTATTTTTTAAAGAAAGTTTGCAAACATACACAAAACTAGAGAGAATAAAACAGTGAACCCTCATATATCCATATAATTATCAAGATTTTGCCACTCTTGCTTCATGGAGCCATTTCTGTTGATTTCTTTGACGTATTATTTTAAAGAGAATCCCAGACTTCATGTCGTTTCATGCCTACTCCCATCAATATACATTCCTAATAAAAATGGACATTTTCTTATATAACCGTAACACCATTATCACTGCTAATAAACTTTTCAATAACTCCTTAGTATCATCTAATACTCAGATCATATTAAAATTTCCTGATTGGCTCCAAATGTCTTTTTTTTTAGAAATTGCACTTTTGTTTGATTTAATTAAAAAAAATTTTTTAGCTGCACAGTGCGGCACGTGGGATCTTAGTTCCTGGACCGGGGATCAAACCTGCGCCCCTGCATTGGCAGCGTGGAGTCTTAACCACTGGCTTGCCAGGGGGGGTCCCTCCAAAATGTCTTTTTACTATTGTGTTTGTTTAATAAGGATCCCACGCAAAATCCATTTATTACATTTTCACCAACACCTTTTGATCTTTTTTGATCAAATGGGTAAATGATATTATCTCACTTATTTTAATTTCATCTCTTTAATTATGAGTGACAGTGGGCACCTTTACTTTTTCACATAAATGTATGAGCCAGTTCATATAAAATTTGTGAAGTAGCTGTTTTGTCTAATCTGTGGAGTGCCTACTTTTTGTATTTGGTTGTTGGTCTTTTCTTCGATATTTATCAGAGCTCTTTTCACGTCAAAGAAATTAGCTCTCTGTCAGTTCCATATTTGCAAATGTTTCTTTCCAGTTTGTCACTCATCTTTGACTTTGTCTATGGTATTTTTGAGTATGTAGAAATTTGACCTCTGTATGATCATATAGAAGAGTATTAATTTGACCTTTAAATAGTTAGATGGAGCAATATTTTCCCTTATGGCTTCTGGGTTCTTGTCTTACTTTAAAGTCTGATTTCTCTATTCCTCAATGATAAAAATAAATACTCCCATGGTGTTTTTTTTTCCCGGTATTTTAATGATTTCATATTTTATATTTAAATCTTTCACGCCTCAGGCATGTGTTTCGGGGTTAGGAACCATGGCTAAAAGAGGCAGACCCGCCCCTGTCCCCCTCTGACCTTCACTTTCTTGCCGTTGATCTCCAGGGCACGCACAGTGAAGTCCACCCCAATGGTGTTCTGCTGCGCCTCTGTGTAGACCCCGGACGTGAAATGCTGCACCACACACGTCTTCCCTACATTGGAATCCCCGATGAGGATGATCTTGAACAAATAGTCAAAGTTCTCATCTGCTGCCCTGGCTGAGCTGGAGAATTGCATTGCTCTTGCCGCCTAGAACAGATCAAGGAAGAAAAGAAGGAATTCAGTCTCTCTTTAGTGCAGCCGTCCCCAACCTTTTTGGCACCAGGGACTGGTTTCGCGGAAGACAAGTTTTCCTCGGACGGGGTGGGGGGCCAGGCTGGCTCAGGAGGCAACGCGAGCGACGGGGAGTGATGGGGAGCGATGGGGAGCGATGGGGAGCGATGGGGAGCAGGGTGAAGCTTCGTTCGCTTGCCCGCCGCTCACCTCCTGCTCTGTGGCCGGGTTCCTAACAGGACTGGTACTGGTCCACGGCCCGGGGGGTTGGGGACCCCTGTGTTAGTGAACAGCTACCAGGGGCCGGGAACTATTCTTGGCACTCGGGATTCAGCACAGGACAAGACAGAGGGAGGTCACTGTTTTCCTAGCACTGCCATCCTCGTGGGACAAGGACGTTAATTACTGGTCAGGTAAGAGGGAGCTGCCCGCACAAACCCCACCTGTCCTAGGGGAGTTAACATTACTTTAGGGGTGACCTTGGAATGAAGAGGTTCTACTGCTGTTCTCTGCTGGGCCCAGGACACAGTCAACACTCTCAGATGACAGCATTGACTGAGACTTCCCTGGTGGTCCAGGGGTTAGGACTCCACGCTTCCAGTGCCTCCACCGCAGGGGGTGGTGGGTTTGATCCCTGGTCCCGGGAACTGAGATCCCTCATGCCTTGGGGCCCAGCAGGAGTGTTTTACCTGCCAGTCATCAGGTGGGAGACATGCCTAGCTGTAAGCCTATCTCCATGTCACACGGGAGGAAGACAAATTACTGGAAGACTGAATGGCCAGGCAACCAGCAGCAAGCATCAACGAGACCTGACAGACAAGTCAGTTTTGGAAAGAGTCACATAGCCCTTTTCTTCTGGTTGGCACCTGCTTTTTCTTGTCCTGGAAATTATGATGCTGAGAATATTCAAAATGAAAGCTGTGGGGAATTCCCTGGCGGTCCACTGGTTGAGACTCTGCGCTTTCACTGTCAAGGGCCCGGTTTCAATCCCTGGTTGGAGAACTAGGATCCCACAGGCCTCGAGGTGCAACAAAACAAAACGAAACAAACAAAAAAACCCTGTGGTTCGAATGTTTGTGCCATACTCTACCATAGGCTGGAAAAGAAAGTTTCTCATGACAGTGTCTCCCAAACTAACTGATTATCAGAATTACCTGGGAAGATAATTAAATATATATATATATTCCTGGAGCCCATCTTAGGTCTGCTAAATAGATTTAAAAACATGCACACACTCCCAGGTGATTTTGATGACTAGCTAGCCTTGGGAAGTGTTGACCGACACAATCACCCACCTGAAACTTTATTCCCACCTTCAGCGTCCCTGCTTAAATATCCACAGCATCTCAGATCACAAGGAGCTCACTACCTCCTGAAAAAATCTATGTTGTGTGCACAGCTCTAACTTACATGGGGTTGAAATCTATCTCCCTGAGGTTTCCATCTGTGGACCCTCATGCTACATCAGGACTCCTATTCCACATGACAGCACATTCCTACTTCACAGCCCAGCAGATATTTGGAGCAGCACCCGTGTCCCCTCATGGCAGGTATACCCGGGCCCTTCAACTGTTCTTCGGTTGTGTTGGGTCTCCTCGTCAGATGTCTCTTAAAAATACAGGAAACCTTATTTCATTTGATGACGAAACTTGATGTGCTGCAAATTGTTCCTGCCTATGACACCCTTCTTGATTTCCCCCAGTTTCGGTTTTTGGTTTTCTCAGAAGTCATAGAAAAGGACAAGTCTGTATCATCACACAAATTAAAATCTGTACGTAAAAACCGCGAGCTTTAAACAGGTGGAGGATCCTCACTTCTCTTGGACTCCTCTGAAGTCACTGTGGCTAAATGATCCAGCGGACACGAGACATAATCAAACAACTCTTCCCCAGGCTTTTCAAGTAAAGAAAGCCATTCCACTTCCGGTGTCTTATCCCTGTAATTTGAGCTGAAATCTTACTTCCATGACCCACCCCCCCAACCAAGTAAGTCCTCAGGGTTTCCACAAAAGCCCCCTTCACCTCAGCCTACACGCCCTGCAAGGAGAAACAAGCGATGCCCACCCTCCAACACCCTCCATCCTGCATCCTGTAACCTGCACCTGTTGCTTACCTGTCTGGCTCTCTCACCTCTGCCGGGGGTAGGTATTGTTTGCTCTTTCTCCTGGTTTTCCTTTTGGTCCTCCGTGCCCCTTCTTCCTCCTGTCTCGAGGCGTGGTGGGAACTGTAGTTCTGTCCCCAGGTGTCAGGTTTGGTGGCCTGAGAAAGTGAAAGGAAAGTGTCAACCCTCCCTCCCTCCGCCTCCCCCTCCCTCCCCATCCGGAGGAGCTGCCATTGGGTACAAAGCACAGGGTGAGGCCACACTAGGTCACCTTTCCTCGGCTTCTTAGCCTCACATGTTATCCAGCAAACCCAAAATGAAAAGGACCATCTAGCTACCTCAGCCAACACCTATTGAGCCGCCCTGCTCTTTCTTTCAGCTCACATTCTCTTAGGCGGCCCTTACCCCCAATTTTTCCTGGTGTCCCCTGTTTGGCTGGGGTGGGGGTGGCTAGTTGAAGGACAGCAACTTAAAGGAGGAGACAGATCTGGGTTTTGAGTCATTTAACTGTTTTGTGGACTTGAATAACCTTTCCTGAGGAGCCACTGAGAGAAAGGAGGTGATCCAAAGAGAAGATTAAAAAACTAAAACAACTTTGAATTTGCAGGGGAAGAAAGAGCTGAAAAAAAAATGTTTCCTTCCCCCCACAAAATGTACCCCAGAACCAAGGTTAATTTCTAGGAAGACCTGGAGTTCGTCAGTCCCTCATGCTGGCAGGAGAAGCGTGGAGCTGAGGTGAAGTTTCCTTTTTGTTTTTTCCCCACAGAGTCTGGAAGAGTCACTGCTTCTAGTATGGGGACCAGATCAGCTCCACTCTGTGGAACGTGCTGAGCGGGCAGTTAAGCTATAGGCACAACATGCAAAACAGAAACATCCCGACTGATAAAATATTAAACTGGTGTAGTGGTTTCAGACTGTGGGCTGAGACCCGTTAATGAGTCATGAAGTCAAATTTAGTGGGTTGTAACCAGCGTTTTTACAGAAAAGATTAGGAAAACAATTCAGAATGCATTCCATGGAGTAAGAGTATTGTTGCGTGAGCTGTTTGCATCAGTTGTGAGCAGGCACGTGTGTGCTGGGGGTGATGTAAGATGTATTTCTTACTGTGGGTTGAGGCCTAGCGCTGAAACAGAGGACAATTTACTCACTACTCAAGAACATTTCTCCAGAAAACCTGTAAATGATGATTTATCTTACCCCAAATTCCATTTACACATCACTTTCAGGAACCTCTCTTTTGGGGAGGATAAACCCAATGTTGGCAGGTAGAGCAAGAAAACAAAAGACACTGCCAAATACTGCTGCTGCATACCGTGCTTTGTTGTTGTTTTTTTTTTAAATCTTTATTTTATTTAAAGAATCCTAGTTCGCATTCAGCATGAGGGGTCTTAGTTCCCTGATGAGGGATTGAACCCGTGCCCCCCAGCAATGGAAGGGCAGAGTCCTAACCCCTGGACTACCAGGGAAGGCCCTGCAGATTGTGCTCTGAAAGCCACAGTCATGCGTATGCGGCTTGAAAATGAAATGTAGGTCAAGAGCCACGACAAATGTATGGGCAGGGGCAGGAAATAAAACCCGTGAGATGTGTCAGTGAGGTTAGGTGTCAAAATGTTTTCTTCTTCTGGTAATGATTACTGATAAAGAAAAAAAGAAAAAAAAACCCCGAAACCAAAAAACCCCAGCTGACTCAGACTTCACACTTGGATTACCTGAGAACTTGCCTGAAGTGGGTAGTGTCTGCCTGGCAATGTAAGGGGGAGATTCCTTTCTTCCTTTGCTACCTCTTAGCGTGTTGCCTGTGATGTGCGTCACAGTCTGGTTCAAAGCGTATTCAATAATAAAACTGTTTTCTAATCTGCTATCTTTGTGGACAGGTTTTCTGGGTTGAAAGACTTAAATTTTTTTTTTTTTTTTTTCCTTAGCAGTTGAAAGAGAGCCCAGGAGGGCAAAAGACCCTTGTTCAGAGTCGTGTGTTGTAAGGCCTTCAGTTTTTGCTTGAGGCTGCCAGGATCTTAACACTCATTTATTTGGGTGATGGGGGTGGGATGTACAACAGTGAATTATACCGACAGACTAATAATCCTGTCCTTATGGGCAACTGTATTTAATTCAACAAAAATTTAAAGCTTATGCCCTCATGGCAGGTCAGTAGCACACCTAGCAGCGCGTTTCTTTCTCTCAAAACAAAATGCAGAATAAAGGTTTTTTGAAAAAAAGATGATTTATATATACATCATTTCTTCCCAGATTATATCCTCTCTCTCCCGCACTGCTTCTTTCCTAACAGTCCTGGCCGTTGTCCGTCCCCCCGACCCCCACTTCCCCCTCGAAGCTGCCGGGTCCACCCAGGCCTCCGGCGGCGTCTGGAAGCCTACACTCCCCCCTCCCCTCCCCTCCCCCTCCCCTCCCCCCCTCCACTCCCTGCCCAGCAGCCCTCAGGTAAAGCCGCGCGGTCGGACTACAACTCCCAGCATGCCGCGGGTACCGACGGGTCACGTGAGTGCCCGGAAACCCTGGCCGCGGCGGCGCCGGTGAGGTGGCGGCGGGAGTGGCAAGCTTGCGGGCGCTGCGTAGCGAGAGGAGCGGCCGGCCGGCCGGAGCGCAACAACTACTGCTGCACTCGGGTGCGCGAGCGGCGGCGCGCCGGGCCCGAGCCGAGAAGGGCCGGAACCCGGCTTGGGGCGGGGGCGGGGGCGGGGGTGGGGGGGCGCCGCAGTCGAGGGCAGGTCCGAGGAGCTTCCAGGCGACGAGGGGACGGGGCGGAGAGGCAGAAGGTGGCGGCCGGTGGGTGTGGCGCCACGGGCAAGGCCGGCCACCCCTCGTTCCCTCCACTCTGGGCCTGGGTCCTCGGCGCCCAGGTGCTCCGGGACCTGGCGGGGCCGGCGAGTACCGCAGCGGAGGGGAGCGGGAGGATCGGGAGGGCCTCCGGGGAGAGCCGGCGGCCGGGCCCCACGCCAGCGCGGTGGCGGGGGCGCCTGTGCGAGAAAGGGGTTTGTCGTCTAGACCAGGTGAAAGGTGCCTCACAGGTAGGGCGGGCAGGCTTTTGGAGAGGATGTAGTGAGGCCACAGAGGGAGGAGGGTCTTAGTGGAATAACTGGGCTTTGCTTTTTGGTAACTACCACGGTCTCGGTCAGGAATTTATCTGATCGCTTTTCGTCATTAACTCAGTATTCTTGTTTGCAGAATGTGGTCTGTTTGTTCTCACTTCTCACGGGATTATGGGAACGTGTCCACAGGGTTTTTGGTGTTTCCAGAAACTAGGCGATCCCCTGATAACTTACTGAAAGGGTTGTAGGGATTTCCTGGGGTGAGCAAAATATTCTTAATGGCCACCTTCTTTCTTCAGCGTTTTGATGCTTGAATTCTTTTTTTCCCATTTGTTGAATGTTTGCTGTATGCCAGGCACTGTACTTACTTAATTTGTTTTTGGCTGCGTTGGGTATTCATTGCTGCGTGCGGGCTTTTCTCTAGTTGCGGCGAGCGGGAGCTACTCTTCGTTGCAGTGCACCGGCTTCATTGCGGTGGCTTCTCTTGTTGCAGAGCACGGGCCTAGAGCACAGGCTCCGTAGTTGTGGCGCACGGGCTTAGTTGCTCCGCGGCATGTGGGATCTTCCCGGATTAGGGCTCGAACCCGTGTCCCCTGCATTGGCAGGCAGATTCTTAACCACTGCGTCACGAGGGAAGCCCCAGGTGCTGTATTTAGAACTCTCTATAAATTGTCTCATTTAATCTTTCAGTGAGGAAATTGAGACTCAAAGAAGTTAAGTGCAAGGTCTAGAATTCCAGCTGGAACTTTTATGCCTTTGTGTGGGCCGCGGTGTGGCTTCAGATGACAATCTTTTATTAATCTTTGATATCCGGTCTCTGCATCAGAAAATAACCCTGAAACGATACTTTCATAAGCTCAAAGTCGGTGCACTGTCTTGTTGCTCACTAGCTGTCAGGATCCAGTGTATTAGTCATTGTGTCAGGTTCTGATTTGTCTTGTTCACCAGTGATAAGGAAATGTCACGGCAATGACCATTAACTTGAGTATAAGTCCTTTGTCTAGGAGAGGGAAAGATTTTTATCTTGAAAACTGTTGTCTTTGGAATATGTTCAAAATAGGTAGGAAGAACGTGGTTCAGGGAACCCCGAGAGAATTTTACAGAAAAGTGCTAGGTATTTTACGTCTGTGGTAAGGAACAATTTAAGAAGAGAGACAAATTACGGGAAGACTTGAGTTTTGAATAAAAGGATTTACATGATACAGGGAAACGACTTCAAATGAGGTCATGTGGGATAAAAAACATACTTGTGTAAATTACAGCATGCACAACTGTCACAATAGGTGAGCTCAACTATCCATTTAATTTTCCCCCTACCTCTTTATACTGAGTATACATAATCATTTTACTTTGCAAACATAAAAACTGAAGTCTAGGGAGTGAAGTAATTGCCCTTTTTATTTAAGCGTGTGCGAGAACCACTGTTACTAATAAGGTGCTTTTTTTCCATCCTGGATCTATACTTCTGTGTGTAATGTGTGATATTTTTAATTACTGTGTTTTACCCAACTTGGGATATTTTAACCTTTTAACCTTCCCTCTTACACAGTATAATGTAGGGTCTAGGGTCAGGTCTGGGTTTGAATGCTCCTTTCACCTCCTAAGAGATATTACTTTCTAAAATCCATTTTTTAATCTGTAAGACGTGGTGAGAACTAAATGCAGTGGCACATGGTGAGTGCCTAGCACAGGGCCTGGCACTTTGAAAGCAGTCAGTGTTGGCCGTCAGTCAAAGCATTCATTCATTCAGAAAATCTTTACTGATCATTCTAAATGCTCTGCTAGGCCCTGGGGTTATAGCTGTGGTGTTAAGACAGATGTGGAACTTACAGGTGAACAATAAACATGTGAACAATTAAAGCAGATAATTAGATTGGGAGAAATGCTGTGAAGGGAAGAAGCAGATGGAGATGAGAGAGGTAGTAACAGAGGGAGACCATTTTAGATAGGACGATCCAGGCAGCCACTCTAGGGGATGACACTTGAGGCTGAGCCAAGGAAAGGCAAGAGCAAGCCATTTGCAAAGAACCAGGAGAAAAGCATGTCAGACAACAGAACAGCAAATGCGAAGTCCCAAAGCAAGGAAGGGCTTGGTGTGTTCAGGGGCAAGAAAGGGATTGGGTGCTAGGGAGATGGTAGCCGTGTGGAGGAGTGATGCTGGTGGGGGGCGGAGCAAGGCGGGCACAGGGGAGAAGGAAACGGCTAGCTCCACACTGTTTACACCGGCAAAGGATTGGGAACCACCCAGATGTCCCGCAGGAGACTGGACTGCGGCAGCTCTGTAGGTGCAGATGGGGTGGACCTCCGACCTCTGATAAGTGAAGGAAAAAAATGGTGCAGGATAGTGTGTGTTGTATGCTCCCATTTGTGTATGTGTGAGTGTGGGGCTACGCCTGGAATGCACGCACAGGTGCAGATTGTGCAAGAGTGAAGAAGCAATGGTAGGAGCCCCGGGTGACGTGAGAACAGGGAGGGAGGTGTCACCGTGTACATACCCTTTGAACTTTCTACCGTATGTGTATAGCATCTACTGCATACAGGTTTTGGAGGCCGTGGCAAAACTCTTGTTTTGTGGTTTTATATGAGTCTTGGGAAACCGTGAAGAAGGCATTTTAAGCAGAAGAATGACAGCTGATTTATGTTTTAAGATATGTTTCTGGCTGACGTGTGAAGAGTGATGGGCGGCAGGGGGCTGGTGTGTGTGCTAGATGTACAATAGTGAAACCCTGCAGGAGGCTGTTGCACTAGGCTTGATAGAAGACGTGCGTGGTTGACCTTGGTAGTGGCTGTGGGGATGGAGAGAAGAGGATGGATTTGGGCTGAATTTTGGGGTGAAGAGGACTGGATTTAGTGGTGGGTTGGATGCGGAAGCTGAGAGGAAAGGAGAAATGAGGGCTAAGTGTTAGTTGCCTTGGTGGTACCATCTTCTGAGGGCAGTGCTGGGGACGGATGGGTGTGGAGGGAGGAAGTGAAGAATTGTGAAATTGTGTTTCAGCTCCAAGGAGGGCCCTCAAGTGGTTGGTTGGCTGTGCCGCTGGGAGCCCTGGAGGGTCCAAGTTAGAGCTGGCGCTCTAGGAATCATTGGCAGAAAGCCGTGGTACCAGATGAAGGGGACAGAGAGCTTGGAAGTTTAGAGAGAAGTAAGTGGTTATCTTAGATGTTGAGAAAGCAGGTCATTAGGGAAGTGTGGACTTGCTGGGCAGAGCTGCATGCCCTTTGAGGTTTGTGGTTTTGAATCTGAAAAGTGAAACCAAGCCTGCTCCTTTGATTTTTCTCTGGCAAAACTCAACCACTTGGGCCCAGGGGAGGAGGCCAGAGGCAAGCAAGGAAAAAAGGCCCGTAAGGGAGATAGTCCAGATTCTAAGTTGGGAAAGAAGGGAATGAGGACAGGAGGAGGGTCATGGCTGAAGGGAAAAAATGGGGAGGTGACGTAATTGGGAGCTTGCTGAGGTAAAATGACTTTGCAGTGGGGAGTATGAAGTAAGCAGTTTTCTGGAAGGAAACAAAGCAAGATGTTTGAAATGCAGTTTGGGAGGTGATGCACTTACTGCTTAGTAGATGACACGGGCCGGGTTTTGACCACGGAGTGGGTTTTTCTCGTGGGATAGAGGAAAAGATTGGTGGGAAGAGGACAAGGGTCTGCTAGGTTACCCATCTGGGTGTTGACATGAGACAGAGCAGAGGGGGGACAGCAGGTGACCAGGAGACGACGGCTGTGAGGGGCAGGGGGCAGCGAGGCCCAGGAGCTTCGGAGAAGCTGGGGTCTCGGAAGGAGGAGGAGTGGTTGTGAGAAGGAAGATTGCTTCTCTCTGAGAGACCCCAGAGGAAGCAGTGTTATCTGGGGGCAGGCAGGAGTCCGCCAGGGTAGGAAAGGTAAGAACTCGCAGAACAGGGTCATGGTATGGAGAAGTAGATTAACTGCTTCTCTCCATTTCCAGAGAGCCTTTCCTTCCAGCGGGGGTGGGGTGGGGATGGGTCCGATGAGGTGGAAGTGGCCGGTGATCTCCTTTTCTGCCAGTCTCTCCCCTTTCCACTCTGCAGTCTGTTTCCCCCAAAGTGTTCCTAATACGAGACAACTTTATTTATTTATTTTTTAAAAATTAATTAATTAATTATTTTATTTATTTTGGGCTGCGTTGGGTCTTCGTTGCTGTGCACGGGCTTTCTCTAGTTGCGGCGAGCGGGGGCTACTCTTCGTTGCGGTGCGTGGGCTTCTCATTGCGGTGGCTTCTCTTGTTGCGGAGCACGGGCTCTAGGTGCCCGGGCTTCAGTAGTTGTGGCACGTGGGCTCAGTAGTTGTGGCTTGCGGGCTCCAGAGTGCAGGCTCTGTAGTTGTGGCTCACGGGCTTAGTTGCTTCACAGCATGTGGGATCTTCCTGGACCAGGGATTGAACCCGTGTCCCCTGCATTGGCAGGCGGATTCTTAACCACTGCGCCACCAGGGAAGTCCCTACAAGACAACTTTAAATCTTACTATGTTTGAGTTGGAATGGACTCTAAATATGTATGGAAAGTGAAATTTGGGGAATGTTTTATATTCCAAGGCAGTGTTTATAAGGGGGAGATTGCCCTCTGCCTGGACGTGTCACATGTGAAGCCATCTTTTTATTCAGCCTCGATCACACAGTATGGAGCGTTCCATCCTGGAAAGTATGTTGCGTGGGTGATCCTATAGGATCTCAGAAAGCTTCTTACAAATCAGATGAGTTAATGATCATGAACTAGCCTTGAAAAGTAGAATAGGGCTCAATGGTTCTGCATCCTTTTTGATGGCAGGGATCTTACTTTTTATGTTTTTTTTTTTTAAAGGTCATTCTTGTTCTCACATAACAGTTGTATATTTAGTATCCATGGACTAAGAAAATACTAAATGACAGGCTTCTATTCAGAAACACTTAAAATGAATTTTGGCTTTATTAATTATAACAGCATTTACATATGCTTGAAAAATGTTAGACATTTGTTCAGTCTATATTCAGAGCTGGAAAGAAAATGGTCTAAAAGTAGGATGTGCTTAATAGAGTCGGACTTGGCAAAAACTCCGTGCTTCTGCAGGGCTCCAGAGCTCACAGATGATCAGAAATCACTTCTGTGATGTAGGACATATAAACGCAAGGTATTGTTATTAATGATTATGATTATATAAGACCAGATGTTATAATAGTATTCATTTTAAATGGCATTCTGCCAACATCAGATGAATGTTTAAACTCTTTTCCCGTTGAACTTATTAAGCATTTTCTTCCCTGTCACTGTAGCTAAGGAAAAGGTGGTTTATTTAGAAACTAAATCCAGATGGTCTCAAACGGCTTGGTAGTCATTTAACAGCATTAATGTAACTGTACAGGCCTGAAATCCACAACCATTATTGCCGAAGCAAGTAATTCCAGTCTGTTGGAGCATACATTTTTGGAATTATTCTCTTACCTAATTAATTATAGAATTTCATAACCCACAACCTTTTCTGAAGTATTCAGTACAGTGTTTTGAGTTGTGAGTGTGTTCAGGTCAAAGAGCTATGATATATTAAAGAATGGTTAAAACTTTGAGTTGTTTCAGTTGGGTGTCATGTTTAATTTGGGGGTAGAGGTAAATTTAGCAGTAACACTAGTAGCTCTCGGGTTTGTAACCTCCTGGAATTACAGACAGAAAGTTTATTTACATTTTGTGAGTGGAAATTTGTTGTCTTACTTGGCTCATAATTTTGTTTTAACATTTTTCAAGGAGAATGATTATATGAAATTAACTGTATTCTCCTGATGTGGGATTAACCCTGGGCAGATCAGTGGCTAAAATAATTATCTTAATACCTTACATGCATTGTTTATTTTGGTCTCAGAAGAGATAGGCCATTTTACACATGACAATCTGTGCTTCAGAGAGGTTGATGTGTCCAAGGGCTCACAGCCAGTAAGTGAATCAGCTATAATGTTTATATAACTTTAACCATCTCAACTTTGTATCTTTTATCCAAAAGTTTCAAGAATGGCCTTTCAGCTGGGTCTCTCAGCATTTAAGGTTTTGGGTTCATCTACCAAGCAGTAGTATAAATTGTAATAGAGAACGGGAGTATAAATAGCAGTTACAGGGAACACAACCTTGGGCAAAGTCCTGTGATTCACTAATTTTAGTGCTGGAAGCTTTTGAGTTTGTCTCCTACCTTGACTATTATTGTAGTATGTTTATCATACAAGGTATTTTGTTAATTTAATTTTTTTTAAAGCTTTTTTGTTTTTGTTTTTGTTTTTAATTTATTTTTGGCTGCGTCGGGTCTTCGTTGCTGCACGCGGGCTTTCTCTAGTAGCGGTGAGCGGGAGCTACTCTTCATTGTGGTGCGTGGGCTTCTCATTGCGGTGGCTTCTCTTGTTGCAGAGCACGGGCTCTAGGTGTCCAGGCTTCAGTAGTGGTGGCACATGGGCTGAGTAGTTGTGGCACGCGGGCTCTAGAGCACGGGCTCAGTAGTTGTGGCACACGGGCTTAGTTGCTCCGCAGCATGTGGGATCTTCCCGGACCAGGGCTCGAACCCGTGTCCCTTGCATTAGCAGGCGGATTCTTAACCACTGCGCCACCAGCAAAGCCCCTGTTAATTTAATTTAATTTTTTCCTAATATGCAGGTAAACTATAGGACTTTTACAATGCTGTGGATGTTTTCCCTCCTGATTATAAAAGTAATATACATGCTTATTGTAGAATTTTTAGGAAAATATATAGAAAACTAAAATTACCCATAATTCCACTGCCCAGAGAGAACTATATATTCCCTGTTTACTTGTAAATATTATGTAAATCTAGAGTTCAGTTGATTGTAAGTCATATCCTACACATTTCACTTGCTGTTTTCTCATGTTATTATAAAGTCTTAATCATCATGTCAAATGATAAAATATTCAGCCATTTGGATATACCATAATTTGTTTAATTATCCCCTTCTTATTGCATGTTTAGGTTGTTTCTGCAGACTCATAGCTGGAGACGTTAAGTGTAGATGCCTACTTTATGCTTAATTAGTCTTGGTGTCAGAGCATGGATGTGGCTTTCCGAGAGGACAGAGGAGAGGTGAGAGGAAGTAGTGGAAAGAGATGGCAGAGGTGTGGCCCTGTCTCTTTCCCCTGTTCCTTTATGACTGGCACAAAGTTCATTTCTTCATATAAGAGAGCTCTTCCGACTTTTTGTGAAAACTACCTTTGTGTATAGAGCTGTATGCCTCTTGTATTTCTTTAGGAATAAATCCCTGGAAATTGAATTTTTGTGTCAGAGGCTCTCGATGAACATGGCCAGATCGTCTTCCTATAAAATTGTGTTAATTTTCGCTTCCATCAGCAGTGTATGAGAGTTCAGGATCATTAGACCTTGAGCTGCATTGAGCACAGTCTTTTTTAACTATGCAAACATTTTTTGTTACCATAATTAGCATTTCTTATGTTCTAATGAGATTGGAACTCTTATTTGATAAGTTTAATAGCCATTTCATTTCATTTCTTCTGAGTTGTCTGTTCATTTCCGTTGCTCATTTTCCAGTCAGAATTAGTGATTTTCTTATCAGTTTGTATGAGAGTTTGTTCTGTTAGGAGGTAATCAAGGATTTCTTTTTTTTTTTTCTAATAAATAAATAAATTTATTTATTTATTTATTGGCTGTGTTGGGTCTTTGTTGCTGTGCGCAGGCTTTCTCTAGTTGTGGCGAGCAGGGGCTACTCTTCGAGTGGGGGCTACTTTTTCTTGTGGTGCACGGGCTTCTCATTGCGGTGGCTTCTCTTGTTGCGGAGCACCAGCTCTAGGTGCGCGGGCTTCAGTAGTTGCGGCACACGGGCTCAGTAGTTGTGGCTCGCAGGCTCAGTAGTTGGGGCTCGCAGGCTCTGGAGCGCTGGCTCAGTAGTTGTGGCGCACGGGCTTAGTTGCTCTGCAGCATGTGAGATCTTCCTGGACCAGGGCTCGAACCCGTATCCCCTGCATAGGCAGGCGGATTCTTAACCACTGCGCCACCAGGGAAGCCCCAAGGATTTCTTTTTAAAGGACTAGTTAATAGCTGTAAAACATAATTATCAACCTAGTTTTCTGGTGTCAACTAATCCATGTAATTTTTTTTTTTCTAGGCCTTATTATACAGTGACTGGTTGTAAGTCTAAATAATTCTGTTTTTGGATAATAGGCCTATTATGAGTCATGTTAATAATGTGTTTTGTTTTTCCAGAAAGAAGAAATGATGTAAACCATTCACTATCCAGACTTTAAGGTCAAGGTGAGAAGGAAGGTCAGGAGGAACATGGCCTGGCCAAGTATTTTTCAAAGAGGAACTTTGCTCTCCCAGTTCAGCCATCATCATGTGGTAGTATTCCTGCTCACCTTCTTCAGGTAAGTGGACCACTGAAACTCTTCCCTTGTTGTTCTTGTCCTTGTTTTCCTTTTGAAGGAGCTGTTTATTGCATGGCCAGTGCTTAATGCAGTGATTGGCCTGGGCGAGTCATGAGCTAGACCAGCTGGTCCTTCTGTGGCGCTTTATGATGTGGCTGTAATACAGTGCTTCTCGAGGGCTGTCTTGCCCATATTTGGCGATGTCTGGAGACATTTTTAGTTGTCACGCTGGGGGAAGGGGTGCTACTTGGATCTAGTGGGTTGAGACCAGGGATGCTGCTAAACGTCCTGCAGTGCACGGGACAGCCCCCCACAATGGAGAATCTGGGGGGCCCAAAATGTCAGTACTGCTGTGATGGAAAAACCTTGCTCCAACATAAAGTCCTCTAATTGTTAAAACCAGGAGCTTGTGAACAGAGGATGTGCGTATTCAGGGAATGCTCTATGCCTCCTTGAGCAGTAAAGATGGTAGGAGACCTCTTCGAGGAACTTCGGTCACTTGTGTGAGAGCCTGACCAGTCAGTGTGACTGAAGAATCGTCCATGTCTGGCTCAGTGGCCCTCAGTGGCTCTCCTTAGTGGTCTGTAGATGACTTCAGCCAGGCTTTTTGGTGTTAAGGGCACGTTTTTCATAACCCTGTGACTCAACTATTTCGATTATTTCTTCTGAATAGATTTTATTTATTATTAATCTTTATTGAAGGCACTGCAAATGATGATGATGGTTGTGGTTTTTTTTTTTAAGGCAGAAACTAGGAAAATGGTTTTCTAATTATGTAAGAGTTGATAGGTACTTTTGGATGCTTGCTTTAGGGGAAATCCATTTGTGAGGGGTTGAGGGAGGCATCAGTATGAGGAAAAGACAGGCCCCAAGGAAAAAGCCACTGAATGGCTAGTGCAGTGAGTGGCCAGTGGTTGGTAAAGACTTAAAATCCTTTACAGAACTGCAACCATGATTTAAAGGGGTTGCAGTCCATCACATCTCCATCTTCTAGGTCCAGGGACATGTTATGAATGAACATGGGGGCTCATACTGAAGAAAACAAGTTAATTGTTTCTTTGCTTAGCAGAGATTGTTTCAGTGGATAGTTCTTTTTTTTTTTTTTTTTTTTCAGTGGATAGTTCTTATAAAGCAGTTCCTTCCCTCCCTCCTTCCCTCTCTCTCTCTTTCTTTCTTTCTGAATTTCTCTTTTTTAAAAGAGAAGAATTCCAAATTGTATAAAACAAATGGGAATATATCTGTGATTTTATTGAATCCGTTTTTCTTTCATTCAGCTGTCTTTCTTCTCTCTTTTGTAGTTACTCGTTGCTCCACGCGTCAAGAAAAACATTTAGCAATGTCAAAGTCAGTATCTCTAAGCAGTGGACCCCAAGTGCTTTTAACACGTCAATTGAACTGCCTGTAGAGGTAAGCAGAACGAAGTGCTGTGGTGGATTTAAGAAGGGAACCACACTCACCCATAAATTCTTCTAAGTTCTGTTTTGTTTCATTCATCCTTAGGATGGCTTACTATTCCCTATGGCATAAAATCCAACCTATTCTGCCTGATTTCTTAGCTTGCCCTGATTCAGGTCTGTTTTACCATTTCAACCAACCTATTTCTCACTGTTTTGAAATCACACAATTCTGGCTAGGCTGTTTTTTTCATTGAGTTTCACAAGTACCATGCTTATTTCTGCCTTTGAGATTTTGCCTGTATTCTTTTGTATGATCTTTCACCTTCCTTACACCCATCTAAATTTTGCTTTTTCCTGTGTGTCAAGATAAAATGCCACTTTTTCTATCAAGTTTTTTTCCCAGCTTCTGCTGATTTTTTTCCCCTCCTGAACTGTGTGGACTGCATATTACATAGTTTAATGTCGAGGTACTTATGTACTTTATAATCATTTCACTTGTTTTTATCTTGTTTAAGTGACTTGAAGTCAGGGAGTCTGTATCCAGTTCTTATATTCATTTTTATTTGTTTGTTTTGTTTTTGTCTTTTGGCTGTGCCGTGTGGCTTGCGGGATCTTAGTTCCCTGACCAGGGATCGAACCCAGGCCCCGGCAGTGAAAGTGCTGAGTCCTAACCACTGGACTTCCAGGGAATTCCCTCTTATATTCATTTTGGACCAAGTAAATTCTTTGATGACTATTTGGAATGGAGATGCTATTCTATTTTTTTCAATAAATTTATTTATTTTTGGCTGTGTTGGGTCTTCGTTGCTGCGTGCAGGCTTTCTCTAGTTGCGGGAAGCGGGGGCTACTCTTCGTTGCGGTGCACGGGCTTCTCATTGCAGTGGCTTCTCTTGTTGCGGAGCACGGGCTCTAGGCTCGGCGGCTTCAGTAGTTGTGGCTCATGGGCTCTAGAGTGCAGGCTCAGTAGTTGTGGTGCACGGGCTTAGTTGCTCCACAGCATGTGGGGTCTTCCTGGACCAGGACTCGAATGTGTGTTCCCTGCATTGGCAGGTGGATTCTTAAGCACTGCGCCACCAGGGAAGTCCTGGAGATGCTATTCTTTATGATGCCGTATCTCAATACAAAAATCCATACCTGTCAATCTTTACTATGTTGTTTGAGTTCAACTTATATGGAGTTATAGGTATATATTAATATGCTTCGCACTTTTAAAAAATTGTATTTATTTATTTTTGGCTGCGTTGGGTCTTTGTTGCTGCGCGCGGGCTTTCTCTAGTTGCAGTGAGCGGGGGCTACTCTTCGTTGTGGTGTGCAGGCTTCTCATTGCAGTGGCTTCTCTTGTTGCGGAGCACGGGCTCTAGGCGCATGGGCTTCAGTAGTTGTGGCCCGTGGGCTCAGTAGTTGTGGCTCACGGGCTCTAGAGCGCAGTCTCAGTAGTTGTGGCGCAGGGGCTTAGTTGCTCTGCGGCATGTGGGATCTTCCTGGACCAGGGCTCAAACTCGTGTCCCCTGCGTTGGTAGGGGGATTCTTAACTACTGCACCACCAGGGAAGCCCCGCATTTTTATTCATTAAAAATTATTTCCCCTATTTGGACCAATTCAAAATTGACAGAGATTCGAAGGTTATATGAATATACCCTGAAGTGTAAATAAGTTATTCAGTCAATTGCTTATTCAGTCTGTCTTGCACTGAGGATACAATCAATCAATCAGTCAATCAATAAAAGCCTAGAGGATTAAAAAAAGAAAAGAGCCTGTCCTCATGGAGCTGACATTGTAGTGGAAATGCTCTTGAACAATTTTTCTGGAATTGAAGTTATCAGGGATTTTTAAAAGGCAGGCTATTAAGACTAGACAGCTACATTTCTCGATGGAACCTTGACCAGTGTTGTGTGCACGGTAAGTACGTCTGAATGATCATTAACTGACTCGTCACAAACCCTCAAGGTGAAGTGGCCTTAGAGAGGTCATATGCCCTAACCTCTCAGACGGTATAGAATCTTTCTTTGTCATTATTGACAGATGGCCACCTAGCTTCTGCTTTAATACTTCAGGGAGAAGAAACTCCCTGTTTTCTAGGTGGACGATTACATTTTTATTTAACTTTGATTATTAGGAAGTTCTTTCTTATACTGAGGTAAGAGTGTTCTGCTGTTTAATTTTGATCTTAGGTTTTATCCTGAGCTGTGCATACTAAGTTGATTCGTGCTGCAGGACAGCCTGTTAAATATTTGAGGAAAATCCATCTCCCTAAATTTCTCATGTTGAGGCAAAACATCCCTGCTCCTTCGGCTGTAGTTTAGTGACACAGAGCACTAAATATGCTCTTTCAGGTACAGGCTGACCAATATATAGAATAATAGGATTTGATTTAGGCACTAAATTTCTGGTTATACAGCCTTTGTTTTTCAGGTGACTGGGTTGGAGATCCCCAGCGCCACCCCCAGGTTTGATGATTCACTAGGGAGACTCATAGGACTCAGCATATGACTCAAAACTATGGTTTATTACAGTGAAGCACACCGAGCAAAGTCAGCAAAGGGAAAAGCACATAGGGTAAGGTCTAGAGGAAAGCAGGCAAAACCTTCCAAGAGTCCCTTTCCAGTGCAATAATATGGATGTGCTTAATTTTTCCAGCAGCAAGTCATGACAACTCCGGTGAGATGTTGTCTACTAGGGAAGCCCATTAGAGACTTGGTGGCAGGGTTTTTACTGGGGCTGGTCATGTAGGCACCCTCTGCCTGGCACGTACGAAAATTCCACATTCCCATAAGGAAAGCAGGTGTTCAGCACAAACCATATTGTTTGGACAGACAGTTTAGGTACAGGGAGCCACTCTTAGCAGGGACTGATGGGAACCCTCCCAAGACCCAAGTTTCCAGGGGCCAGCCTTGCAAGTAGGCCCTTTTTTTTTTTTTTTTTTTTTTTTTTTGCAAGTAGGCCTTTTTAAGGACACGTATCAGGTCTGCTATGGTAACTCTTTCCTGCCAGTGACCGTGTCACATTATTAGCTTGTGTTGAACTTGCATTAACTTTCCTGCTAAGATATTTACTTACTTACTTATTCTAATTGATGCTTATTTTTTTTTTTTTTAAAACATTGCTTTTTTAATTTTATTTATTTATTTAGTTAGTTAGTTAGTTATGGCTGTGTTGGATCTTCGTTTCTGTGCAAGGGCTTCCTCTAGTTGTGGCAAGCGGGGGCCACTCTTCATCGCGGTGCGTGGGCCTCTCACTATCGCGGCCTCTCTTGTTGTGGAACACAGGCTCCAGACGTGCAGGCTCAGTAATTGTGGCTCACGGGCCCATTTGCTCCGCGGCATGTGGGATCTTTCCAGACCAGGGCTCGAACCCGTGTCCCCTGCATTGGCAGGCAGATTCTCAACCACTGCGCCACCAGGGAAGCCCCTAATTGATGCTTTTTAAAGTAGCTTTCACCATTCTGAGTTTTCAGAACTATGTATTCAGTAGCTTGGATGGATTGGTTATGTAGAAGTTGGGTTCTGACTTATCTTGGAGGTCTTTGTATTTCCATACCTGCCCTCATAGAGAGCAGTGCCAACCTTCCACTCCCTTCTGTAGACTTTAAAATCCAGGTTTTTTCTTTCCTGAAGCCTGCTGCTGGGAGCAGAGTGGCTAGGGCAGTATGTACCTTTCACTCCTGTGCTTCTGGGTCTGTAACTGTCTTAACTCTAGCTTTCTTTGGAGACTTACTTTCTTGTCCAAAGTGGGAAGGTTCTTAGAACCAGAAGTGTACGTAAAATGAGTCAACTCTAAAAAACATTTTGTTTATATATGTTTTTAAACATTTCTTAAGTGCCCCAAACAGCATCCTCAAAAAGTGCTTATTATAGCTTTTATGTTTATGCATAGCTATCTTAGGTGCTTTACAAAAAAATTAAGCAGACACAGTCTGTATACCTTGAGATTTTATAATGGATCCCACTGACATGGGCAAACATTGGACATAGTAAGAGATCATGATATTGAATCTCTGTTTATAGATAATGAAGAGGAAATGGTTGAATCTAAGATTTGAGGACAACTTGATTGAAAATTGTGAACAAAAATTTGTTCCATTAAGTTAAAAAGTCATAACTCTCCAGACAGCACAGTCCTTCCAGGGTGTAGGGAATAGTGTAAGAGAGTCTAAACTTCTCTCCAGGAGAGGAAAGCAGGATTCAAGGTGCCCTCAACATTCCAGCTCAACCTCAGCCACAGCTGCTCTGACTCAGATTCTCACAGCAACCGATACCTGACCCCTGAACACAAGTCAGATTCGGCTTATCCTCTGAGCTCGGCTTCAGGAAGTGCTTTCGTGTCAGTTTCCCCACCCCCACGCATAGCTGTAGTTCTGTGATAAGCATTCTCACTTAGGAAACCCACACTGCGACCTTTTGTGTTTCCAGGAAGTGCCCCAACGTGTAGCGGTCGTCGTAGCTTAATGCAGGCCCTCCCCTGACAACACAGGAAAGGCCTCCACACTTAAAGGCCGGTCCTTTCACATGGCAGTTGTGCATATGTGCAGGCCAGCGGGTGAGATTTGAGCACCTTAAAGTCACTTTGTTGATGACCTTCAGGTTCATTTCATTCTCTTTTGAGGAAATATCTGCCACATACCCAAATCTGAATAACTAGAGTTTGTCTGTCAGTCACTCTTACAAGTAAAAATGACATTTCAGCTGTCGACTCACACAGTTTTCCTCAAGACAGTCATCTCCTCTCCTGTTCGTATAGCTGTATTATCGATGTTAACTTTCTTCACTAGCCTTTTCTCTTTTATCCTATTTTCTGAATCTTTTTGTTAGTCCTGCTTTTTTTGTTTGTTTTTTTTTAGTTTTGGGGTTTGTTTACACTTGTTAAGTAGGCAGTCAGAAGTGTATTTCAGCTGAATTTTAAACAGAAAAAAGCTGTTTGAAACCTGTCAGTTTTTGTGGCAGCCGCACCTGCAGGGAGATTTTGGTGGCTTCTCGTAAGAGTAAAGAAAAAAATCCTGAAACTCGGAGCAACTGCTTGAATGTGAGCTCCTCAGGTTGGTGTGTACCCCACAGGGCTTAATTCTGGGTCCTGTTGAGCCTGGATGGCATCAGGGATCAAAGATTGTGGTTAGAGAGGAAGGTGGCAAAATAACTCTAATTGGAGATATTTCGGGCCCCAAGTTGGCACACTGAAATACTGATGGGTCTCAGCCGTGTGAGCTGCTTTCTTATCGCTCATGAAAGCAGTGTGTGAGGGAAAGTAACAAGACTGTTGGCGTTAAGCCTCATGGAAGTGAGTCACAATGCTTTAGGATCACACTTTATATATTCTCTTACAATTTGGGGATTTTACTTTCTGTTAAAAGGTAGAGTGTGTTGTTTTAAGTTGCTGATTGTGATTTTTCTCTTTAATATTCCAAAGTCAAATTTTCTATAATAACCCATCTCAGAAATCATTTAGTATAACAACTTTTTGGTCTGGAGACCCCAAAGAGCTATGGGTTTGTATTTATAGAGACTTACGGTTTTAGAAATTAAAACCAAGACATTGAAGAAAAATACATTGGTTTTAAATTATTTTTAAATGAACTAAATAACCCATAACACGTTAACATAAATAACATTTAGTGAAAAATGACTTTCAAAATGGAAAAAAGTCACTTAATAAGGAGAGTGGCGTTGATTTACATTTTTGCAAATCTCTTCATGTCTGGCTCAATAGAAGACAGTGGGTTTTCATGTCTGCTTCTGAATTCAGTCTCTTGCAGCTTGATCCTTTAAAGTATATGAAGAGAATTTGGCTTTCACAGATACATAGTAGGAAGGGGAGAAGTATTTTAATAGCCTTTTCTGTTAATTGTGGATATTTGTCTTTGATACTACATGAGAATTTGACAAGAGGCAATTTCTTAAAGGTTAGTTACAATGTGGAATCTGAAACTGTATTCATTAACTTTTTTATACACTTGCATTAAGATCCATTTGTCTGTCTTCTACTTTGAATGGATCTTGAAGTGACAGGCTCATTTCATTCTTTTCTGAGGAAATATCTGCCAAATACCCAAATCTGAATAACTAGGGTTTGTTTGTCAGTCACTCTTTCAAGTAAAAATGACATTCCAGCTTGCAGCTCAGACAGTTTTCTCAAGATAGCCATCATACTTTGGTGTGCATAAGTGCTGTATGCATATTTTCTGCTTCATCACACGAAATATTTAAAAAAATGTACTCGGGCCAGATTTAATAAAATCAATAATTTTTACTGCTCGACAAATATTTGTTGAGCGTCTAGCATGTGCCAAGGACATTCTTAAGTGAAATTGCCTTTTTTTTTTTTTAAACTGTGTGGCATTAAAGAATACAGTGATTAATAGTACAGTTGTGTAACCGCCTTGATCTGTGCTAAGGCACAGGAGTTTTACCCACCACTGCTTTTGCACCATCAATGGAAAAGTCAAAGGGAAAAAGCAAATAACATTTTAGTGTTATGCAAATGACTTTGGCCTTGTGGACCTTTTTTGCATATGTGTTTCCCTTATGTACAGAGGGCTGATGTGCTCTTTTCAGCATCACCACCCGGTGATGCGGGGGTGGGTGGTAGTTGTGTGTGAAGGTGCTTTGGACCAGCGGGACTGACTGGTTCTTGTGTGACTGCAGATCTGGAGCAGCAACCATCTGTTTCCCAGTGCAGAGGAAGCCACTCTTTTCCTCGGGACACTTGACACCATCTTCCTCTTCTCCTATGCTGTGGTAAGTTTCAGAACTCTAGGCTTTTACGTTGAGGAAAAACGTAAAATTACTCCAAACCTTATGAAGTTGGCAAGGGATTTTGAATTTGCTGACTGAGGAGAGTTTGTTTTGTGTCCTTCCCATCCCTCTATTCCTCCATTCGACACATATTTTTTGAGCCCCTAGCATGTGCTGAGCACGTGCCAGGTACTTTTCTAGTCGATGGGGAATTCATCAGTGAGCATCACAGGAGAAATCCCTTCCTTCATAAAGCTTATTATTCTTTTTTAAGCTTCTCTTCTTGAGTGGGAGCTAAGGGAGACAAACGGTAACAAAATGCTATAAATAAGTAAACGACTGAGTGTATTCGAAGGTGGTAAGTGCTGTGGCAAAGAGCCAGGCCGGGGGCGGGGGTGGGGGGTGGGGGTTTGTCGTGTATGTAGGACGGCCGGGGAGGACCTCGTGAAGAGCAGAGGCCTGAGTGTAGGTGGAGATTTCAGAGCCCTTCACATATAGATGATTTTTTATTTTTATTTTTATTTTTTTAAAAAAAATTATTTATTTATTTATTTATTTGGTTGTGCTGGGTCTTAGTTGTGGCTTGCTGGCTCCTTATTTGCAGCACGTGGGCTTCTTAATTGTGGCAGGAGAGCTCCTAAGTTGCGGCTCGTGGGCTCCTTAGTTATGGCATGCAAACTCTTAGTTGCAGCATGCATGTGGGATCTAGTTCCCTGACCAGGGATTGAACCCGGGCCCCCTGCATTGGGAGTGTGGAGTCATAACCACTGGACCACCAGGGAAGTCCCGTAGATGATTTTTTAAATTATGAGACTGGATGAAAATCGTCAGGAGAGTTGATAAGGACGGGGAGGAGGTAGGAAGACTGAGCCGGGGCTTGGGGGGGCTTCCAGTATTTCGAGGTGGGGAAGATGAGGGTTGGGCCCGGGAGGCTGAGAGGGAGCAGGAGAACCACGAGAGGGTGGCATTGTCCTGGGAGCGGAACCGGGATGGCCGGGGCCAGCTCTGGCTGAGGAAGTGTCCTGGGATTGGGCAGCCAGAGTCTCTGTCTGGCCTTAGGGAATGTCTGTGGTGGCTGCCGAATTAGAGCAGTGGTGTCGATAGCTGGAGCTGTGCCCCCGGGGGAGCAGTCTGACCTTTTCTCCCCAGCGTCTTACTGTTTATCTTTAAAATGTGTCCAGTTATAAAAAAGCCTTTTAGGTATAAATGTGCAGGTGATGTGAAATACTGGGTGAAAGTCCCAAAGTAATCTCCAAATGTTTATTTGGGCGGTTCCTAGAATATCTTTTCTTTGAAGAGGAAACTTACAGACACAGTTGGAGCAGATCTTGGATCATTTAGCCTAGCTTCTCAGCCCAGCCTTTTTTTTTTTTTTTTTTAATTGGGGTACAGTTGTTTTACAATGTTGTGTTAGTTTCTACTGTACAGTGAAGTGGAGTTCCCTGTGCTATACAGCAGGTTCTTATTAGTTATCTATTTTATACATTATTAGTGTATACATGTCAATCCCAATCTCCCAGTTCATCCCACCCCGTTCCCCCCGCTTTCCCCCCTTGGTGTCCATACATTTGTTCTCTACACCTGTGTCTCTGTTTCTGCCTTGCAGACCAGCTCATCCATACCATTTTTCTAGATTCCACATATATGCGTTAATATACAATGTTTATTTTTCTCTTTCTGACTTACTTCACTCTGTCTGACAGTCTCTAGGTCCATCCATGTCTCTACAAACAACCCAATTTCGTTCCTTTTTATGGCTGAGTAATATTCCATTGTATATATGTACCACATCTTCTTTATCCATTTGTCTGTCAGTGGACATTTAGGTTGCTTCCATGACCTGGCTATTGTAAATAGAGCTGTAACGAACATTGGAGTGCATGTGTCTTTTTGAATTATGGTTTTCTCAGGGTATATGCCCAGTAGTGGGATTGCTGGGTCATATGGTAGTTCTATTTTTAGTTTCTTAAGGAACCTCCATACTCTTCTCCATAGTGGCTGTGGGAATTTGCATTCCCACCAACAGTGCAAGAGTGTTCCCTTTTCTCCACACCCTCCCCAGCATTTATTGCTTGTAGATTTTCTGATGATCAGGCCAGCCTTTTCTGTACAAAATCCCAATATAGGATCGCTTGGCTTTGGCAGGAGCACTCCCAGTGATGCTTCTCCTTCAGCCTTAGAAGAGGCTGTGTCGTCTCACGGAACCACTAGCTCACCACCACCAACTAGCTATGATAAGCTTCGTATCAAAATGGAATTTAACCTTTTTTTGATATTTAGTTTCCTTACCTACAGAGTTATGATGATATAGAGTTATGATGATAATACTTGTCTATAGGATTAAATAGGTTTAGGAGATAAAAGATAAATGCCATGAAAAACCAGTGATCATAGCTCTTTATATTGAGCTGCATTTCCTTCTGTAACTGCCAGGTATTGTGTGGACCTTTGGAGCAATACAGAATAAATTGGTTGCCTAATCTGAAACATAACTGAGAGATTTTCTTCACCACTGTCCCGCACCACCCCCACCCCCCGCTATATATAGTATAAGACCACGTGAATTGGAGCTATAGAACATAGACTCTTCTCTAATGTTTGCGGGTGCCTCTTTTGAGGTAGTGAAAACTTGACAATAATGAGGGAGAAACATTTATTATGCCGTTTATCATCTAAATTTTCTCTAATATAGATATATTTATACAGCTATATTATATTTATAATATAGTCAATTTACTAGAAACACTTGTATCTGAATTTAGGTATTTAGTCAAGACATTTATTCATTTTACATATTTGCGGAAGAAACCTAAAGTGCGTTGCCCTTAGCTCTTTGGTCTGCCTTACTGCCATGATCTCGGCATTTTAATTCCTGCCACTCAGTGGGAGGACAGCAGAAGGCGGAGCATCTGCGCCTCTCTTCAACTAATTATCGTCTCTGCCTCCGTGCTCTCCTTGCCTCGTGATGTCATGAAACCCAAGGGTCAGATTAAACAGGCAGTGCATGTGCCCCCGAAGCTTCTGTTCTGCAGGACACGTAACATCTTAATTCAGAACGCAAATGGCTAAGAGGAATCCCTTTGGGAAAGCAGGTAACTGATGTTTAGGAGTTCATCTGTTCTAGAAGAGGAAACATATTTGTGTGCTTGTTTTATTAGAATTATTCTTTGGTTTTTTTTTTTTTTTTTTCTTTTCTTTTCTTTTCAGACTCTTAGGCAGTTAGGGGATCAAATAGAATGGAAATTTGCCCTGAATTGTACTGTCTTGGTGCATGAAGTGTTTACAGTATAGTGTGCAGAAACAATTGTCATTTCTTGAAATGTTAGTGAAACTGATTTAGATAGCTAGGCTAGGCATGAGAATGAGATTTAATTTTTGTGTTTTGTTTGCCTCGTTTGCTTTGGAATGCGTTTTACTTTTTCCAGGCTGTGTTGTTATCCAGAGCTATAAAATAAAATGCTTTATTTTTAGGGCCTTTTCATCAGTGGTATCATTGGGGATCGGCTTAATTTGCGATGGGTTCTGTCTTTCGGCATGTGCTCCTCTGCATTAGTGGTAAGTTGAAAGGTGTTATTCTTGTTACTATTACTGTTATCTCAGCCAGGTATTTTACAATCCAAGCAATCCCCCACTTCTGTATATGGAATAGAATAGAAAAATTAATCTTCAGTGTTCTAATCCCTTCTGTGCCTTTTCGCTTAGGTATGTCCTTAAAGTGTGACTTCAGTCATGCCCCTTGCTTGATTCTCAGTCACCAGCAAAATCAAAGCATAACTCGCCTGGCATCCAGTGCTCCTGAGAACCTGGTCCCAGCCCGCCTCCACAGTCATGTCTGTCCTGTGCTTCACCTCTCTGCTCTCCCAGATCAAACTATCAATACCTTTTGTGGCCCTAACATATCCTGCTCCCTTCTACCTCACGGCTGTTGTTCCTGCTGTTCTTCCTGCCTTGAATGCTCTCTCTTCAACTCTTGATAGTATAACTCAGCGTCTCCTTCAAGTCATTGGCCAAATGACTCTTGTTTCATTATGCCTTACTTTACCAGCCCCACTCCCGGAAGTCATCCTTCCCTGTCCTGAGCTCCCGTGCCTGGATTTCTTTGAAGGCACTTGTCTTGTCTGCTGCTCAGCCTGCTTATTTCTGTGTCAGTCTTGCTTTCCCTAGGAGTCTGCAGCGGGGTGATTAAGACCACAGACTTGCCCAGACCTGCACCGCCTGGGTTTCAGTCCTTCCCGGGAGTTTCCAGCTACGGTTTCTGTGTGCTTCAGCCTCCCCTTCTGAATACCTCCACCTGGGGTTGCAGTGAGGGTTGTGTGTGTTACTATGTGTGGGGCATTTGGAACAGTGCCTGGTGTATTAAGTGCTATAGAGGGCAAGATCCATATTTGATTCATCTTTATTTGCTTACAAGCATCTGGTGATAAATTTTTGTTGATTGAATGAAAGCGTGGAGTTTAGTTAGACTCTATTACTGTTTTTCAATGTCTGCCATTTGTGTATGGGGAAAAACTTCTTTTTCTATTTCAGAGATTGAAGCACTTTATTTATTCACAAGCTGCTCACCCACACATATATACATACTATTTTTAAACCTGTATACATTCTTGTTTGTTTTTTTTTTTACATTTTTTGAAAAATTGAAGTATGTACATAAACTCAATAAACTCACCCTTTTTAGTGTATACTCCTGAATTCTGACAAATGAGTGTAGTTGTGTAACTGCCACCCTTCCTCCTGCCCCCACCCTCTGGCAGGCACCGACTGATTTTCTGTCGTTATAGTTTTGCTCATTCCAGAATGTCATATAACTGCAATCATACAGTATTAGACATACCATTTTGAAACCCATGCCAAATATTCCCGAAGGAGACTGACTACAAATAAAATGCCCACCCCGAGCAGAATGCCTGGAAAAAAGCAGTCCTTTGATGAATGCCACCAAATGATTGAGCTAATCACAAGTTACGCTGCTGCACTTACTAGGCACGGCGTTAATAATAGCTGGCGCTTTCTGGTCCCCATGATGTGCCTGGGCTGTTCTAATGATATTTAAACGTGTGAAGTCAGGTAGTCCCCAGAGCTGTCTTCCATAAACAAGAGGAAAGGGAAATAGATGTAAAAAGAGGTCCAACAATGGGGACTTAACCTTTTAGAGTTGAAGGTGCAAGTTGGAAGGATGGTCCTCGTTGCGTTTTACGCTCTGCCATCTCTGCCTCTCTGGTGGGGGTGGTTTGGTGGTGGTCTCACTCAGCGCTGCTCTGGGCAGGAGCATCTGAAGAGTCGGCCACACGTCTCTGAGGCCCCAGACATTGACTGTATCTTTCACATAGGGTCTTTAGTTGGGGTGTCCACGCAGATGTTACACGTGTCTTTTTCTTTCTTCTTCTCTAAGGTGTTTGTCTTTGGCACTCTCACAGAATGGCTGCATTTCTACAACAAGGGGCTGTACTGCAGCCTGTGGATCGTGAATGGCCTGCTGCAGTCCACTGGTTGGCCCTGCGTCGTTGCTGTTATGGGCAACTGGTTTGGGAAAGCTGGGTATGCCACTTCCTCCTTCTTTCATTTCTCTATTTAAGTAGTTTTAATATGGGATTGTTCAAGACTTGTCAGTCAATGCACTTGATCCCTTCGACACCACCCACGTCTTCCCTCTATTTTAGAAAGTTTAGAGCAGCCGGGAGAGGAGGTTTCATGTCAAAGTACATTGGAAATAATGTGGACCCTGGAGATGGTCTAGCCTGTGGGACTCATTCACAGCAGTCTCCTGTCCATGGTCAGATTTTGAGTGTGGCTAAAGCCGTACGTCTCACATTTTTTTTTTTTTTAAATCTTCCCTTTAGAGAGCATAAATAACACACCATAATAACAGAAACGTCACGTGCCGTCTCATCGTGTGCCTTCCTGTGGGCTTTGCTTTCCCTCTTCCTGAGACTCAGTGATCTAGTTTAACCTTCTTAAAGATAAGAAAACGGGGGCCAGAAGTTATCCATGGGGCTTGCCCTAAGGTCACAGAGCAAAGGCTTCAAGAAGATGCAGATGGGGCTTCCCTGGTGGCGCAGTGGTTGAGAATCTGCCTGCCAGTGCAGGGGACACGGGTTCGAGCCCTGGTCCGGGAAGATCCCACATGCCGCGGAGCAACTAAGCCCGTGCGCCGCAACTGCTGAGCCTGCGAGTCACAACTACTGAAGCACGTGCACTCTAGAGCCTATGCTCCACAAGAGAAGCCGCCGCAATGAGAAGCCTGCGCACTGCATCAAAGAGTAGTCCCCACTCGCCACAACAAAAGAAAGCCTGTGCGCAGCAATGAAGACCCAACGCAGCCAAAAGTAAATAAATAAACTAAAAAACCCAAAGTTCCCTTTAAAAAAAAAAAAAAAGGAAGATGCAGATGAAGAATGCCAAACTTTGGGGCTTAGTTAAGTTGGCCATTTTTCCCATAAACCTTTAAGTACTTATCAGTTGTATGTGAGTTTGTGTGTGTGTGGCGGGGGCCATGGCTTGAGGATGGGCACCTACTGCCACTCAAGAAGACCCATATGTAATTTACAGGATGGAAAATAAGTTGAGCTACCCAAAGACTTGGCTTTGTTGTTTATTGTTGTTTGTGGCACTCTGCCTTTGTTGTTTATCATTGTTTATGACACTCTGCCTTTGGGAATACTGTTAATTTGGATTTCTATCATTTGTCCTGGATAAATATTTATGTGTTGTGAGATGCACATTTATTTCATCGATGGCTGTATGCTTTTTGTTTGTTTACTCTTTTACGTAGGGACCAGTGTACACAGCAGGCATTATCCACCCGCCGCGGTGATCAGTGCATGCTTTGACCAACTCCTCTCGGTTTTCCAGCTTCCCCCGTTTCATAGTCGGAGTAGAGGTGCTTGCTGGCTAATGATCTCTGTGTTGTTGTGAAAGTTCACCTGTAAAGTGCCTTGTGGTTAGAATCAGCACCGCTTACCGAGAATGCTCTGATTATGTTCAGTGTGCTAGTGATTTCCAGTTCTTTCCAACTCTAGTGTCACTGGTTTAACAGAATTGATTTTCGGAGGTGCTCATTCCCCCAGGATACTTTAGTTTTCTTTTGGAGTAGGAGATGCTGTCCGCTTGCGTGTTGTTTATTTTTATTAAGATTTTTAACATAACTTCTTTCCAATCATGATTTTTGAAAATTATACAAAGGTTACTTGATTATTGTAGCCAAACCAGATACTGTAAATGAACACAGAGAAATAAAGGCAAAACCACCTGAAATCCTGTCACTTCAAAGATAATCACTTTGACATGTATCATTTTGAGATAATCCTTATCTGAACTTTTATAAATTGGGTGACATTTGGTGGTAGGTGGCAGTGACTGGGTAGGCTGACCTCTTGATTATTTCTCTGGCTCAGTCACAAAGACAACAAATTCAAGAAAGCCATTACAGTTTACTTTTGAAAGTAAGACAGTTTGTTTTTAAGCAAATAACACTAGTAAGTGAAATCAATGATGCATTGCCTGACGCACAGTGACTCTTCCCGTGAAATGTAACAATAAACCACAAAGTACTAATAAAACTATGATAACTTAAAGTCACAGTCGTTTTCAACCAGTTTCTTCTGAAATCATGCCTTTGGTCAGCCAGTGTTATTCAGGCCCTCTAGGACGCTCTTGGTAGGTTTCAGGTTTTAGAGGCTTGGGGCATTTTCACACTGGGGAGAACATAGAGATTATCTAGTTCAAATCATTTGATTTCCAAGTGAAAAAAGCTGGGGAATTAAGTGATCCACTGAGGACGTTGCCTTGGAAAGCTGTTACCTTGGCTGAGTCGTGTCCCTCCTCCCGTTGTCGGGGTCATAGTTTTTTAAAACACATTGAGGCAGGCAGTACTAGTAGGTACACCCTTGCAGGCCCAAACTGTCAACTCTGTCACTGCACTCAGTCCTTTGAGGAGCACAGCGCCTTCCAGGTGAGAGCCCTGAGCCTGGGCTGGGACTTGCTGGAGATCGCCCAGCTGGAAGTGGCAGAGCTGGGACTTCTGAAACGACTTTAGTTTTCACTGTTAAATGTTGTCTACCTGTTCATTTCTCAGATTCCTTCTGTCTCAGTGAGGTTATAAAAATGTTGAAAGAGCTGAAGAACCTAGACCTAACACTGTGTGTTATTAATATAAAGTAGAATAAAATACAAATTTATTTTTTTCTTTTATTTTTAAAAATGTAACATACCTTTTTTAAAAAAAATAAATTTATTTACTGATTTATCTTTTGGCTGTGTTGGGTCTTTGTTGCTGCGCGCGGGCTTTCTCTAGTTGCGGCGAGCGGGGGCTACTCTTCGTTGTGGTGCGTGGGCTTCTCATTGCGGTGGTTTCTCTTGTTGCAGAGCACGGGCTCTAGAGCGCAGGCTCAGTAGTTGTGGTGCACGGGCTTAGTTGCTCTGTGGGATGTGGGATCTTCCCGGACCAGGGCTCGAACCCGTGTCCCCTGCATTGGCAGGAGGGTTCTTAACCACTGCGCTACCAGGGAAGTCCTAATACACAAATTTATACGTTAAAAAAATTAATTTTTCTTAACTGCTTTTTTTTTTGTCTTTTTCTTTCTTCACCAGCCCTACTGCCATTGCCTAAGTCCAGAGCTAGTTGTTTTTCTCCGGGACTATTGTAATAGCTAGTTTCCCTTCCACAGACTTCATCCACATATCCATTTTTTTTTGATGGCCTTATTGAGGTATACAATATGCTGCACACGTTCAAAGGGTACAGTTGGATGCGTTTTGGCATGCATGCACCCGTAAAAGTATCATCACAATTAAGATAATGACATATCTATCACCCCCAAAGTTTCCTCGTGCCCCTTGGTAATTCCTCCCTCCCACTGCCATCTCCAGTCAACCACTGATTTGCTTTCTGTCACTTTAATCTGAATTTTCTAAAATTTTATATAAATGGAATCATGCAGTATGTCTTCTTGTCTGTGTTCTTTCACTCGGCACAGTAATGCTGAGATTAATTCATGTCTGCATTGATAGTTCATTCCTTTTTATAGCTGAGGAGTCATCCATTATATCACAATTTATCTGTTCACCTATTGGTGAACATTCAGGCTTTTAGTTTTCGGTTTTTACTAGTAAAGCTACTGTGAATATTTGTTCATGAATCCTTGTATGGACATATGCTTTCATTTCCCTTGGATACATACCTTGGAGTAGGATGGCTGGATCATATGATAGGTGTGTGTTTATCTTTTTAAGAAACTGGCAATTTCTTCTAAAGTGGTTGAACCATTTTACATTCCCACCAGCAGAGTATAAGGATTCTAGGTGCTATACATCCTTGCCAACACTTGGTATGCTCAGTGTGTTTTGATTTTAGCTATTCTAGGAGGTGTGTAGTGATACCTCCTTGTGGTTTTAATTTGCATTTCCCTAATGTCTGATGATGTTGAGCATCTTTTCATGTGTTTATTTGCATCTTAACTTATTTTTTATTTTTTA
The DNA here is from genome assembly GCF_965194825.1 of Balaenoptera physalus. NCBI lineage: Eukaryota > Metazoa > Chordata > Mammalia > Artiodactyla > Balaenopteridae > Balaenoptera > Balaenoptera physalus. Next base: position 110,404,992 of record NC_138887.1, on the reverse strand, counting down.
AATTTTTTGGCTGTGTTGGATCTTCGTTGCTGCGCATGGGCTTTCTCTAGTTGCGGTGAGCGGGGGCTACTCTTGGTTGCAGTTCGTGGACTTCTCATTGCGGTGGCTTCTCGTTGCGGAGCGTGGGCTCTACACGCACGGGCATCACTTGTTGCAGCACGCAGGCTCAGTAGTTGTGGCACACGGGTGCTAGGGCGCACGGGCTCAGTAGTTGTGGCACATGGGCTCAGTAGTTGTGGCTTGCGGGCTCTAGGGCACAGGCAGTTGTGGCACACGGGCTTAGTTGCTCCATGGCATGTGGGATCTTCCTGGACCAGAGATCGAACCCGTATCCCCTTCACTGGCAGGTGGATTCTTAACCACTGCACCACCAGGGATTTCCACATCTTATTTTTTGTGTGTGTGAAGTGTTTATTAAAATCTTTTGCCCCCTTTTCAGAAACTTTGTATTTGAGATTATTGTAGATTTATACTCTTTAACATTTTATTGTGTTGTCTGTTTTTTACATTATTGAGTTTTGAGAGTTCTTTATATTCCAGTGACAAGTCTTCTGTCAGACAAGTGATATCCAAATAGTTTCTCCCAGTCTGTGGCTTGTCTTTTTAAATTCTCTTAATGGTGTTTTTCAGTGAGCCCCAAATTGAACTTATAATAGAGTCTTAGAGTTAGAAGAGACCTACCTGATGTTTTGCCATTTGGGTGTACTTTAAAATAACGTTAATATAGAATATTGATTCTTTGTAATGCGAACCTGCACTATTTTGGCCATTTTGTATTTGAACTGCACACAAAATCCCTTCTGATTCTATTGTCTTCTGTTTTGCACTGTTCCCATCATAGACGAGGAGTTGTTTTTGGTCTCTGGAGTGCCTGTGCCTCAGTGGGCAATATTTTGGGAGCATGTCTAGCTTCTTCTGTTCTGCAGTATGGTTATGAGGTAGGTGTTTCTTTCTAGCTTTTTTGTGAGTATGTAAATATATTTTCTATTTTAGGAAATAATCCTGTGACCACTTAAAATGACCTAGAGCTATGTCTGGGTGGGGCAAGGTTTGTATTAAGAGTGGACAAACTTTTGGTAAGTTCAAACATGTTAGAAAAATTAATCATGGAAAAACAACCAAATCTAAAGACATATCAGTTGGGGAAAAGTATTTGCAACTCATATTACAGATAAAGAGCTAATTTCCTTAATATATAAAGAATGCCCACAAATTGATAAGAAAAAGACCAACACACAGAAAGGTAAAGGATTTGAATGTGTAGTTCATGAAAAGGAAATAGAAATGGCTTGTAAACATACGACAGGGTATTCCACTTCACTCAGAATTTATTCATTCATTCAGTAAATATTTTTAAGCTCCTCTAAGTGCCCCAAGGCAGTAAAGAATAGAGCCCTGACCAAGAGACAAAAATCTCTACCCTTATGGAGTTTAGGTGTTAGTCGGCAGAGAAATGCAAATTAAAACTACACTGTAAAAAAAAAAGAAAAGAAACGACACCGTATACTTATTAGATTGGTAAAAACCCAAAAGTTTGATAACGCGTTTATGAGGATGTGACAAAACAGGCATTGCAGATGGGAGAGTAAATAACCCCTCTTGGGGTCAGTATGGTCTATCAAAATTATAATGGCTCTCACCAAGCAGTTCCACATCTGTGAATTAATCCCATTGGTGAATATACTTCAACATGTACAAAGAGATACATCTACAAGGTTATTTACTTCAGCATTATTTGTAATAGCAAAAGATTGGTAACAGATGTCAACCAAAAGGGAAATAGTTATACCAAGGAACTCCTATTCAGTGGAATGCTGTGCAGCTGTGAAATAGAATTATGCAGCCCTTAATGTCCTGACAGGGAAACAGCTCAATGGTGTGTTAAGTGAAGAAAGCAAGGGTGCATAACCGTGTGTGTTGAATGCTGCCATTTGTGTGACATGGAGGAAGAATTAAAGAGTATCTGTTGTATTGGCTTGTATGTTTCCAAAACAATCTCTGGAAAGTAAAAATGAAATAACAGTGCTTATATATTGGAAAAATGAGAATTGAATGGCTGGGAGAAGGGATGGGAGGGAGGGTTTAACTATACATCTTCTACTTTTTGTTGCTTGAATCATGTCAACCTATTGCCTGTTCAGAACCCTAATAATTAAAAGTAAATTGCTCTTTTGAAAAGCAGATACATTTTTAAGCTGCTCACCAAGTGTTTGGTCCCTGAAGAATTCTGGTCTAGTTAGGGCCAGTGGGACGTCCTTCCTGTGTTCACATCCACCTTTTCCCGGGTTTCTTAGCTTCACACCTGGATTGTACTACTTGGCTCAGATAGGGATTTCAGTTCACCCTACGTGCTGCTCCCAGATTTGACTTCTGGAAAAACTAATTTTGTCACCTGTCTATCCGCATCAGGCTCCACTCTTAAATAAAGTAAAATTCAGCGATGCAGCCTGGCTCCTGAGTCTTTCATCGGGATAGCACCTTTCCAAGTCAGTGTTCTTCCCTGTTACCCCCAGCAGAAGCTCTCAGCTCCCACCATGCAGAAGGCTTTCCATCTCCCTCCCACCCGGTGCCGGTGCCTTTGCCTCAGCCGTGCCAGGAAAGGTGGTCAATTGCTGTGATTTTCAGCTGCTCCCTAAAGCATTGTCTCCCTCCTTCAACCTCTTTAGCTGTTTCCTTCTTCTGAATTCAGTTCCTGTTTGTTTCCTATTAGGACTGGGCCTTCTCATTTATTCAGCTACATGCTGCCTTATACTATTATTCTGTGTACTGTTTAATCCCCTCAACTGGAAAATGTCTTTGAGGGCAGATACTGTCTTTTGTAGGAGGCCGAGTAGTGTAAGGAGGAGTATTTTTGGAGCTAGTTCTGATTTCACGATCGTAATAGTACCACTCAGTGTCCAGCGGACCTTGATTATCCTCTCTGAGCCCCATGGAGTCACTGGGAAAAACTTGTGAGAAAACACAAGTAAAACACTTAGCTCAGTGCCTGGCACAGGCTAGGCGCTCAGCGCTCATTTCCTTCCCAGTCGCCCCGTCCTCCCCCCCCGTGTGCCTCTAATGAATGTGCCTTTAATGAGCATCTCAGATGCGTCAGGAGCACCTTTCCCTTCCCCCTCCAGTATGCCTTTCTGGTGACGGCGGCTGTGCAGTTTGCTGGTGGGATCATCATCTTCTTTGGACTCTTGGTATCACCTGAAGAAATTGGTGAGAAGCTGCTCTTCTACTCAGAACGTCTTACTGTTACAGGCAAAGAGAAACCTGTGGCCAGAACAGCCCGTCTGTTTCTTCCTAGGAGAACTGTGAGCTCCTTTCAGTGAATTCAAGGAGCAGTATCGCTGTTTGTATCCTGTCCACGCTGCGGCCTCGCCTGGCACAGCTGCAAATGTTTGAGGGAGTGAGGCTCACCTTTTTATAGATTCAGGGAAAACTCATCATTTGCAACTGGGTTTCATAATGGAGATGCTGGCTAGAAATTAGCATGGATGTATTTCGAATTTCACTTCTTGAGACAGATTTATTTTCCTTCATAAAAATAATTTAGTGTGACACTTATCTGTGGTTAAATACAGAACGTTGTACAAGTGAAACCACAGAAGCAGATAGATGTATGATTCTTCTCTCTTTTGAGTATACTAAAGAGACATGTCAGTTTAAGAGCACGTAATTAATGGTTTTTTTGGTATTATGTAAGAGAGAGAGTGTGATGTAGTTGCAAAAGCTTTGCTTTGAAGCCAGGTCAAGGAGAATCAGAGGCCTGGGTTTGTGGCTCATTAGCTGTGTGACCTTAATTGACCTTGGACTCTGAACCTTAGTAGCTTCTTCTGTAAAATGGACATAAAAATAACATGGACCCCGTGAGTCATGATGCATGCAAAGCACTTAGCCCAGTGCTGGGCACCTGGAGGGCCCTCTGTAAACATGGCTGTCACTCTTGTTGTAGGTCTCCCAGGTATTGAGGCCGAAGAAGATTTTGAAGAAGACTCGCACAGGCCCTTAATTAGTGGTGCTGAAAATGAAGATGAAGCTGAGCCTAATTATTCAATCCAAGAAGACAAGACTATTACCCAAGTCAAGGCGATAAGCTTTTACCAGGCTTGTTGCCTTCCCGGAGTTATAGCGGTAAAGCCTGTTCAAATCTCCTCACCACAGCCAGTGAGATGTTATAGCCTGGATAGTAACTCTGCCTGGGATAAAGCATCTTGAAGTATTTCGCTTCTCTCTCAGACTTTATCTTAGGAATATATGTTCAGAGGAGTAGCGAATATTGGCCCTCAGCTTGTTTCTGTATTGGCACCACTTGAAGTTTTATCTGAAATCTAATGCAGGGGTTGGCAAAACCTTTTCTGTGCAGAGCCAGTTAGTAAATGTTTTCAGCTTTTGGGGGCACCATACAGTCTCTGCCACAATCGCTCAACTCAGTAGAGGAAAGGAGTCTATGGACGATACGGAACAGATGGGCCTGGCCGTATTTGGCCCGTGAGCTGGAATTTGCTGACCGTGGTCTAGCCTTCGAGTAAGAAGGCAAAATTGATATTTTTAAATATATACCTTTTGGCCTGTTGAAGTCTTATAGAATTATAAATAGCCCAAGAGAGGTCTGAGTGGTTCGTTAGGTCTGTTTGATTTGCCTATATTCTTACTATTCTAGGGGAAAAAAAGTTTGCCCTTCTGTTAAAAGGTCCAGAGCAGAATACTCCACAGTATTTCCTGGTAATGCATTCCAGTGTTTCCGCAACCTTTACAGTTAGGTTTTTTCCTGATGTCTAAACTGAATCCCTTCTGCTGCAGTTTTTCTGTCTTGGTGTTTCGGGCGCTCTAGCATGGGAGTGGAAGTTAAGAGGCCTAGGTTATGTTGCCAGCTTACCCATTAACTCGGCCTGGGGTAAGTCACTCAGCCCGTCCTCGTGTCTCAGTTCCCCTTCCTATGGACAGAAGGTCTACCAGTCCTCCCTGGGGTCTGTAACGCTAGGTTATTATATTGTGAATAAGCACCTTTTTTATTTTATTGTTTAATGGTGCTCTATGAACGTAACCCCTCAGTTAAATTCAGAGTCTGCAGGTTGTCCTATTTCATACTTTACAGTTCCCTTCTACCTGCCCCCAAGCTAAGAGAACTGACATTTACAAACAAGATAGTTTAAAGTGTGAGTTAAAATTTAAGTGTATGTTCCCACAAGTCTTCAACCAAAAGATGATGCGTGATACAAGGGAAATGCAAGTTCCTTTGGGCCTGTTCTTATGCTAATGATCAGTATTTTTTAAAGTGGTTATTAAAATGTTCTGCTGGTAATAGGTTAATTTCTGAGACAGAACTTAGATTTGTTGTGACTAAACGTGGCCCTCTTTTGCTATTCCTTTGTGTTTCACAAGCTATTGTTCCCTGCCATGGGCAGGGTGTAAAGGAAATCCAGTTAACTTAATTCCTTTGTCTTTGTGGCAGGCTGTCTGGACAAAATGCACTCGTGATTGGGATTTGGCTCTCTGGGGGCTGGCTGCTGCCCTGCCTGGGAAGCTGCTTTAAAACAAGTGATACCTAGGGACTAACTGGCAGCTCCAGGGAGAAGGATATACTAGCCAGACACCCTTTGAAGTCAGTCTCTCTGTTCCTCCCCCTTTTTCCTTTGATGCTAAATGTCAGGATTTCCTGGTAATAATGTGTTGAATATAGGATTCTCAGCCCCGCTGCCATCTTAAGGCAGCTGTAGCTTTCATTCCTCAACCTAGAGCCACAAGACCCATGACGATCCTATTCTTTCATTTTTGACTCAAAGCTTGTGGAAACTGCAGCGTGAAAGTAGTTTTCATGTTGATGCTTTTCTTAGACCTTGGAACTGTCGTCCAATCCCATTGCTTTGCATTGTCCGTAATGTTAACTTCACAGGAAGCAGAAGAACCAAAAAAGTCTGGCTGCTTGCAATAAAGGCTGTGATGTTATTGGATTCGTTTGCTTATGGTTAGTGCTAGTCAGTGGCATGAATACCTTTTATCTTTATCTAAATAAAGAAATATGAGTATGTGCCCTGCCTTGCAGGTTCAAAACACTGGTTTGCTTCTACCAGAGAACTGAAAGAAGAAAGTGGGGGGACAATTAAGGAGTAGTCCTATGTGTTTTTTATCCCGAGGCCTACTGTACTGCCTTTCTAGACACTAAGCGGGGATGAAGAGAAGAGGGAGACTAGGTAAAGTCAGGCAAATAGGAATTTGTAGAAACATTTAATTTGAAAATCAGGTACTATTCGCCCCAAACGCCTCTGTTTTGTTTTGTTGTTTAATTACATTAAAATGGTAGTTATGTTGTGCTGTTTGTTCCTTACTGGTAGTTGGATGTTTTTCTTATAGTATTCACTGGCCTATGCCTGCTTGAAGTTAGTGAATTACTCCTTCTTCTTCTGGTTGCCCTTTTATCTGAGTAATAACTTCGGATGGAAGGAGGCTGAAGCCGACAAGCTGTCCATTTGGTACGATGTTGGAGGAATTATAGGTAAGGCCAGTGATACATCTTTTCCTGTAATAAGAATTAGTCACTAGTCATATTTTACTGGGTTATGAAATCTGGCATGATTTAAAGTTTTATTACTTATTCCACAGCTATTTTTCCTAAACTGTCCTACCAGTAAATAGCCAAACTCTTAAAAAAAAAAAGTCCTTAGAAAAGAAGACCTAGCCTATGGCAGCCCTGTGATTTATAGGGCTCTTTTTTCTCAGTCCTTTGTTGATGGATCAGTTCTTTTGTCTTGGGAAGTGCAGGGATGTCTCTCTCTGATCTCTTTAAGTGTAACCCTTTTGTACACTTTCAGCGATAGCTTAGCTGTAAAGCAAATTGTATGTCAGAGATTCAAGTTAGGATGTGAATGTGTTCATTTTATATACCACACCGCAGCCAAAGAAGGGAAACATACTAGCTTAGTGTATTGATTGTCAGATCATAAAGGTAGGAATAATAGCAGGGATTAATTTTTTTGTTTTGCAGTTGCTTCATTGTACACAGCAGATATTAACAGTGACTTTTTGCTCTAGCTGGAAGTGTAAACAAGGAAGTAGGAAACTTTAAAATCAGACAGACGTACAGATTGCATGTTAGTGGGTACTGCTTATATGGCTATGGCAGAACCTTAATATCCTTTTTGTAATGTTTACATGTAGAAGTGTGGAAAGACTAAACTGCCCTGAGCACATGAAAGCACAGTGTATCCTTAGGTGATATACTGTTGCTGTATTTGAACTTGTGTGCCCTTATTCTTAGATCCAGAGCCAAAGGTGAGGTTGCTGCCTTTAGACCTGCACGTACTTCTGATGAGAGTGTACCAGGTGTCCCATTGCCCCTAGACTCCAAGCAGGACTGCATCTAAACGTGACTGCGTTGCTTCAAGGATCCACATCACTTCTTTTAAACGTATTGACCTATTAGTTATTACCAAACCATGATTGCTGCATTTAAGTTTAGTGAATATTTATGTTCACTATTACTAATAGCCGATGAAGCACAGTTCTTAATTAATTATCTTTTAAAATAAAAAGCAGCAAAAGCCTTCACAGCTGGTTGGAGAAGGAAAAACAGCAAGGAACAGTGGGGTAGTTTTGATGATTTTCCCTTATTTGTGGTCTCCCATCCCCATCAGCCATCATGGCAGTTAATAGGTAACCTTTCTAACAGGAAATTACGGAGGAAATTTTTCAGGAGAGTCAGCTGTCGTTTTGGATAGACCAGTGTTAGGATCCTGATCGCAGGTGGAGGGTTATGTGGTAAGCAGGAGTCAGGTAACTGAGCTAAATTAGAAATTTTGATTGGGTTGCACTCTTTGTGCTTGAAGGTGGAACTCTGCAAGGCTTCATCTCTGATGTGCTACAGAAGAGAGCCCCGGTGTTAGCTCTCAGTCTGCTTCTGGCCATCGGGTCCCTCGTTGGATATAGTCGTGAGTATTCCCTTGCAATTAAACTGTTTTCCTCATCTCTTAGGACTAAGGCATTTATTTGCCTTGAGTCAGTGATCAACCCTGGGGGGATAGTTGAGACCAGCCACAAAGGCATAATATGGGACCTTTGTATTGTCCTGTAAATGCCGCTAAAAGTATCACATAGTTTTATTTGTGTTGGGGAGGAAACTGGCATCTCTTCTGCTTTGTTGGTTTGTTTAAAAGCTTGCTTGGGAGTGTATATGCTTTGTTCAAGGGTAGGCTCCAGAGTGGCAGCATTAGAGCCAATAAAACAATAAAAGGGACAAGATTTCAAAAGAGGAATGATGGTAATTACTAGGTTTGGTATATGTCCCTTAAGATGCTGCTGAGATAGAAGTAGAGTTTTCCTGTAGCTTTTAGAAGTCACATTAGCTTGAGCACCAGCAAGAAGCAGACATTACAAATAAAAGTTGGGGGACGTGGTGATGGAGCTGCATGCGCCTGTTGTCCCTGGGAGTGATCTGTGAGGTCACGGAGATCCAGGCCCGGGTCTGTGTGTACTGTTGGGTGGGGGCACACGTACTGCGCTCCTCACATGGTTGTTCTGTGTCTGTGTCTTTCCTCACAGGTTCTCCAAATGATAAGTCCATCAATGCACTTCTGATGGCTGTCACAGGTATGGCATAGGCTCCATTTCACTGTATGTTCCTCTATAAGGAAAAAGGAAAAAAGGAAACTGATTTCTCCTTCAATTTGAGTAATGCTAAAACCATAATTATAGAGAACTCAAAAGGTAAAAGGAAAGATGCTGCCTCCAGATCCTACTTCTCTGCTCTCGTGTGACCTTCTCAGTCCTGTCGTGACAGAGGCAGTCCCTTTTGACAGAGATTTTCTAAGATTTTTGATTGCTGCCCCACCTGCTCATGTTACTTGCGGAAGTGGCTTAGGAAGATGCCACATTGGAAACCAATTCACAGGCTTTCAGAAGGTCCAGTATAGCTAGTTTTTCCTCCTGTGTTGGAATTGGTCAGAATTTCTTCCCTTGATCCCCAGATGAAACAATTGAGTGCAATTAGGGACCATGTTATAGAAGAAGTCTTATTTGTAAACTTGAGATCATAGGATAGTGGGAGCTGCTCCTGCCCTGTGGGGCACATGGGGCTGATCCAGCCTCACGAACACATTCACATGGGCCAGCTCCTGCTCTGTCCTTGGACAGCCTCACCGAGAGCAGTGGCAGATGGAACCCCCTACACCACTGAAATCGCTTTTTCTCCTGTCTCTCTTTTTTTCCAAGATGTTTGGTTGAATTTGGGCAGTCAGATGCTCTGCGATGCACCTCTACCATAAGAGAATTTGACAAGCCAGTGCAGTTAGTTGTCAATGAATGCACACTTCACAGGATTAGAAAGCTGTGTGTTCGCTCCATTTTCTAGAGAAAAATAGATGCTAACTGGTTCGAAGACGTTACTATCTGGGGGAGTTTCCATTTTTATTGGTTATTTTTTTCCCCTCTTTTCGTTTCTCTCCAACATACTGATTGGAGTATTGGGATTAAGAGTTTGCTTTATTCAGTAGATTCCTAGCATTGTTACAAATAATATGTTAATAAGAACCTGTTCTGTTTATGACTTTAGGATTTTTTATTGGTGGACCTTCTAATATGATTAGCTCTGCTATTTCTGCGGACCTGGGTCGTCAGGAGCTGATCCAAGGGAGCAGTGAGGCTTTGGCAACCGTCACAGGAATAGTTGATGGAACCGGGAGCATTGGAGCTGCGGTGGGCCAGGTGAGAGAGCTTGACATGTAGTGTTCAACAGTCCTTCAGCGGTGGAAGAGTTTACCCCCGCCCTCTGGGCCACAGTAGGGTGGCACTCTTGTGCTGTAGTGCACTGTACTGAAAGCCTTGGGTTTTTAGTCTCTGAGGTCCAGCTGATGTGACCTAATGTGGAAGGTCGCTCTACATTTATCAGTTCCTTCTTTCCACTTTTACCTCCAGATTCTTCCTGTCTGGAAAGAAGCTAACACCTCATAAGACAGATCCTCCAGTCCCAGCCCGCCACCCCCTTCTTCCAGCCTGAACTTGGCACTCCAAGGAGGCCATGAGACACATGCTTCTCATTACCCCCACCTGACATGCAGGCCCTACCTCTCTCCCCCTACCAAACACACACACGTACACACATCCTTCCCATGGCTCCCTGCCAGAAATTGCCATGAACTCTGCAGCTGCCCTGAGTCGCTTTCTCTGCTTCCTACAACTGTGTCTCAAAAGGCGGTTCATAAATGTCTTATGCCAGAATCATCTGGGAGTTCATTAAAGTACCGAACACTAAGCTTACTATAGACTTGCTGAGTGAGAGCCTGGGGATCTGTATTTCAACAAGCCTTCCTGGCGATTCTTATGCACTCTGAAGTTTGAGATCTTCTAGGCTAAGATTGGCCTACTCTAGGTAATCAGAACTATTCAAATCGATCTTTTTTTTTAAAAATTAATTAATTAATTAATTAATTTTTGGCTGTGTTGGGTCTTCGTTTCTGTGCGAGGGCTTTCTCTAGTTATGGTGAGCGGGGGCCACTCTTCATCGCAGTGCGTGGGCCTCTCACTGTCGCGGCCTCTCTTGTTGCGGAGCACAGGCTCCAGACGTGCAGGCTCAGTAGTTGTGGCTCACAGGCCCAGTTTCTCCGCGGTATGTGGGATCTTCCCAGACCAGGGCTCGAACCCGTGTCCCCTGCATTGGCAGGCAGATTCTCAACCGCTGCGCCACCAGGGAAGCCCCTCAAATCGATCTTTTTTGCTTACATTCAGCTTCAGAAAGGCATCCCTTCTCTGGGACAGTCATGAGTCATGCCTCTCCTAGGGTATACTCCTCTAGGTCATTGAGTGCTAATTTTGCAAAATGTGGATTTGAGAATCAACTGCATGGATAAAATGGTTGAAACCGTGGAAGTGATGTGATGTTTAATGGGGAAAGAAAATATAGGTAAAACCTCAGAGGATGCCCAATGGTCACAGAAACAGGAAGCCAGAATTTGAGGAGGTGTGTTACTCAGATCATAGAGGTAGAGAGGTCAGGAGAAAGAGAGTGGAAGGAAAAAGGCTTGTAGTTTTGACATTGAGGTCATTAAATGGCCTTGAAGATTGCTGCTTAACGGGGGTGGATCAGTGGTATCCGATTGCTAGTGGTTAATGCAAGAGCAAATACTGAGGAAGATACACCATCTTAATGCTGGTCTCCACCCAACCATATATTACACATTTATTTGTTAATGTCTGTGTCTCCCATGGTAAGGTGGGCTTCACGAGGGCAGCATTTTATTTGTTTTGTGTTCTACTGTAGCCCTGGTACCAGGAACGGTGCCTGGCACACAGTAGACATTCAGATATTTGTGGAATGATTGTAGAATGAATGATTTATAGTGTCAGTGTGTTAGCATATTTGATTCTGAGACTAAAGGAAAAACAAACTTAGCAAAGGTAGGAGAAATTTGTTCTGGAGTAGGAACTAAAAAATGCTATTGGCCACCTGTTCAGATGTCTTCATATAAGGGGTATGGGCATCCTTTTCTGAAATTACTGTATTTTAAGTTTTCCTTCCCAACTAATGTTTTCTTCATTAATCAAATAGGTAGATTGTAATTAGCATTTCAAGGAGTTTCTTTTCATTTAGAATGCCTGCCGGTGTTAAGATCCCTATCTGTGAACATGGGTCAGCATTAGATTGACGTTCATGGCTTGGGAAGCAGCATAGCTAGCTTTACTCATTCCCCTGCCATGTTGATTTTTGAATGATTTCCTATTGCTTGGAGTATGAAATCCCAAACTCCATGGCTTAATATGGACTTAATAAAGCCCTTAGAAGGAAACATAGGGACGACTCCTCATGATAGATATATACCAATGGTCAGTAAGCGCCTGAAAAGATTCTCAGCATCCTTAGGGAGATGCAAAGCAAAAACATGAGCTACCACTTGACACCTAATTAGGATGGCTATAATTAAAACAAAACAAAACAGAGTAACAGGTGTTGGTGAGGATGTGGAGAAATTCACATACAGTGCTGGTGGGAATGTAAAATCGTGCAGCTACTGTAGAAAACACTATAGTGGTTCCTCAAGAAGTTAAACATAGAATTACCATATGACCCAGCAATTCCACTCCTAGGTATGTTGTACCCCAAAGAATTGAAAACAGATTCAGATATTTGCTTGCCAATGTTCACTGCAGCATTATTCGTAGTAGCCAAAAGGTGGGAACAACTCAAGTGTCCATTGATAGACGAATGGATAAACAAAATGTGGTATATCCATGCAATGGAATATTATTTAGCCATAAAAAGGAATGGAGTTCTGATACATGCTACAACATGAATGAACCTTAACAACATTATGCTAAGTGAAATAAGCCAGACACAAAAATATTGTGTGATTCTACTTAACATGAAATATCTTGAATGGCAAATTCATAGAGACAGAAAGCAGATTAGAGTTTATCAGGGGCTGAGGAGAGGGGCCATGGAGAGTTCTTGCAGAGAGTTAACGGGTGCAGAGTTTCCGTTAGGGGTGATGAAAAATTTTGAAAATAGGTAGTGGTGATGGTTGTGCAACATCATGAATGTATTTGATGCTGCTGAGTTGGACACTGAAAGATGGTTAAAATGGCAAGTTTTATGTTACATGTATTTTTTTTAAAAAAAAGAACATGGGTTAAAAACTACTGTATACCTTTTATTAATTGAAAATAAAAGAATATGCTATAGAGTGTCAAAGTCATACAGTAATCCTATGAGCAAATAGTATAATTGAAAAATGAGTGGTATACTTAAAAGACGAACTTTTAAAAAAAAAATATATATATATATATATATTTATTTATTTGGCTGCGTCGGGTCTTAGTTGCGGCATGCGAACTCTTAGTTGTGGCATGTGGGATCTAGTTCCCTGACCAAGGATCGAACCCAGGCCCCCTACATTGGGTGCGTGGAGTCTTAGCCACTGGACCACCAGGGAAGTCGCGAAGACGAACTATTTTTAAAAGCATCAATTATAGTACCGTTCACTGGAAGAAGGAATGATTAAATGGAAGTGACTTGAGGCTGTTCATCATCCTCTCTTAATTTTTTTTTTAATAAATTTATTTATTTTATTTTATTTATTTTTGGCTGCGTTGGGTCTTCGTTGCTGCACACGGGCTTCCTCTAGTTGTGGCGAGCCGGGGCTACTCTTCTTCGTTGCAGTGCATGGGCTTCTCACTGAGGTGGCTTCTCTTGTTGCAGAGCACAGGCTCAGTAGTTGTGGCACACGAGCTCAACAGTTGTGGCTCGTGGGCTCTAGAGCGCAGGCTCAGTAGTTGTGGCACATGGGCTTAGTTGCTTCATGGCTTGTGGGATCTTCCCGGACCAGGGCTCAAACCCTTGTTCCTTGCATTGGCAGGTGGATTCTTAACCACTGCGCCACCTGGGAAGTCCCCATCAGCCTCTCTTAATACCAAAGTGAAAAGAAATATACCTCCTGGACTTGTGCCTTCTGTTACACAGTTTTTGTATGTGGACTCTGCCAGCTTACCAAATGAAGGCTGTCAATAAAGCTTAAATAGGAGCATGTATGTGCAAGAGCTCTGCAAACTGCAAAACATTATACAAATCCTAACTCCCTTTTATTTTCTAGAAGAGATATGTTTAATCTCCTTTTTTAAAAAAAATTTATTTATTTTGTTATTTATTATTTTTGGCTGCATTGGGTCTTCGTTGCTGCGCGTGGGCTTTCTCTAGTTGCGGTGAGTGGGGGCTACTCTTTGTTGCAGTGCACGGGCTTCTCATCGCAGTGGCTTCTCCTTTTGTGGAGCATGGGCTCCAGGTGTGCGGGCTTCAGTAGTTGTGGCTCGTGGGCTCCAGAGCACAGGCTCAGTAGTTGTGGCGCACGGGCCTAGTTGCTCTGCGGCATGTGGCATCTTCCCAGACCAGGGCTTGAACCCGCATCCCCTGCATTGGCAGGCGGGTTCTTAACCACTGCGCCACCAGGGAAGTCCTAATCTACTTTTTAGCTACTTCAGTTTATTAATATATAAAGGATTATATTGTGATTTCTTTTTCTCCCTTTTAGTATTTAGTGTCTTTGATCCAGGACAACCTAGGATGGATGTGGGTTTTCTACTTTTTCATTCTTATGGTAAGTGTGTGCCCTTTTTGTTTTTTTAAAACTAGTAGTTTTTAAATTAAATTAGTTCAAAGCATTTACTTAAATCACTTTTTTTTACATGCAAAGTAGTTTTTTTTTGTTGAGGAATAATTGACTTAAAAGAAATTGCATATATTTAACAAGTAAAATTTGGTACAGTTTAACATATGTGCACTCATGTCTGTGAACCCATCATCCCCATCAGGACAGTAAATGTATCCATCACTCCCAAAAGTTTCTTCATGGCCCCTATGTAATCCCTGTCTCTTGCCTCTCCACCATCCCACCTCTCTCCAGGTAACTACTGACGCTCTTTCTGTTGCTATAGATTAGCCTGTGTTTTCTTGAGTTTTGTATACATGGAATCATACACTCTGTATTTTTGTCTGCTTCTTTCAGTCAGCATAATTATTTTGAGATTCATCCATGTTGTTGCATGTATCAATAGTTCATTTCTTTTTATGGTTAAATCACTTCTTAAACCAACAAAATTGCTGACCGCTTTTAAAGATTCTTTTGTGAAAAGTAACATTTTATTATTCTGAAAGACACATTCATTTTTCAAGGAAGGAAACGGCTGTTAGTTTGCCCTTGACCTGAGTCTTATGAGTACTGTCATTTGTAATTCCAGAAAAAATGAAGAGAGGCTTATATCCCCAACCATTAATCAGGGTACTCTTCCAGAGTACTCTCTGTCTGCTAAATATAATTTGGAAATTCTGAAGGAAATGTGTACGCCAAGCCACATAGGGTTAAAAAAGAAGCATTGCTGTAATTAACACTGTGGTGTGCAAGTTCTAAAGTGAACCTCGAGTCTCTTGAGAAAATATCTGTTGTGCCTTCGACATTCTTGGCTGGAACTCTGTACTTTCTGGGAAACAGCCAATACAGAATAAGGCCTTGTGCTTTTAAAACACTGCTCTCTGTTGAATAGGCATGTGACATACTCTTATCACATACTGAGACGGTGCTCAAGACAGGTCTACTTGAGAGTCTGGTGACGGCTTCGTCCACCAGGGGATGCATTCAGTATCCTGTCCCTAAATCTAGGGCATCCTAATTGGAGGCAGCCTCCATTGCCCAAGTCTAAATGCTGTCCTCCAGCCTATCCAAGGAGCCTTTGGAATAGCTCAGCACCTGGAATCCCCTGGAGCTGCCTTAAGGCTTATGTACTCTGCTATCACAAAGGATGCTTTCTTCTGCCTGAGTGCCCTCCAGCTTCTACAGACTGGGCCGTATAGCTCTGTCATCTACTTCTGAGTAGAGGGAAGTATCTCCTGATGAACCTGTTGGTATGATCATACTAGAAATGTAATAGGAAGAAAACCGAATCTGTTAGAAGAAACACTGTTTAAATCTGAGCTCCAGCATCAATTTTCTGCCCTACCTATGAGTTATTTAATCTGTGTACCTTAGTTCTTTTTTTGGAGACTGTAATGTAACATTTAAGTATTTTGTAATATTAACTGTAATTTTCAAAATCATTTTCTAATTCATTAAAGATTGAGTTGTCCTTGTACAAAGTCAAAAAGAATGTAGTTGTCCAAATTCATTATTATGTTCAAAACATGATGCTCTAACAGAATTAATTAACTTGTCACTGCATGTTTAATGCTTTTTTCTCTTCACAGACAAGTTGCACAATTCTATTTATTTCACCATTAATAGTGAGGGAAACGTGCTATCTTATGCAAAGACGACAAACTCGCATATTCAGTGGGTGACTGGTGCCCACAAAAGAACAAGAATAATAGGAGACACATCAGGACTATTTCTTTTCATTCACCTTCTTTTGGGGTTGTCTTAAGAGCTCTAGCATAACCTCAGATTGTCAAGCCTCTTTCAACAGTGTCAGCCACCGGAGATGCTGACCAGAGTGAAGGCTGGGCTGTTTTTCTACACTACAGGAATTATTGTTAATGATTTTTATCGCTGTTGTTTCATGAATGTACTGAATGGCCTATGAATCTGCTAGCGTCTTTGTTGGCCGTAAATGCTATATTGGACTTGGACCCAAGTTCTCCAGCCTGGAAAGCCGAGTGCCCACAAGGCAGTCAGTCATGGTTTGTATCAGTGACGTGCTCCACGAATAGAAAGGATCGTTGCATTTTGCTTTGGTCATGAGTTTGCAGAGCGTGCCTCGTCTCTGAAGCATCAAATCCGGATAAAGCACTCTAGCTGGGTCCAGCGTAAGCCTGCCTTGGACAGAGAATCCCTTTGTTAACCACGGTGGGAAAAATCACACTACATGCTGATTGGCTCAGTCACTCTGTGTCTGCTCTAAAGTCGTTCAGCTCCAGAAGCAGAAATATCTTCAAGTGATTGTCAACTTGTTCTCCTCCGTCTTCATTCAGAATTCCCTTTGACTCCTGGAAGTCTTTAGTCTTCCTTTCAAGGACCATAAGGTACCTCAATTGTGAACATGCCAGTGTGTAATTTACAACTGAAGTACTCAACCCCAGATTTGTTCTCTGGGAACTTTAGGATCCACTAGGAAGCTAATCTGCTTAGCCCTATTTTCAGAGGATTGATCTCTGTTGCAACTGGGTTCCTTGCGTTACCTCAGCAGAAGACTAGAATTAGAGAAAAAGAAAGACCTTTTGGCCCTGTAAGTGTTAAGTATGTGACCTTGAATCACATTAATGGATTACTAGGGCCTGAGGCGTATCTAGGTATCTATTCTTTAGAAGTTTGTAGAATATATGTCTTCAAGGCTGGGAATTCTATACTAATTATCAATATTTTAAGGTCATACTGTATATATATTTTAAATTATGGAAGTTAACAGGTGAAAAATGTGCAATTTTGAGGGCTGCCTAATTTGCATTGGGTTAGGGAATATTTTTCAACCTCTTGCTTTATACTCTCAAATGTGGTGCATTTATGAACTTGTTAATGTTATTTAATCAAGCAGATTTCCAATCAGTTAATTGCTCATTACTGACAAAAAGGGAAAATATGAAACACAGAAAGGGAAAATAAACTGACTTTTATAATAAATATCTGTCCACCTGGTTATTTTATTTATACTGTGAGCTCCGCGCTGTAGAATGTGACTCATGACTTGCAATTTCCTGCTACTGAGTGTTCCCTGGTGACCATTCACTGATCCTATGGTGTTGTCAGATTGTACAGGTCTATTTCTACTACATTCTGTGAAAGCCTTCCCTTCCCCTTTGTGTAAGATTGTGCTAAGTTTGGATGAGTTGCCTAGTTGTAATTTAAGAATCATCTGTAGATGAACCCCATTTTGATTGTTTAGCCTCTGTCTGACATTTGGCTGAGAGCTTCCTCTCCCCCCACGTAATCAGTATGGTCACATCTTCATATCCTGACACCAACTATTGTTTTCTTTCTCAAGTTTAAACTTAGGACAAGTGTTACTCTGACCTCTCTGGAGCCCCCAATTTGTACCTGAAATGAAATTATAAATAAAACAACTGCTCGGCACTGAATGAAATTATATCTTGCACTATGGGTATATTTCCTATTGTTCTCTTTCTGGCAATCTACATACAAGTTAGCTTTAAAGAACTCCTAAGAGTTAACTTTCTTATTTTTTTTCCCTTGAAGAAAAGGCCATAGTGAAGGCCAGTTTGGAAAAGCATTCTTCTCTGACACCTCGGTCCTCCGATGCTCACTAGGTTGAAATACAGCACTCTGGCCTGCCTTTTCTTGTCATATGGTGTTTTCTTTTCTCCTTCCATATAGTTTCAAAGGGAGAAAGCCCCCTCTCCACTCCTGCTTATTCTAGTCTTTGCTGCTTCCTGGAGGGCTGGTGTCCCAGTCAACATTCACACAAGAAATGTCTGAGGGCCCCCTGTGTGCGTCGTGAAGTTCAGCGAGGTGGAGGGTACAGGATGCTCTTGTCCGCTCCTTCCCTTTCCTTTACAACATCAGAAGTCCTCCCTCCTCCCACACAGATAACTGATAAAGCCTTTTCTTATCCCTACTACTTCTTCTGACTTACGTCCTATTTTCCTTTTCACAACCAAATCCTTTGAGTTAACAGATGGTATCTGCTGCCTTCCTGGCTGTGCTACTAACTTCCTCCACAACTAGGTAACTAACTGTGTCTATTCGTCCAGGACACTCCTGGTTTATGCCTGATGTCCTGACATAATTATCACGTCATAATTATAGCACTTTCCTTTGCTCTCCAGGTCTCCTAGTTTGGATATGTTACCCTTAACCTCTGACCTTTTTTGCATCGCTCTACAGAAACCGTGCAACTGAAGGTCATAGAACTTAGATATCTTTTTTTTCTCATTCCTTATCTTTCTTAATCCTCCTCTTATACTTGACTCCGGTAACCACTTCATCGTCTCCAGGACTTT
Organism: Balaenoptera physalus; assembly: GCF_965194825.1. NCBI lineage: Eukaryota > Metazoa > Chordata > Mammalia > Artiodactyla > Balaenopteridae > Balaenoptera > Balaenoptera physalus. Next base: position 110,386,583 of record NC_138887.1, on the reverse strand, counting down.
TTTCCTTTGGCTTCTATGGCATTTTTTTAAAAAAAATTATTTATTTATTTATTTTTGGCTGTGTTGGGTCTTCGTTTCGTGCGAGGGCTTTCTCTAGTTGCGGCAAGTGGGGGCCACTCTTCATCGTGGTGCGCGGGCCTCTCACTATCGCAGCCTCTCTTGTTGCGGAGCACAGGCTTCAGACGCGCAGGCTCAGTAGTTGTGGCTCACGGGCCCAGCTGCTCCGCGGCATGTGGGATCCTCCCAGACCAGGGTTCGAACCCGTGTCCCCTGCATTGGCAGGCAGACTCTCAACCACTGCGCCACCAGGGAAGCCCTGTGGCATTTTAATGTATTGAATCTTCTTACTTCCTGTCTTTTACTGGGTTCTCTTCTCTGCTCCCCCTCTGCTAGTTTTCAGTAGGGGTCACCAACTTTCCCAGATGAGCTGTTGTAAATACCTAACAATCACTCTGTTACGCACTAAAGAGAGACGGGGCATCCAGTTATATAACACTGTCTGCTGTTGAGTTAACTGCACGTCTCAAGGGAAGTGAGCTCAACTTATGTAACCTCAACCCGTGTCCCATCCCCACCCAGACCACACTGGCAACTGGCTTTATGAATGGTTTTCAGATTTTCTAAGTCATAAACCCTTTTGAGAATCTGCCAGCCATTTGCCCTCTCCCCAGATCAGAATGCACCTGTGAACAAACTTTCAAGATTTATTACAGGGTGTTGTTCACAGGCCAAAACTTGAAGCCCGTCTTTAGACCACAAAGTTAGAAACCTTGGTTGAGAGAATCAAGTGCCACATGTTAGCCTGAGGTTTCCCACAATCCACCTTCAGTCTGTTTCTTTCTTTTTTTTAAAAAAATATTTATTTATTTATTTAGGCGTCACCAGGTCTTAGTTGCGGCATGTGGACTCTTAGTTGCGGCATGCGAGATCTAGTTCCCCAACCAGGGATCAAACCCAGGCCCCCTGCATTGTGAGCACGGAGTCTTACACACTGGACCAACAGGGAAGTCCCTCAGTTTGTTTCTTTACTGAATCTCCTGATGTCTCTCTACACGAACCTTCTACAAAATCAGACTGGTTAGCTTATTACTTGGCTACAAATGGCAGTGTGTATTCATATCAGTTTATCTTTTTTTTTGGAAGCACCTGTGTTTTGGTTTGTTTTTTTTTTTTTGGTTTGTTTCTTAAATGAAAAAAATGTTTAATTGTGATAAAATACATGTAACATAAAATGTACCATCTTAACCATTTTAAGTATACAGTTCAGTAGTGTTAAGTATTAATATATTCACATCGTAGTGCTTACCTTCTAGTGTTGATTCACACTTCTGGTCTGTAATACCCCTTCTTAACTCTCTGCTTTCTAAATCTTAATTTTTCCTCAAGACTTGGACAAGCACTGTCTAGTCCAAGAAACCATTTTCCAGCCAGCCTTACTCGCCCCCCACCGTCTCGCCTTTTTTTGGTAGCAATAGCAGTATTACTTATTTGGTCCTTAACTGCTTTGGTCTAACCTGTTTTTTTTTAATATCTAACTCCCCAAGGTGATTATTGGTCTTCTTTTTTTTTTTTGGCTGCATTGGGTCCTCGTTGCTGTGCACGGGCATTCTCTAGTTGCGGCGAGCGGGGGCTGCTCTTCGTTGCAGTGCGTGGGCTCTAGGCGCGCGGGCTTTGGTAATTGTGGCACATGGGCTTAGTAGTTGTGGCTTGCAGGCTCTAGAGCGCAGGCTCAGTAGTTGTGGCGCACGGGCTTAGTTGCTCCGTGGCATGTGGGATCTTCCCGGACCAGGGCTCGAACCCGTGTCCCCTGCATTGGCAGGCGGATTCTTAACCACTGCGCCACCAGGGAAGCCCTGATTATTGGTCTTTTTCTCCAATGCCTAGTTCCTTGCATGGTTGGTGCTGAGTAAATGTTGATCGTGTTGGAAAAGGTGGAAGGAAAAGAAGTGGAGGGGGGCCGAGTGGAGTGTGGCTCCCTGACCCTGCATGTGGCTCTTCCCCTTGCTTTACAACATGACACCGCCTCCCACAGTAAATGGCCAGGTTATCAGGCCAGGCCGTGGGGCAGAGAATGCATTGTCCTCTCCTCAGGCTCTTCAGTAGCCATATCAGCTCTCCCAGAGAGCTAAGCCACAGTGAAGAGCGAACTTGCTGCTACAGAAGAAACCCCATGTTGTTCAAGCTGCTGTCTTTATTCCTGCTGCGTGTTTTCACCTGGACCATCCTCTTCCTTCCAATTCTGTCTGTCCCTCTCAGCTCCTGATGTCCTACCTCCATGGGACTTTCCTTTTTTTTTTAAATTGAAGTTTAGTTGATTTACAATGTTGTGTTAGTTTCAGATGTACAGCAAAGTGATTCAGTTACACATACGTATATATATATTTTTCTTCAGATTCTTTTCCCTTATAGATAATTACAAAATATTGAGTAGAGTTCCCTGTGCTATACAGTAGGTCCTTGTTGGTTATCTGTTTTATATATAGTAGTGTGTATATGTTCATCTCCGTGGAGCTTTTCCTGATTACGCCACTTCTAATGCTCTTTCCTTAAAATTCTAGAGTCGTTACATAGACCATGCAGTCTGCCCAGGCCGAGTGATTTTACTGCCTTATTTTGTTCTCTGGTTGTTTCTGGTTAAGTTGTTGTTTCCTCAATTAAATTGTGAGCGTGAAAGAGTCAACTCCATGTCCAAGGTCACAGCAACCATCAATCAAGACAGCTGGATTACCTTCCCTTGTGGCCTCTGTACTTTCGGATTCAGGCACATCTTCCTTTTGCTTTTCCTTAAATGCCCTGATCATTTCTGGTGACCAAGTTTTTATTTATTTACTTATTTATTTATTTTTGGCTGCATTGGGTATTCGTTGCTGCGTGCGGCCTTTCACTAGTTGCGGCGAGCGGGGGCTACTCTTCGTTGTGATGCATGGGCTTCTCACTGTGGTGGCTTCTCTTGTTGCGGAGCACGGGCTCTAGGCACGCGGGCTTCAGTAGTTGCGGCTTGCGGGCTCCAGAGCGCAGGCTCAGTAGTTGTGGCACACGGGCGTAGTTGCTCCACGGCATGTGGGATCTTCCTGGACCAGGGCTTGAACCTGTGTCCCCTGCATTGGTAGGTGGATTCTTAACCACTGTGCTACCAGGAAAGTCCCTCTGGTGACCAAGTTTGTTCCAGCATATATCCGGAATAAATCAGATTCAGTATGAAATTTATATATGTGAACACAGATAATACAAATCACTTAAATGGTTATAGATGTGTTATAGGTAATTCTAGGTGACTATATATATATGTAATTATGTGTTACATTTAACTATACACACACATATAAATATATACATATGTACATGTACATCAAGACTAATATTTGAAAGGGAATTCTAGGTGACTATATATATACATATGTAATTATGTGTTACATTTAACTATACACACACATATATATATATGTACATGTACATCAAGACTAATATTTGAAAGGGAGTTCTGTGCCTGAGCCCCCAATGCCTCATGTGTGTACACAGATTTCTTTTTATTTTTTTTAAGCTTCTCATCTTCCTGGCCTCATTTTCTTTTCTTTTTTTAAACAAGTTTATTTTATTATTTATTTATTTGGCTGCACCGCGTGGCATGCGGGGTCTTAGTTCCCCGACCAGGGATCAAACCCGTACCCCCTGCAATGGAAGCATGGTGTCTTAACCACTGGATTGCCAGGGAAGTCCCCTGGCCTCATTTTCTTTATTTTATTTTATTTTTAATTTTTTTGGTTGTGCTGCATGGCTTGTGGGATCTTAGTTCCCTGATCAAGGATCAAACCTGGGCCCCCTGCAGTGGAAGCCCAGAGTCCTAACCACTGGACCACCAGGGAATTCCTGGTACACGACTTTTAAAAGTGCCCTCCCATCCACTGCTCTCTTTTATCCCCACCGCATTCGTAAGGTAGGAGGACCCGTGGTTGTGGTCCTTCGATTTGAGAACTGAGGCTCTGAGAAGCTCATGGGTTTGCCCAGGGTCACACATCTAGTACATGACAGCAGGACTGAATCAAAACCCAGGTCTTCTGACTTAACTGTTTTTTTCCGTGATCCCACTCGGCCTCTTCTCATTTGACTTTAATCTTATCCTGGACTTCCTCTGGAGCCAGGAGGGTGGGGCTGGGGGATGAAGGAGCAGTGACTAAAATAGAGGCTGAAGAGATGCCCTTCCCCAAATGCCCCCAGTCGTGAGATAGGTTTCATCCTTGTTTGCTCTACTAGGTGGGTTCACGTAAAGATGATTCTGTGAACAAGGTCTTGGAGAGAAGATAATTTAACAGAACTTTTGAAATTCAAAACAAGCCTGTGTCCTGGCTGAGAGAAAGGTCCCTATCTCTGCAATCACTTTGAGGCTGTTGAACAGCGTGTGGATAAAGGGATGGGTTAATTAAGAGAAGAACCTTTTAGAGAAAAGACTAGCAAAGATTTTTTTTTCACCCCCCAAAGTGTGGATCTTAGTTCCCCGACCAGGGATTGAACCCATGCCCCCTGCAATGGAAACATGGAGTCTTAACCACTGGACCGCCAGGGAAGTCCCAAAAAGACTAACAAGAGTGGCCCACAGGGATGACCCAGTGCTGGCCCCCTTCCCACATCTGTCTGCTGTTTGGTTTTTGCACAGCAGCTCATTTAATGCTGCAGGATCTAACTTATAAGGTGGTTTTTAAAAATCAATGTTTATGTTTTCCTCTCTCTAACCACCCCCGCCGCCAAAAGAAACAGTTCTTTCCTATTGGGCTCCTTTCCTCGTCTCAGCCGCTCATGCCTCTTGACTCAGCAGGGGGAGACAAAGTTCCAGAGACCCTGCCCGCTGCACCTGTCAGCACCAGAAAGCCACGTGTGCTTCATTTCATCATGACTTTACATCCGTTGGTTTTGAAACCCTCCTGGCTAGTTATTCTCTCAGAAGTTCTCGGTCCCCCCCACCTGGCAGCCTTCTGTTACCACTGGTGATGCCCCACCTGTTTTACTGAAAGATCAGGATTATCTGGGGTTTCTCCACTTGGGCATTTCTCTGTTTTGCACAGGAATTGATGCCTTAACTTCACTCTAAATTCCATTCCTTTTGATTAGCTTCTCTCCATCTTTTTTTTTCTAGTCTTTCAATCCTCCAGGCCTCTCAGCTGAGACCTTTAACCTTCCCTTCCACACCTTGCTTCTACCATCCCCCTACTATGAATAGTGACCTGTTCTCCAAATGGATGGTCTTCCGACGCGCACCTCAACCATACTCTCCCTGTGAGGCTCTCGTTGTTAGGAGATGTGTTCTACTGAGTGAAAATCTTTTTTTTTAAAATTCATTTATTTTATTTGTTTTTATTTTTGGCTGTGTTGTGTTTTCGTTGCTGCCTGCGGGCTTTCTCTAGTTGCGGTGAGCAGGGGCTACTCTTTGTTGCGGTGAGCGGGCTTCTCATTGCGGTGGCTTCTCTTGTTGTGGAGCACAGGTTCTAGGCGCCCGGGCTCAGTAGTTGTGGCACACAGGTTCAGTAGTTGTGGCTTGCGGGCTCTAGAGCACAGGCTCAGTAGTTGTGGTGCACGGGCTTAGTTGCTCCGTGGCATGTGGGATCTTCCCGGACCAGGGATCGAACCCGTGTCCCCTGCATTGGCAGATGGATTCTTAACCACTGTGCCACCAGGGAAGCCCCCTGAGTGAAAATCTTACAGTGTCTTCCATTGGTCCTCATTCTTCCAAAGCAACACAGATGTATATTTTCTCTTGATATATTTGAAGACAACTTCCATCTTTCCCTTTCAGCTTTTTATGCTTCTAATCTTAAATTTTTATTGAAGCTATTCCGCCAAGCATTGCTTTCTGATCAAAGCTGGCCGTCTCTGTTCTTTACTTTTGATGTCGTTAACTACCTTCTTATTCTTTGAATTCTACTTTTGTCTCCATTTTGATATCCCCTTTTCCTCCTAATCCTCAATCGTAAGAAAACTCTCTAGACAAAATTGTTTCATCTTCTGTGTCCCAGACACTCTCGTTCATACTCTATTTTTAGCTTTGTCATCACTCGTCCACAAAACTCTAGAAAGTCAGGGCTACCTTCTAATCATTTTGAAAAATCCTCTCATACAGTGCCTGGCCAGTAGGAGGTAGAACTTAGTTAATGTTTAATTTTTCTCTTTTCCAGTTCCAGTACTTCTTTTACACAGTTCACTGTTTCATATTTTTCTAAAACCTCCCAATGACTACCAAATTTTTCTCTCTAGCCCCAATTTGTTACTCATTTTCCAATCTTAAATTGCCTGGCGATCACCAGGATGTCCTGCTGGCAGCGCAATGTGATAGAGTTCATTTTCTCACCCCAGTCCCTGCAAACCCACTTCCCACATAACTTTGCTAGTGGTCTTTGTTTAATAAGCTGCTTGAAGCATTCTTGAGTAACCTTAGGCATCAAGGCACATTTTGATCCTTATTCATTAAGTAGCTCTCTCGCATTACTGGACCCGGAGTCTCCACTGTGCCGTAATTCTCACATTTTCTGGGTTGTCTTTAACTGTCAGTGGCAACGCCATCTTCCCCAGGCCCACAGCCTTAAGGATACTTTTGGATACATCTTTTCCTCTCTTCTTGTCCTCAGCCTGCACGCGTTGCTGATTCTTTCTCACTTGCTTTTCTAACTCGTCTTTCTTGTTGATTTCTAAGCCGTTTCCTCTGCCTGAATTATTCTCAATGGCCTTATTTTTGGTGTCCCTCTTCTAGTCTTCCCTGCTGCAGTCTGTGCCCTGCTCAACTCTCAGAATAATCCTGTTAAACAGTATTTTTGTGGTGGTATTTTCCTGCTCAGACATCAAAAAGGACTTTCCTGTTTCCTGGATTAATGTTGCGATCTTGCATGAAGCCTCATCTCTAGCTAGAAAATCTGGGAGACCAGAGATCTGAGGGTAAGTAGTAGTGACACCTCTCTTCCACTGATGTCTTTTTTTTTGCCATGCTGCGTGGCTTGTGAGATCTTAGTTCCTAGACCGGGGATCGAAGCCGGGCCCCCTGCAGTGAAAGTGCAGAGTCCTAACCACTGGACCACTAGGGAATTCCCCTCTGATGCCTCGTTTGTGAAAGTATTGAACACCTCTCTTTCTTTGTATTTTGTTTTTAAATAACAACTTTATTGAAATATAATTTACACATATATAAGTCACTCATTTAAAGTGTACAGTGGTTTTAGGGATAGTCACAGGTCTATCTAATTTTAGAACATTTTCATCACCCCCAAAAGAAACCCCGTACCTCTTAGCAGTCACTCTGCATTCTCCTCTTTCCCCAGCTTCTGGCAACTAGTTACATTCTGCATCTATGGATTTACCTATTCTGGACTTTTTGTATAAATGGAATACATGGTCTTTTGTGATTAGCTTCTTTCACTTAGCATAATGTTTTCTAGGCTGTTCTAACTGGATTTTCTTAGATCCTGTATTTGTCTATTTGGCGTCCATTCATCAGAAGGCCAGCTGTCTGAATTGTATCATCTTACTTTCTGTATTCTTGATGCTCTGGCATTTGTGGGCTCGCTGCCCCTCCCAGGACTAGCTCTGAGAGATAGGAAAGGGTTCACCCTGCAGCACGCTTTTCATATGCAAACGATCCAGTCCAGAGCCCACACCCCGAACCAACCAGGAACCAACCACATCCTTTATCAAACTCTCACACACCAAGCTAATCTCTCCCCTGCCCTAAGTCAAACGAGGGCCAGGTGCCAAACAACTAAGAGACAGCCCTTCCCAAAGCCTGCCAGCATTATTCAGACTAGTCAGTCCTAAACTCTTTACCCTGCCCTGCCTTGCCTTTCCTGCAGAAAACACAATAAAGGCTCTGGCTCAGGCTTTCCCTGGCTCCTTCTCCTCCTGACCCAAACTGAAGCTTCCCTATAGGGCCCTGTGGGTGTGGTGTGCTCGCATTTCAGGCACCGTGAGTAATAAAAATCTTTCAATGGCACTGACCTCTCCTTGTCACTCAGTCACTTCCATAAGTTAAAATCTCACAGGTACAATTGAGACAAAGGCTCATGTCTGTTGTCGCATGTATCAGTACTTCATTCCTTTTTATGACTGACTTGTATGCATACACCACATTTTGTTTATTTACCCATCAGTTGATGGACATTTGGGTTATTCCCACTTTTTGGCTATTATGAATAATGCTGCTAGGAGCATTTAAGTTTTTATGTGGATGTATGTTTTCAGGTCTCCTGGGTGTGGAATTGCTGGGTCATATGGTAACTATAATTAACATACGGAACTGCCAAACAACTTTCTTTTTTTTTTTTTTTTAACGTTTTTATTGGAGTATAATTGCTTTACAATGGTGTGTTAGTTTCTGCTTTATAACAAAGTGAATCAGTTATACACATACATATATCCCCATATCTCTTCCCTCTTTTGTCTCCCTCCCTCCCACCCTCCCTATCCCACCCTTCTAGCTGGTCACAAAGCACCGAGCTGATCTCCCTGTGCTATGCGACTGCTTCCCACTAGCTATCTATTTTACCGAACTACTTTCTGAAGTGGCTGCACAATTTCACAATCCCACCAGCAATCTGCGAAAGTTCCAATTTCTCCACGTCCTCACCGGCACTTGTTATTGTCTGTCTTTTTAAAATTTCAGTCATCCTAATAGATCTGAAGTGGTGTCTTACTGTGGTTTGCTTTGCTGTTCTCTCTAATGACTGGTCATGTTGGGCATCTTTTCATGTGCTTATTGGCCATTTGTTTGTCTTCCTGGAGATGTGTCTCCTTTGCCCATTAAAAATTGGGTTCTTTGTCATTTTATTGTTGTGTTGTGAGAGTTCTTTACATATTCTAGATACAAGCCCTTATCAGATATATGATTTAGTATATTTTTCCTATTCTGTGGATTGTCTTTTCACTTTCTTGCTGGTATCCTTAGAAACACAAATTTTAAAAATTTTGATGAGGTCTAATTTACCTGTCTTTTCTTTTGTCACTTCTGATTTTGGTGTCATACATAAGCTATCTTTGTCTAGTCCAAGGTCATGAAGATTTACTCCTAAGTTTTCCTCTAAGACTTTTATTATTTTAGCTCTTACATTTAGGCATATGATCCATTTTGAGTTAAATTTTTTTTTAAATTTATTATTTATTTATTTTTGTCTGTGTTGGGTCTTTGTTTCTATGCGAGGGCTTCCTCTAGTTGCGGTAAGCGGGGGCCACTCTTCATCGCAGTGCGCGGGCCTCTCACTATCACGGCCTCTCTTGTTGCGGAGCACAGGCTCCAGACGCGCAGGCTCAGTAGTTGTGGCTCACGGGCCTAGTTGTTCCGCGGCATGTGGGATCTTCCCAGACCAGGGCTCGAACCCGTGTCCCCTGCATTGGCAGGCAGATTCTCAACCACTGCGCCACCAGGGAAGCCCTTGAGTTAATTTTTGTACGTGGTATTAGGTAGAGTCCAAGTTTTATTCTTTTGCATGTGGCTGTCATTATCCCGCTGCATCATTTGTTGGCAAGACTATTCTTTCCCCATTGAATTGTCTTTTTTAAAAAATTATTTATTGATTTTATTTATTTTGGCTGCATTGGGTCTTCAGTGCTGCTCATGGGCTCTCTCTAGTTGTGGCGAGCGGGGGCTACTCTTCGTTGCGGTAGATCAGTTAGATGGAGAGTATTGCCATCTAATAATATTAAATCTTCCAGTCCATGAATATGGGATGCCTTTCCATTTATTTAGGTCTTCCTTAATTTCTTTTTTTTAAAATAAATTTATTTATTTTTGGCTATGTTGGGTGTTTGTTGCTGCGCGGGCTTTCTCTAGTTGTGGCGAGCGGGGACTACTCTTCATTGCAGTGTGCGGGCTTCTCATTGTGGCAGCTTCTCTTATTGTGGAGCATGGGCTGTAGGCACGCAGGCTTCAGTAGTTGTGGCACGTGGGCTCAGTAGTTGTGGCTTGCAGGCTCTAGAGCGCAGGCTCAGTAGTTGTGGTGCATGGGCTTAGTTGCTCCATGGCATGTGGGATCTTCACGGACCAAGGCTCGAACCCGTGTCCCCTGCATTGGCAGGCAGATTCTTAACCACTGCACCACTAGGGAAGTCCTGGTCTTCCTTAATTTCTTTCAGTGATGTTTCATAGTTTTCACTGTACAAATATTGTACTTCTTCTGTTACAGTTATTCTTAAGGGTTGTTTTGTTGTTGTTGTTGTTGCTATTGTAAATGGAATTGTTTGCTTAATTTCATTTCATGTTGTTCATTGCTAGTATATAGAGGTACGATTGATTTTTGTATACTGACTTTATATCCTGCAACCTAGCTGAACTTCTTTTTTCTGTTCCAATAATTACTTTGTGAATTGCTTAGGATTTTTCATATACAAGATCACATCATCTGGGAATAGAGATAGTTTTAATTTTTCCTTTCCAATCTGGATGCCTTTTATTTCTTTTTCTTGCCTAATTTCCCTGGTTAGAACATCCAGTACAATGTTGAATAGAAGTGGTGAGAGTAGCCATCCTTGTCTTGCTTCTAATCTTAGGAGGAAAACATCCAGTCTTTCACCAGTAAGTATGATGTTAGCTGTGGGTTAACAAAGAGCCTCTTGCCTTTTTGTCATCCTACACTATCCAGTTTCTCTTTCTACTCTCTGACTTTACAGCATAGTGGAAGGAATGTGAACCTTAGAATCAGACTCGGGTTTGAATTGACTGTTTTATTAATTCTACCAGGAAATGTTGAGTGTTAGAGACCAGTGAATAAAAGCAAATCCCTGCCCCCAAACTACTGCTAATACAGTGAGAGAGACTGTCGTATGGGTTAAATCTTGCAGTGTGATAAGTGCTGTGATGTGGGTATGCTCAGGGCAGTGAGAAGTACAGAAAACGGGTCCTTGGGAAGATTAGTACAACCTGAGGATATGATGCCTGAATTGCTCTTGAACTGTAGGAGATGGTCTTGGAAGAGAGGGAACCTGTGCAGAGATGGGAAGGTGGCTGGATTCTGTGAACCACAGGTAGGTCTGCGAGGCTGGGGATGGAGTGCTTGCAAGTGAAGGGCCAGAGGTGATCCTGGAGTTAGCAGAGCCCTCTCATCAAGAGCCTTGCAAGCTTCTGAAGGCTTTGTGAGGCTGGATTTGTGTGTTAGACCACTTGGGCAGTAGGGAAAGAGATGGACTAGTGATGGGTGAGACCATGAACAGGGAGACCTGGAGATGGGAGGTTATTGCGTAAGCAGGGGAGAATTGAGGGCCTAGAGTAAGGATGGAGGAAAAGAGTAGAATCAAGGAAGATTCAAAGGTAAACTTAATAAGGCATGTTGTGGGCTTCCCTGGTGGCACAGTGGTTAAGAGTCCACCTGCCAATGCAGGGGACACGGGTTTGGGCCCTGGTCCGGGAAGATCCCACATGCCATGGAGCAACTAAGCCTGTGCGCCACAGCTACTGAGCCTGTGCTCTAGAGCCCGTGAGCCACGACTGCTGAAGCCTGCGCGCCTAGAGCCCATGCTCCACAGCAAGAGAAGCCACAGCAATGAGAAGCCTGCGACCGCAACGAAGAGTAGCCCCTGCGCGCCGCAACTAGAGAAAACCCGCGAGCAGCAGTGAAGACCCAACACAGCCAAAAATAAATAAATAAAATAAATAAATTTATTTTAAAAAAAAAAGCGTGTTGCAATTGACTGTGAGACGTGGAGGTGGATTTAGAGAGAATGATTCTTGGGTTTCTGATGTGGCATCTGGGTTGATTGGTGGATTACCTGAGATTGTTTCCTCATCTGTAAAATGGGAAAAATACTTCACAGATAACAGTATATGCAAATCTCTGAGCACCGGCATGTGGTTGGGACTCAGTAAATACGTATCCTTTTTGCTTTGCCTCATTTTGTTTCTGCTTTTTCCATTCTCTAAATGTAGGTCTTCCTTTGGTTCTACCTTTAGAATGCTTTTCTTTGCTGTGTCCCACAGTTCCTGCTGTCACCCCCATGCAGATGACCCCCAGACCTCTCTCTTCACCCTGATCTCTCTCATAAGTATTTTTGACTGTGTTCTGGGCATCTACATGGCCTCTTAGCCCTCGCAAGGGGGAACCATCCCCCAAATCTTTCTCCTCCTCATATCCATAGGCCTTTTAATGGCACTGTCACTTCCTCAACCACTGTGGCTTATAAATTCGTCTTCTCTAGTGGAAAAAGCACATCTATCTCTGGTGGGTCCTAGTTTCCCGGAGTCTTTTTTTTTTTTTGTGGCCTGCATTGGGTCTTTGTTGCTGCGCGTGGGCTTTCTCTAGTTGCGGTGAGCGGGGGCTACTCTTCGTTGCGGTGTGCAGGCTTCTCATTGCGGTGGCTTCTCTTGTGGAATGGGCTCTAGGCACGTGGGCTTCAGTAGTTGCAGCACGCAGGCTCAGTAGTTGTGGTGCATGGGCTTAGTTGCTCCGTGGCATGTGGGATCTTCCTGGACCAGGGCTTGAACCCATGTCCCCTACGTTGGCAGGTGGATTCTTAACCACTGCGCCATGGGGGAAGCCCTTCCAGAGTCATTTTGACGTCTCTCTCTCTACCCCTTTCTCTCTCTCTCTCATTTCCTCACATCCAGTGAAAATTCAGGCTCTGTTTACTCACCTCCGTAATGTTGTACACATGTTTCCTTTCCCATCCCCATTGTTACCGCCATCCTTCAGGCCTTCATTACTCCCACCTGAACTAGAACAGTAGTTCTCTGATTTCTCTCCCTTTTGGTCCATCCTGCCGACAACTTCCAGACTGAGCTTCTGGAGACTCTGATTCGATCCTGACTCTCACGCTGTTGAGGATCTTCAGTGAGATCTGCACACCCACTGGATCAAGCTGAGCTTGCAAGCTTGTCGTTAAGGCGCTGCACGTCCAAGCCGAGTGTGCCTCTCCAGCTCTGTCTCCCTACATCCTTGTCGAAAACTGAGACAGTTTTCTGCACCTTTGGCATTACCCCTGTGTCTTCCCTTTCAGGAACTGTATTGTTCTCCAAGGCACAGTTCATGAATCTTGCCTGACTTTCATCAAACCAGATAATTCTCCTTCCTCATATCCTGTAGGACTTTGTGCTTACTTTTCACTTATTTATTTATTTTATTGAAGTATAGGTGATTTGCAATGTTTCCTGTGTACAGAAATGTGATTCCGTTATATATATATATGTACACACACACACATACACACACATACACTTTTTCAGGTTCTTTTCCATTATAGGTTATTATAAGGTATTGAATATAGTTCCCCGTGCTATACAGTAGGTCCTTGTTTATCTAGTTTATATACAGTAGTGTGTATATGTTAATCCCATACTCCTAATTTATCTCTCCCCTCCCTGCACCAATCACTATCCCCTTTGGTAAGCATAAGTTTGTTTTCTGTGTCTGAGTCTATTTCTGTTTTGTTTTGTTTTTACCTTTTTATTTTATATTGGAGTATAGTTGATTAACAATGTTGTGATAGTTTCAGGTGTACAGCAAAGTGATTCAGTTACACATATACATGTATCTAATCTTTTTCAAATTCTTTTCCCATTTAGGTTGTTACGTAATATTGAGCAGAGTTCTCTGTGTTATACAGTAGGTCCTTGTTGGTTATCCATTTTAAATATAGCAGTGTGTACATGTCAATCCCAAACTCCTGAACTATCCCTTCCCCCCACCCTTCCCCCTTGGTAATCATAAGTTCCTTCTCTAAGTCTGTGAGTCTGTTTCTGTTTTGTAAATAAGTTCATTTGTATCATTTTTTAAGATTCCACATATAAGTGATATCATATGATGTTTGTCTTTCTCTGTCTGACTTCACTCAGTAAGATACTCTCTAGGTCCACCCGTGTTCCTGCAGATGGCATTATTTCATTCTTTGTTATGGCTGAGTCATATTCCATTGTATATATATAAACTGTATCTTTTTTTTTTGGCCACACTGCATGGCTTGTGGGATCTTAGTTCCCTGACTAGGGATTGAACCCACGCCCCCTGAAATGGAAGCGCAGAGTCCTAAACACTGGACCACCGGGGAATTCCCAATATACCACATCTTCTTTATCCATTCATCTGTCCATGGACATTCAGGTTGTTTCCATGTCTTGGCTATTGTAAATAGTGCTGCTGTGAACATTGGGGTGCTGCATGTATCTTTTCGAATTAGAGTTTTCATTTTTTCCAGATATATGCCCAGGAGTAGGATTGCTAGATCATATGGTAACTCTATGTTTAGTTACTTTGTGCTTGTGTAAAATGATTTGTGTACATGTCTTATCTCTCCTACGAGATTTACTCTCCTTGAGGGTGCCTCCTTCATCTCTGTAACACCCACAATGCCCTCCCTCATATCCAATAAATATTTGTTGGGGAATATCCTACATTTCTCATCTTCCTGAAGCATGAGCTTTGCTTTTCCAAATGCCCATCCCCAAAGGTCTGTGACGCAGGCAGTGGTGAGAGGATGAAGGACAAGTGACTTTCCCCTGTGGATCTTATAATTTAATACAGGGTAGTATGAGGATATTACAAAGACTCTTTCTTATTTAAATTCCTGGTAACTGAGTCCCATAGCATTTGGTGAGTTCGGTATAGTCTATACAGCACTTAACCCTTTCTATGGCTTGCATGGTGTAAGTCATCATGGGCTGCATGGGAGCTAGAAAGATGCAGAAGTTAATCCAAGTGCTGTGCAGTTACATAGAGCTGTAGGTACCAGTCTGATTTTTCCTTGTAGAATTTAGAACTTAAATTTACATACTTCTTGGGCACTTTCAGTCAAAATAAATAGCCACGTGATTCATTTGGGAAATTCTACAAGGTACGCCCTGCCCTCTCCTGCTCCTCCCTGGAATGGCTTCTCAGCAAGGCCGCCTCAGCTGGGCTTGGACGGAGGTGGCTCTCTGTCCTAGTCTCCTACCGGTGATTTCCAGGAACTGAGAAGGGATGCAGGAAGAATAGAAAGCATTAAATAGCTTCTGTCTTGGGCTTTAAAAAAAAGAAAATACTCAGTTCCTACAGCACTCGTTTCCTGGCAGCCAGACAGGGAAGAAGAGAAACTGTGAAGGGTGCCAGGGTGCCAACAAGAGCATCCGTGTCCTTGGCGGCGCTCAGAATAGCAGTCAGGCTCTCAGTGATTCATCACACGCAGGCCTGCCCACTCGTGGGCCACGCGGCTGAGCGCAGGGTGAGTCAGGCCTCCCGCGGCTTCCTCCCCGACTGTAGTTCCGTGTCCTCCCCAGTCTCACTGGGCTGGGAGCGGAGGGGAGGCCCGTGATGCAGGAGGCCGTGCCAGTGAGGAGAAGATGCCTGTTCTGGACTGTTCCTTCCTGAAGGGTTTCCCGCTCCTGTCTGCACTAAGCCCTAGGGAAATTGGGAGAAGAGGAATCCTGATATTTGGAAGAGAGGGTAGTTTAGGGACCTATCTAAAATCGGGGCCACTCTGCCCCACTGAGCTGAGCAGTGCGCCTGCATTGACCCTACAACAGTCCTCATGGTGATGTCCTGCCCCTCTCCAATTGGATGGGCGTTCTGTCCTCTTGCTTTGTCCCACTCTCTTCTCTTCATTATTTTCTCTGTCCCCTTGCTCAGTAAGAATTGTATGTATTTATGAAATCACAGCTGTTGGATTTTTCCTTCTCAGGATAGTTTTTCAACCAGGTGCATCCACACCTCTTGGCTGGTCCTCCCGTATCCCAGTCCTAATGGAGAGAATAGCCCAGCGTTCTCAACACCAATCCCCCAGCGTGGACCCAGGCCCGGAGTTCACCACCTTCGTTCCCCTTTGACCCGCAGCAGAATCACTAGTTGAAAAATCATCCTAATGCCATGTAATGCTTCGAAACGCATCCTTCTTCATCTGGGCGACCCGAGACAGGCCCCGGGTCTCAGGACCTCCTTCAGCCGAGCTGTCATTCTCACCTCAATGCAAGGCTCTTGCTGTGTGTCCCACTTCACTTTTGTAGCAAGTCACTTTCCTCTTTGCCACTTTCCCAGCACTGATTTTCTTGGATCCACTCAATTTAAAACTGAAGCGTCCCTGTTCCTTCTTCACAGCGGGAGCTCCTCGCTTCCAGCTCTGCGTGTGTCTATCACCAGACTCGTTCCACGACACCTTACAGCAATCCAGACACAGCTAGTTTCGGTGGCTTGTCTAGAATGACATAGCATTGTCTGGGCGAGAAAGATAAGTTACTCTTTTAGAGGTTTTTTTTTTTAATAAATTTATTTATTTTATTATTTTATTTTATTTATTTATTGTTTCTGGCTGCATTGGGTCTTCGTTGCTGCGCACGGGCCTTCTCTGGTTGCGGCGAGCGGGGGCTACTCTTTGTTGTGGTGCGAGGGCTTCTCATTGCGGTGGCTTCTCTTGTTGCGGAGCACGGGTTCTGGGTGTGCGGGCTTCAGTAGTTGTGGCACGCAGGCTCTAGAGTGCAGGCTCAGTAGTTGTGACGCACGGGCTTAGTTGTTCCGCGGCATGTGGGATCTTCCCGGACCAGGGCTCGAACCCATGTCCCCTGCATTGGCAGGCGGATTCTTAACCACTGCGCCACCAGGGAAGTCCTATGTTTGGTTTCTATCACACTGCTCTCTTTTCAGGAAGCTTCTTTCACGTAAGAGATGAGATGAAGCCACCCCCAGGAAGACCTGTGCTCTGAGTTGTTTTATTAAAGCGGGGATGGGTTTCCTTGAATTATCCACATGCTCTTCCCTAGAGCGGTGCCTGTATCATCTGGAATTTATTCTAAGTCCTGGGAGCAGCCTGCCCTCTGCAGTCCCTCAGGGCTCAGCTCCTCCGGCTCTGTCCCCATCTTCCCAGACCCATTCCTGCTGGCGCCCATCTGCCTTTTTCCTGATTGTGCCATTTCCCAACAAGTGGCTCCTTTTCTTGTCAGCTCCTTGGCTTGTAGGGCAGGAGAAGGGAATGGTATACTCCTTGCTCCCTAGAGATGCTTCCCTTCATTCCACAAGTAATTAGTGAGCACCTGCTATGTGCTGGATTCCCTGATTATACCACCTGTTGTCACCATGTCCATCTACCGACTTCAAGAAGTTCTCCCTCTTCCCTAATGAGTTCGGTGCTGGACTGATAGTGTCCCACCCTCTTTACTGCCATCACTGCCAAGGAATTGAATATCCATGTTACTGACCACCCAAACATCCCACCCTTCTCGTTTTCTAGACTTCCTAACTATAGTGCCTCCTTTTTCAGGACGCTGCAGTCACCCATGAGGACATTAGGCTAATTGCACTTCGTAATCATGTGGGACTGTTCCTCCTCCAACCTTTTCAGCTCAAAAATCTCTCTGACCACATTTCACAGGATTGATAGACTATGATCCTGGCTCTCCTCTCCTTTCCCTTGCCTTTGATAGACATCACTAATTTATGGGCAAGGCACTGAGTCCAACTGAGCCTGGACACAGCCTTGAAAGTCTTCCTCAACATGAACCACTAATGTCACTACATATTAACATATTTGGTCTAAGAGGTTACAACAATTTTCAAAACATTTTAGGACCACAACCTCTTTCTGTCTTTCCCACCTCCACTCACCATGACCTTCAGGCCCTGGATCTCTCATTCTCCCAGTCTAGGCTGCCTTGTCTTGTTTCGTTGCAAAGCTCAGAAAACCCCATAGTTGACCATTTCAAAAATGTGCTTTCTATGATCCAAGAATGCCTCACTCCTTGGATTTTTATTACACGAATCTTAAGCATACTTAGAACCACCCTCTCAATGCCATAGCTTTTCCCTCTCTCCCCCTTAGAGTGCCAGGCATTGATGGCCGGGCCACCAGGTGAGTTTGCTGCATGTGTGTGCTCTCCAGCCTCATCTGGGCCCCGGTGACACTCGGCAGTCATTTAATTCCTCCTCTCGTGGCTCCCTGTGTCACCTTCTGCAGTAGACGTGCCCTTGTTGAACCATCAGAGTCACTCCTGGCCCGTCTCCTGAAGCAGATGACTTCATTTCTTATCTTATTGATAAGTGTGGAGCCATCTTCCTTCTTCTCCACTAAAAAATTGTCTCTTCAAATGGATAAAGAAGATGTGGTACATATATACAATGGAATATTACTCAGCCATAAAAAGGAACAAAATTGGGTCATTTGCAGAGACGTGGATGGATCTAGAGACCATCATACAGAGTGAAGTAAGTCAGAAAGAGAAAAACAAATATCGTATATTAACGCATATATGTGGAACCTAGAAAAATGGTACAGATGAACCGGTTTGCAGGGCAGAAATAGAGACACAGATGTACAGAACAAATGTATGGACACCAAGGGGGGAAGGCGGGGGTGGTGGTAGTGGTGATGGGATGAATTGGGAGATTGGGATGGACATATATACACTAATATGTATAAAATAGATAACTAATAACCTGCTGTATAAAAAATAAATGAAATTCAAAAAAAATACGTTTATTCATCCAAAATGCAAAAAGTTAAATGTATATATGTAAAAAAAAATTGTCTCTTTACTTTCTCCCACCCTTTCCCCCTTCACTTCTGTCTACATCATCCTGACCCTGTGCCAGGTCTCTCCACCCTGCTCCCTCTTATCTTCTTCTGCCCCATCACTTCACTCTTCTTTCTTTCTCTAATCTCCAGTCTCCCACAGGCCACCAATTCTTTCTATTCCTTCAGTCTCT
Organism: Balaenoptera physalus; assembly: GCF_965194825.1. Taxonomy (NCBI): domain Eukaryota; kingdom Metazoa; phylum Chordata; class Mammalia; order Artiodactyla; family Balaenopteridae; genus Balaenoptera; species Balaenoptera physalus. Next base: position 110,367,966 of record NC_138887.1, on the reverse strand, counting down.
CCTAACCTAAAAACACAGACAAAAACCACGAATCAAAATGATGCTGCAAAATCTTTCCCCTCAACATACAACCCCCTCTCCTCATCTTCATTGTTAAATGAATTGAAAATCATCTCTACCCTAAATAATGCGCCACCACCTTCTGCCCCATTCTGACCCTCCCTCTCCACTTGCAGCCATCGGCTTCTATGCATTACCCTCCAAGGAGCCCCCTTCCCGTCCCCCCTCGCTCCTTCATTCCCATCCTATGGCCACTAGTCAGGTCCAGACCTTCCTTATCTCTCACCTGGCTGTATAGGGGCCTCTGTCTCCTCTTTTCAGTATATTTTGTACACCAATGCCTAGCTAATCAATCTCAGGGACAACTTCATTGAGAAGTTCATTCTTCTGCTCAAAATTAAATGGAAAATTCTTGGTTTAGCAATCAGAGCATCCTGTTCCCGGTCCCCTCCTACCTTTCCAGCTACCTCTCTACTTGGACTGGACTCCATACTAAAATACACCCTCTGTTGTTCTTCCTCTAAACCTTGACTCAAGCTACTTCTTCTGGAGCAGCCTTGCCTTCTTACCTGTCTTTCAAAGCTCAGCTCAAGTTCCATTACCTTCATGAATCCTTTAGAGATTCCCATGACCAGGTGTTATCTTCCCTCTGAATTTCTTTCTTTTTTTTTTTTTAAATCTACCAAGCTCATTTTATTTTTTTAAAATGAATTTATTTGTTTATTTATTTATTTGGCTGCGTTGGGTTTTTGTTGCTGCATGTGGGCTTTCTCTAGTTGCGGCGCGCAGGCATCTCATTGCGGTGGCTTCTCTTGTTGTGGAGCCCGGGCTCTAGGCGCACGGGCTTCAGTAGTTGTGGCTCACGGGCTCTAGAGCGCAGGCTCAGTAATTGTGGCGCACGGGCTTAGTTGCTCCGCGGCATGTGGGATCTTCCCGGACCAGGTCTCGAACCCGTGTCCCCGGCATTGGCAGGCGGATTCTTAACCACTGCGCCACCAGGGAAGTCCCCATCTTAACCATTTTTAAGTGTACAATTCAGTGGCATAAATTACATTCACAATGTTGTGCAACCATCACCACTGTCTTTTTCTAAAATGTTTTCATCACCCCAAACAGAAACTCTATAACCATTAAGCAATAACTCCCCAGCCCCTACTAACCTCTTATCTACTTTCTGTCTATGAATTTGCCTTTTCTAGATATTTCATATAAGTGGAATCATATAATATTTGTGCTTTTGTGTCTGGTTTATTTCACTTAGTGTAACATTTTCAAGGTTCATCCGTGTTATATTATGTACCAATACTTCACTCCTTTTTATAGCTGATTAACATCCCACGGTGTGGCTGTACCACATTTTATTTATCTGTTTGTCTGTTGATGGACACTTGGGTTGTTCCCACCTTTTAGCTATTGTGAATAATGCTGCAGTGAACACTGGCATAAAAATATCTGTCTGAGTCCCTGTTTTCAGTTTTTCTGGGTATATACCTAGCGATAGAATAGCTGAGTCATATGGTAATTCTATGTTTAGCTTTTTGAGGAACCCAGTGTAGAGTTTTTAAAATTCAAATTACTTAATGACTTTAAAAAGTGAGGGACTACACATGAAATCAGATTTTTTTCTAATTTCTCTTGAAAAAAATGAGAAAGTCTGGCTCTCCTGGGTCCATGTCTCTGTAGCAATGTGATCTGCTGGGGATGAGTGGGGAGCAGTCACTGTAGATGAGGTGTCTGGTCTCGGCTCAACAAGGTCCTTACGCAGCTGGTATCAGATGTTGGCACCCCCTGTCTGGGCCTAGTTCTAAGACTTTGCTCTAGTCCCCTCCCTTCACTATGTCTTCCCAACCCGCCCATACAGACACTGTTTCCCTCCTGTGTTCGTACTCACTCCATGTTATTATTTGTGTACATGCTGTTCCTCTCCCCATCTACGCTGTAATTATCTGAGGGCAGAGTACCTGTTTTTTTATCTCTGATTTACCAGAACTGACTGGCACATTGTTTATACCCAAAGTCTTAATTATATTGAATTTTTGTTTTAAAATATTTTAAATTAATTTTTATTGGTGTATAGCTGACAATGTTGTATTAGTTTCTGCTGTACAGCAAAGTGAATCAGTTATACATATACATATATTGAATTTTTTAAATTGAACAGCTGAGGTTTAGGGCAGAACTAATTTGTACAGTTATGACTGAGTCAAGCAAGTGCTAGACTGCATTATGGCATGTTATAAGAAAAGGGAAAAAGTCTAAAATTGGGGAAATGAATTATAGATTACAGGCAATGCAGGAAGGGCTAACCACTTCCTCATTTAAAATATTTCTTCATGAGGGTTTTCTATCACTCTAGGCTGTAGTCTGAAGAAAATCATCTAAAAGATGTTTTGTGGAAAACTGAGGTACAGTATCATAGAACAAGTTAATAAGAAATAGAATTAAAGTGTAATGTCTGTACCCATATGCAAGAGAATAAATTTGGACCCCTACCTCCCATCATATACAAAAAATAACTCAAAATAGATCACTGTAAAGTAGTGCAGCCACTATGGAAAAGAGGATGGAGTTTCCTTAAAAAAAACAAAAATAGAGCTACCATATGATCCAGCAATCCCATTCCTGGGCATATATCTGGAAAAGATGAAAACTCTAATTTGAAAAGATACAAGTACCCCAGTGTTCATAGGAGCACTATTTACAGTAGCCAAGACATGGAAACAACCTAAGTGTCCATGAACAATTGGTTTAAGAAGATGTGGTATGCATAAACAATGGAGTATTACTCAGCCATAAAAAAGAATGAAATAATGCCATTTGCAGCAACATGGATAGACCTAGAGAATACCTTACTAAGTGAAGTAAGTCAGGCAGAGAAAGACAAACATCATATGATATCACTTATATGTGGAATATTAAAAAATGGTGCAAATGAACTTATTTACAAAACAGAAATAGACTCACAGACACAGAAAACAAATTTATGTTTACCAAAGGGGAAAGGGAGGGGGGAGGGATAAATTAGGAACATGGGATTAACAGAGATGAACTATTATATGTAAAACAGATAAGCAATGAGGATTTACTGTATAGCACAGGGAACTATATTCAATATCTTATAATAACCTATAATGGAAAATAATCTGAAAAAATATATATAACTGAATCACTTTGCTGTACACCTGAAACTAATACAGTATTGTAAATCAACTATATTTCAATTAAGAAAGAGATCGTCACCTAAATGTAAGAGCGAAAACCATAAAACCCTTAGAAGAAAACGTAGGAGTAAATCTTTGAGTCAGGCAGTGGTTTCTTAGATAAAGGAGAAGCAACAAAAGAAAAAATAAATAAATTGGACTTCATCAAATTGAAAACTTTTGTGTTTCAAAGGACACCACTGAGAAAATGAAAAAGCTCACAGAATGGGAGACCATATTTGCAAATCATAAATCTAATAAGGAAATTACATCCAGAATATATAAAGAGCTCTGACAACTCAACAGTAAAAGGACAAATAACCCAATTAAAAAATAGGCAAAGAGGGCTTCCCTGGTGGCGCAGTGGTTAGGGGTCCGCCTGCCAATGCAGGGGACCATGGGTTCAAGCCCTGGTCTGGGGAGATCCCACATGCCGCGGAGCAACTAAGCCCGTGTGCCACAACTACTGAGCCTGCACTCTAGAGCCCGCGAGCCACAACTACTGAGCCCACCTGGCACAACTACTGAAACCCACACGCCTAGAGCCCGGGCTCCGTAGCAAGAGAAGCCACCACAATGAGAAGCCCGTGCACTGCAGCAAAGAGTAGCCCCCGCTCGCCGCAACTAGAGAAAGCCCGCGCACAGCAACGAAGACCCAGCACAGCCAAAAATAAATAAATAAATTAAAAAAAAAATAGGCAAAGAATCTGAAGAGATATTTCTCCAAAGAAGTTATACCAAGCACCTGAAAAAGTTTAACTTCACTAGTTATTGGAGAAATGCAAATCAAAACCACAATGAGATACCTACCACTTCATACTCACTTGGATGGCTATAATAATTTTTTTTTAAATGACAATAACAGATGTTGGAGAATTTATGGAGAAACTGGAACCCTCATCCATTGCTGGTAGGTTTGTAAATGGTGTAGCCACTTTGGAAAACAGTTAGGTGGTTCCTTAAAATGTTAAAATAGAATTATCATGTGATCCAGCAATTCTACTCTTAGGTAAATTAGCAAGAGAAATACAAACATATGTCCACATAAAAACTTGTACACAAGTGTTCATTGCACCATTATTCATAATAGCGCAAAATTGGAAGCAACCCAAATTTCCATCAACTAGTGAATGGATAAACAAAATACAGTATATCCATGCAATGGAATATTACTCAACCAGAAAAAGGAATGAAGTATTGGTACATGCTATAACATAGATGCATCTTGTAAACATTATGCCAAGTGAAATAAGTCAGACACAAGAGACTGTGTGTGATGATTCCATTTATATGAAATGTTCACAATAGGCCAATCTATAGAGATAGAAAGTAGCTTAGTAGTTGTCTGGGGCTGGGGGGTAGGGGAGTAAGGAGTGACTGCTCACTGGTACAGGGTTTCTTTTTTGGGTGATGAAAATGTTCTAAAACTGGATCGTAGTGATGGTTGTACAACTCTGTGAATATATTAGAAATCACTGAACTGCAAAAAAATAGAAAAGAAACAGAGGACCCAGACATAAAATGCTATTCATTCCTTTTACGTAGCTAATAAAGTACACAGTACTCAAAGATGACCAAAAAAAAAAAAAAAATGTGTCTAAAGTAGTTTAGACTAAAGCATTTACACATGACCTGGAATGATGCATTGAGTTTGCTTTAATATGCTCCAGGCATCCTTCCACGCAAAATAAACTTGGCTGGGAGTTGGATGAAATAAAATGGACAAAATGTGGACAATTGTTGAGGCTGTAGGATGGGCACGTGGAATTTATTACACTGCTCTATTTTTGTGAATGTGAAAGAAATTTTTCCCATAATAAAAGTTAAAAAAAAAGTCTAAGACATCTGCAATTCCGTAGTTACATGTAAAATATGTCTGTGTTTGTTTGGGGAGCTCCATGTGGAGAGCTGTGACTGTGGACTCCATGGGGTCCCAGGCATGTGTACCCATGTGGATGAGGAGGGATGAGGGTTTTACCTGGAGGAGAGGCCAGAGCACTTTGGGGATGTATTAGTTTCCTAGGGCTGCTGTACAAAGTTCCACAAACCGGCGGGCTTAAAACCACAGAAATTTATTCCCTCATAATTCTGAAGGCTTAGAAGTTTCAAATCAAGGTGTCAGTGGAGCCAGGCTCTCTCTGAGGCTCTAGGGGAGGATCCTTCCTTGCCTTCTCTAGCTGGCAATCCTTGGGGTTCCTGGCTTACAGACGCACCCCTCCAATCTCTGCCTCTGCTGTCACGTGGGCTTTTCCCCGCCTCTCGTCACGTGATCTTCCCTCTGTGTGTCTGTTTTCCCTATTCCCAAGGACAGCCCCCTAACTGAATGTGACCACATTTTAACTTGGCCTCTGCAAAGACCCTATTTCCAAATAAGGCCATGTTCACAGGGAGCAGGGGTTAGGAACCCAACATGTCCTTTGAGGGGTCAGAGGGACACAGTTCAACCCATGCAAGGGCACAAGGCAGAATAAGCAGAAGGAAGATGACAGGTTCTCATCAGTGCATGTCTCTGCAGCTGCGGCGTCAGCTGCCCCACAGGCAGGCCACAGCGGACACGGTGTTGGCAATGACTAGGCTTGAGCAAAATGCATCCCTCCCCGGCCAGCTTTGTCTTTCCCAAGCCGAGACGAGCCTTTTCCGGGACCCATTTCCTGCTCGGCAGCCTTGACTGATGAGGGACACATCGAGACTCTTACAGTCCATCCTTTCACCAGAATGTTCTTGGGGACAATTCTAACCAGTATGCACTTGAGATATGGCTCAGCAAAGGTCCGTTTCCTCCTCTCTGACACAGACACACACAGCACTTTTAGAGTTTATCTTTTGAGTCGGCTGCTGAAGTTATTTTAGACTCTACAGTTAAATTGACCCAGAAATCATTCCTCCTTTGAAATTTCCTCTGAAATGTTATTCACTCCGACTCTAACTGAGGATTGCATTGTGCTGTTCCTTGCTCTGTAATCTTACTCTGGCCTTTGACCAAAAGCAATAAAATCAGACCTCCATCTTAAATGGTTCTTAAAACATATATAATTATATTCTAGTAACTCAGATATCTGATAATTGCCGTGAAGTTCCAGATACTCGCTCGCTTGAAGAGTTTCGTGGAGGCAGGGCAAGCTCCTCCGTGCTCATGAACTGTGTGGGCCACGGACTGTTGGTGACTTTGCAGAGGACGTTGGAGGGAATAGAGGTAAGAGGAGAAGGGGCTGGGCTTTGGGCTCCTTCACGTCCTCCATAGCCATCTTTAACCTGGATTTTGGGTGCAATTGATACGAATGATTTTCAACCCATTTGTTTTCGTCTCATTGCTCTTGGGAGAGTGGGAAAGGCCTAAGCAAGAAGGAGCTGATGCTCTTTGGAGGAGAGGGAGGGAGGAGGCTGGCCTGACCCAGGTGCAGGGAGACGACAGCCAGGGCGAACTTGGCCGCTGGTCTGGAGCTTAGATGCAAACCACTGTGGGCTCCTGGGCAGAGATGAAGAGACTGGTGAGCACGAGATGAAACATTGATCCTTGGTGCCCCGGCCCCTGTGTACAAGCAGAGGTTGACAGCAGTATCCATACAAGGCCGATAGTGGTATTTTAAGAGCATCCACGTATTGCCTGTGTCCTCAGGGCGAGGCACTGTGCTCACAGCTTTACGTGCACTGGGTACCTGCCAGCCACACTGACTTTTCTACACTGTGTATGAGACTAATTCATTCTTTTACCTTGGGTGGGCTCTTCCACCTAGCTTTTTAAAATCCGATTTACAAAAGGTTCCCAGTTTTACAGTAAAGCTCGTTTCTCCCTTCTCCGATGGTGCAATTAATATACTGTATACAATTTGTAGAAAGTCTGTTTACAGAAGGCTCTGTAAGAAGATCCCTTTTCTTGAAAGCACAGAAACATGAATAACAGAAAGGCTCCGAGTCCATTGATGGTTCACTTATCACAAGCAATATTTAATGCGATAGAATTAATTGTACCACTAGAAGGGCCTGGGACTGAGGTCCTAGGAGCTTTTTATAACTGGATTGAAAAGAGCCATAGACTCACCCCTGACGTCCAGTCAGAAGCTCGCCTAGCCCACAATAGAACCCAGGGAATATTTTTTTAACTATCCTTTAAAAAAGCTCTTCCAAGGCGAGCCCATTATTTCCTTTGTTAGTTTGGATCAGAGTCTAATAGCCCCAACAAGTCAAAGTTGCTTTGCACTCTTGCTATGATTTGAGTCTATTCCTTTTATGTCATGTTCTCAGTGGAGGTGGAAAAGATACTGTCACCTCGACGTATGTATACCTGTTAAATTCCTGAAAACCGCCGTTAACTCTCACATTAAAATGATTGCTACCTTCTTTTCTAGTGTGTGTTTCTGACCTCTTGGTTATTTATTGTTTTCTATTGGTATTTTTGGTTTCTCTATATTTCTTTTAACAAGAAGCACCTCAGTGTGTTCACATTGTCATTTCTTTGGCTTGTTTTGCATCTCCCTCTTATCAAAAGAGGCAGGGAAGGGGCTTCCCTGGTGGCACAGTGGTTGAGAATCTGCCTGCCAATGCAGGGGACACGGGTTCGAGTCCTGGTCTGGGAGGATCCCACATGCCGCGGAGCAGCTGGGCCCGTGCGCCACAGCTACTGAGCCTGCGCGTCTGGAGCCTGTGCTCTGCAACATGAGAGGCCGCGATAGTGAGAGGCCCGCACACCGCGATGAAGAGTGGCCCCCGCTTGCCGCAACTAGAGAAAGCCCTCGCACAGAAACGAAGACCCAACACAGCCAAAAATAAAATATAAAAATAAATAAATAAATTTAAAGAAATTGCCAAGCTATTAAAAAAAAAAAAAAAAAGGATGCAGGGAAGGGCATGTTCTATGAATTGCTGAGAACTCTGTGCAGACAGAGTGAAGGAAAGGGGTGGTAATATCTTACAGGAGACCAGAAATTCCCAGCCTCCTTCAGGCCAAGCAACAGCCCAGTGAGGGCTTCTTACTTATTTCAGATCTGTACTCTGAGCCCAGTTGACAGGGTTTAGTAAACCTAGGCTACCTTGAGTTACCTGGAGTACTGAGTGAACATTTGCTTGTTACTCTGTGGGCTTTATCCCAAATTCTTGCCCATACCCTTAAGAATTTAGCAGGTTCTAGATGAGTGGCCCTGGAAGAGTATGATCTGCTGCTTTAGCCTGAATAACACCTCATGTCCCGCAGTGCAGTTTCAAAGCATGAGAACGTAGGACCAACCTCATACACTTTGTGCCAGCTCTAAGGGACCTCCTGTACCACTGGGACGATCATTCCCCTGGGGCAGGTGTCCCAGGTGTGGCCCACATCACTAGGGATCATCTGGAGGGCTTACAAACAACATTTAACAGAATGTTAATAGCCATGAATCTATTTTAATGTGTATTAGAAAAAAACATGACAAGCACATAAACCCCAAGACATGAACTTTCTTCTCAAAAGTAATCAGAGTTGAAAAGTGAGCCAATTTTTAAAACTATTAAACAGGTAAACACAGGAGGCAGCATGTGACTGGAGAGGGCTATGAAGGTGGGATCAGCCAGCTTCGGGTACGGAGCCCCCGTGGAGGGAATGCAAAGACCCTGGGCCCTCACTCTGGCCGCCACACCACACATCTCCCCTTCTCTCTTTGCTTTTCCTCTTTTTCGTTCTCTCTTCAAGTTTCTCCTCTTCTGGGCTTTTTCTTACTCCCCCTTCTTCCTCAGAGCACCCCGGGTGGTCCTCTGGGTTTTAAGAGGGAGAAGGAAGGAAGCTCACATTTATTGATCATTCATCATTTGCTGGAAGGTCACAGACATAATACTAGTGAGGCGTTGGGTGATTCCTCGGGAGTGCTTCTCAAGTTTTAAAATGCCCACGATTATGAATCATCTGGAGAGCTGGTTAAAATGCCGATTCTGGTCCAGTAGGTCTGGGGTAGGGCCGAGAATTCCGCATTTCTAACGAGCCCCCATGTGAGCCTGATGCTTCTGGTGCAGGGCCCACACTTGCAGCAGCAGGGATTGAAAATGTGGCTCTACTTCTTTACATAACTGTGAGCAGCAGAGGATATTTGTAGGAAGAGGATGAGCTCTGAAATCACCTCTTTTGTCTGCAGTGAAAGCAATATAACGATTGAGAACACTGTTTACAAATCCGCGTGTCTTGCTTCACCTAAGGAATACAGGACCGTTCCTTATACTGACCGAGGCAGTTTGTAATGAAAACTTTGGGCTTAAATTGTTGCTAGGGCACTGCCAGGGGAACCAGCCACACAGAGGGAACGTGTAACCTAATCTTATTACGTGTGAAATAATGAGCTCTGGCCTTGGAGAGATAGGAAGTGTTCTGTTGCACCCCCTTGCTCAGGTGACAGGCCAGCCCCGGCCTGGGCAGGCAAACCGAGGTGCCCTTCTCCATGCTGGGCTGCTGCAGAGCCCTTTCTCTGGGTACTGAAAATGGGGTTGTTGAACTGATCAGAGTATCTTGGTACGTTCACATCTATTTGGTTATGAGAGCCAGACCCACCAGTGGGTTCCGAGGGTTACAGTAGATAACAGTGTTTAGGAAATGAGCCAGCTACATACAATAGGACCCAGACTGAGGTCATATTAAAAAAGGGACTCAATTCGGGCCCAGGCTATTTTAAAGGAACGGACCCTTGATGTTATCTCACCTGTAGAGATCAGAGAGAGATGCTATTGCGTGGCCCTGCAATTTTACAGTATCCTTTCTGTTAAGGCAGAAAAATCTACGGAAGCTAAAAAGCAAGGCCATCTTTTCTTTTTAAGATTCAGCTGGAGCCAGACACTAAGCAAAAATCAAGCCCTTCTATTGACACAAGGAGCCACATGACTGCAGAATATTAAGTGCCAGAGTGGTTCTTGGGGACCGCGTGATGGTGTTTAATTTGGTGCGGGGGCAGTTGTTGTATTCCAGACTCTCTTCCACCAAAAACACAACCATTCACAGTCTTCCATGTCATTTCCAGGGATTAGTGGATTCCCTAGCAAATCCACGGATTTCGATTAAACACCTCTGATGTAGTACACTTCCTTCTTTTTGCAGATGAGAAAACCGATGCCCAGACAGAAGGTGACTGACTGTTGGTCTTACAGCAATGCTTGGGGTGAACTAAATAGAAAAGAGGATTTAAGAACCACAAATGTCCCCAGGGAAACCAGGGGTGAGTATCTGCGCATAATTTATTTCTGAAGGCCCCGAAGCACGAATGCCAAAAGTTTTTTGAAAGAGTTAGAACTTTTAGCTGGGAGAATTCCAATATTAGCCAAATCACATTTGAAGAAAAATAGAAATAACTGGGCCAGAAACGTATGGGACCTAGATTTTATGATGCGTTCAAAAGACCTAAGTGAGAAGCCCCACTGCTACTTGGTAACTGTGTGCTAAGCTGTAGTTTGGGGTGTTTTTTAGGGTAGGTAATAAATTTCTTTCAAAGTTTGAAGTCACATACCAGTGTGAATCTTCCACATTCCCCCAAACTACTCAGGCAAGATGCCTCATTGAAACAGAAGTCTCAGTTTGGCAACACACTTTGGGGTTCAGCCCCTAACACAATCCCTGGCATAGTCTGGATGCTCAATAAATATTTGTTTGAATAAAGGGGTTTTATTTCACATTATGACAGTTTTCTGGAGATGAGAGATGCAGGAACCTGGAGAGCCACCAGTATACAATGTGTAAGTACACAGTGGAAAGCTGGGGTTCCTAGTGAAGGATTTAGAATCTCGCAAACATAATGTTGAACAAAAGAAGCCAGACACAAAAGAATACATACAAGATGATTCCACTTATATGGAGAACACATATGGACCATACTAACCTATGCTATTAGTAACTGGAGTTCTGGTTACCTTTGGTGAGCGGGGGTTTGGTTATGGAGGGTATGTGGGAAAGAGGGCTTCTAGGGTGCTGGCAACGTTGTTTCTTGACCTGGGTGCTGGGTACACCAGTGGATTCACTTTGTGATAGATAGTTCATCAAATGATACTCCTATGACTTAGCATTTTTTTTCCTTCCAGTTTTGTTGAGATATAATTGACATACAACAAGTAGAAGTTTGTGTACAGCATAGTGATTTGACTGACACACATCATGAAATGATTTCACAATAAGTTTAGTGACCATCCGTCATCTCATATGGATACAAAATTAAAGAAATAGAAAAAAATTTTTTCCATGTGATGAGAACTCTTAGGATTTACACTCTTAACAACTTTCAAATATAACATACAGCAGTGTTAATTATATTTATCATGTTGTACATTTCATCCCTAATTTTTATTTATCTCATAACTGAAATTTTGTACCTTTTGACTGCCTTTATCCAATCCCCCCTCCCCCCATCCCCTGCCACTGGTAACCACAAATCTGATCTCTTTTTCTATGAGTTTGTTTGTTTGTTTGTTTTCAATATTTCAGCTTACTTTTTTTTTTTTTTTAAACTTTGGGTTTATTTTATTTATTTATTTATTTATTTATTTATTTATGGCTGTGTTGGGTCTTCGTTTCTGTGCGAGGGCTTTCTCTGGTTGCGGCAAGTGGGGGCCACTCCTCATCGCGGTGTGCTGGCCTCTCATTATCGCGGCCTCTCTTGTTGCGGAGCACAGGCTCCAGACGTGCAGGCTCAGTAATTGTGGCTCACGGGCCTAGTTGCTCCGCGGCATGTGGGATCTTCCCAGACCAGGGCTCGAACCCGTGTCCCCTGCATTGGCAGGCAGATTCTCAACCACTGCGCCACCAGGGAAGCCCTGTTTGTTTGTTCTTGAAGTGCAGTTGACCTACAACACTATGTTAGTTCCTGTTACACAACATAGTGATTCAATATTTCTATACGTTTCAAAATGATCACCATGATAAGTCTAGTTACTGTCAGTCACCATACAAATATGTTACAAAGTTATGGACTGTGTTCCCCACTCTGTACATTTCATACCCACGACTCATTTATTTTGCACCTGGAGTTTGTACCTCTTAATCTCCCTCACCTATTTTTTTTTTAATTTTTATTTCATATTGGAGTATAGTTGATTTACAATGTTGTGTTTGTTTCAGGTATACAGCAAAGTGATTCAGTTATACATGTACATATATCTATTCTTTTTCAGATTCTTTTCCCAGACTTAGCACTCTTTTATATGTGTTGTACTTCAATAAAAATGTTCACTTAAAAACACACACACACAGTGAAGGATCTAGGCCAGTGCTTCTCAAACTTGAATATGCATACAAGTCACCTGGATATTTTATTAAGATGCAAAATTTTGACTCTTTTGGTCTTGTGTAGGGCATGAGAGTTTGCATTACTAGGGGCTGGTATCTTCAGGATCTTTTCTTAGAGAGATCCAGAGGACTGAGGAAAGTTTCCTGGGCCTCTCCTTACCTGCGATGAAGGAGATGGGGTACGATGTTAACCTAGTAGGTTATTAACAGACAGATCGTGGTTTCCAAGACCAGCCCATACTTGGGTGGGCTGTGAAATTTGCCTGCTCTCAGCACCTTTGCGGAGGATTTTCTGAGTGCTGGGTGGTGATCAGAGCCTAGAGTTGTGCCACTCGAGTAAAGTGACCAGCCGATGTCCAGCCCCTGCAGCCCACATTAGGGACCCTGGCCTGTGTGGCCCATAGAAGACCCCGGCTTACCCCAAAGAGCACGCTGAGGGTGTTGGGAGCCTGGCTCCCTCTGTCCACGTGCACGGGCGAAACTGGGTTGTCAGCCGTGACCGCCGTGGAAGTGAATTGGACTTCCCAGCTCCTCTGTAAAACTCTGCGGGATATAGATGCCCAAACGTCAAACTTATATCAAGAAAAACCATGATTCTGAGTGGAAAAAAAGCAAGTCACACACAATATGATTCCTTTCATAAAATCAGTAAAGCCAGGCAAAACTAATCAATGCCTTGTTCAGGGATAGAGATGTAGGTAGTAAAATATAAAGAAAAGATAGGAAACGATTGCTAGGTACTAAGGAGGTGGTATTCTCTGGAAACAGGAGAGGAAGAGGGGGCCACCCAGGGCCTTCCAAAGTGTTAGGAATATTCTGTATTTTCTACTAGTGGTGGGTTCATGGCTGTATATTTTATTATTACTCTTTATAAACTGTATAGTATATACACATTCTATATCCTCTTTTACTTGTATGCAGTGTTCACAATCTAAAAATGAAAATGCAGTGTAGTATCTTAAGATAACATTTTATGTTGGTGTTTCTTTGTGTTTGACTCTTTTTAGGATATTCTGTTATTTAAAAATTTCTGACATAACAGAGTAAGCTGGCAACTATGATTTTTTGGAAGGACACTTTATTTTGAGATTCTGCCGCTCTTACATTTTGGATGTTAAACTGCCCTTTCCTTTGCTGGCATTTTAATGAAATGTTGGTGATAGTAACAGTGATTTGAAAACAAAAACTCCCTTATAAGTTAAATAACAAATTGAAAACTGTGAATTACCCGCAGCCCTTTCCCTTTTTTAAAAAGTTAACTTGATCTGTGACATTAAAAAGACTGGGAACTGCAGGTTTAGAGAGCTTTTCTTTGGGAAAGGAGGACATTGCCCTCCAGCTCTAAGGAGTTTGAAAATAAAAGACAGAAAGAAAGAAAGGGAGGGAGGGAGGGACGGATGGACGGAGAAGAGAAAGGAAGAAAGAAAGGAAGAAAGGAAGAAAAAGAAAAGGGGGCTGGGGTAGAGGGATAATGCCTGCAGAAGATGAAAAGGATGGGTAGAATCTTCTAAAGTTTTTTTCAAAGAGCTTTTCATATTCTCATAACTTGTGTGTTAGTCTGGCAATCTTTCTCGTGGTCTTTTTTTTTTTTTTTTTTTCTCGTGGTCTTAAAAGAAGAAAATGGAGTGGGTGAAACAGAATTGCTATATGTTATATTTAGTAGGAAACTAGCAAGTGGAGCTGTGTTGCAACTTTATTTTCCCCAAACTGAAGTTGTGTGTATGTACACTGCCACCAAGTAGCAGTGTTCACAGAATCCAAGAGGTAGAAGAGAATTTAGAGGTAATGTAACAACTATTATAATAACCTGCATTTATTGACCTTTTAGCTATGAGCCCTGTGTGAATGCTTTACTGACACCAGCTCATTTAATCTTCTTATCAACCTTAAGGGTAAGTGCTTATCGCATCTTATTTTATTTTAGATAATGACTTATAGTTTTATATAAATATATACATATTTCGGGGGGTAGTTTTAGATTTACAGAAAATTTGCAAGGATAGTACAGAGAGTTCTCATATACTCTTCATCCAGCTTCCCCTAATGTTAATGTCTTATATAACCATGGTGGATTTGTCAAAACTAAGAGGTTAGCATTGATATACTACTATTAACTCAAATATAGATTTTATTAGTATTTCACCAGTTTTTCCACTAATGTCTTTTTCCTGTGCTAAAACCCAATCAAGACAGAGCATAATATTTCGTTGTTCTGTCTCTTTAGTCCCCTTTGATCTGTGACAGCTTCTTAGTTTTCCCTTAAGATGATATATTCAATTATAAAAACTTCAAGTCCAAAGGAAATAATCAACAGGGTGAAAAGGAAACATACAGAAGGGGAGAGAATATTTGCAACCTATATATCTGATAAGGGATTAATATCCAGAATACATAAAGAACTCCTACAACTCACCACCAAAAAACCTGATTAACAAATGGGCAAAGGACTTGAATAGACGCTTCTCCAAAGAAGACATGAAAATAGCCAACAAGCACATGAAAAGATGTTCAACATCATTAATCATCAGGGGAATGCGAATCAAACCACAATGAGATATCACCTCATGACCATTAGGACGGCCACAATCAAAACAAACAAACCAAAAAACCCCCCAAGTCTTGGTGAGGATATGGAGAAATTGGAAACCTGGTGCACTGTTAGTAGGAATGTAAAATGGTGTAGCCACCATGGAAAACAGTATAGAGTTGCCTCAAAAAATTGAAAATAGAATTAGCATATGATCCAGAAATACCACTTTCAGGCATATACCCAGAATAATTGAAAACATGATTTCAAAGGGATATTTGTATACCCAAGTGTTTTTCACCATAGCCAAGAGGTGGAAGCAACCTAAATGTCCATTGATGCATGAATGGGTAAAGAAAATGTGATTGATACACACACGTGTGCGCGCGCACGCACACACACACACAATGGAATATTATTCAGCCTTAAAAAAGAAGAAAATCCTGCCATATACTCCAAGGTGGATGAACCTTAAGGACATTATGCTAAGTGAAATAAGTCAGACACAAAAGGACAAATACCGTATGATTCCACTTATATGAGGTATCCAAAGTAGTCCAACTCTTAGAAAGTAGAAGGGTGGTTTCTGGGGGAGGGGAGAAAAGGGAGTTGTTCAATGGGTATAGAATTTCATTTTTGAGAGATGAAAATGTTCTAGAGATTTACTGTACAACAATGTGCATAAATACTACTGAACCGTACACTTAAAAGTTGTTAAAGTGATAAATTTTATGTCATGTGTTTTTACCATAATAAAACAAGAACTTCAAGCCTTATAGACAAGTACAAAGGAAAAAACAGCAAACCAGCCAGATAGAACAGGAGCTAACCTTTCTGGAGCAGACCCTGTTCACGGTTCATATCCATTCACAGTCCTCCTACCTTCTTTCTTGCCGAGACCCAGTTTTGTTTTTGAATTTGCTCTCCAAGTGGTATATGCTCAGGGAAGAGGCCCTGCTTTGGAGACAGTTTTACTTACTCTTAAAAAGAGTTTTACCACATTGCATTTTCTGCCCCTGGATGTTGTTCTTGGAATGTGTCCCTTATCGTATAAGCCACTTTTAGTTGGGTATTGTGTTCCTTGCAGGCGAAAACATCCTCACTGATAACCTTGCCATGCGTAGTAGACAGATGCAGCGCTACAATCCCACCGTGGAGAGATCTGGAGGACAGTGATGGAAGGAAATCTTCCCAGTGGGCAGAACTCGAGCAGTTCATCTGGTTGTTTGTTTTGCCTGGAAGGAGCCATGGCTAGAGGTATGAGTTTACATCGATTCATGGGCTGTGGCTACTGGTTTGGCTGGATGGTCAGGGACTTGGAAGAACCATGATTGGAAAATTGATGACAAGGAGGTCTGGAGAACAGGTAGGCAAATAGATTTCTCTGAATGGAAATGAAAGGGCGGTCTCAGCAGAGGAGGATTTTAATAATCAGGTGGACAGAATGTCATTCTGTGGATGTCAGTCAGCCTCCTTCCCCAGCCACTCCAGCCACTGCCCAATGTCAGGGATAAAGTTTATGCATGGACTTCCACTCACCAAGGCTGATCTGGCTGTAGCCACAGCCAAGTGCCCAGTCTGCCAGCACCAGAGACCAACACAGAGGCCCTGATATGGCACTATTCTCCAGGGTGATCAGATAGTTACCTGGTGACAGATTGGTTACATTGGGCCACTTCCACCAAGGAAGGGGCAGAGTTTTGTTCTTATTAGAACGCTTACTCTGGTTATAGATATGCCTTTCCTGCCCACAGTGTTTCTGCCAAAACTACCATCTGTGGATTTACAGAGGGCCTTATCCACCATTAAGTTATTCCACACAGCAACAACTCTGACCAGAAATTCATTTCACTGCAAATGAAGTGAGACAATTGGCTCCTACTCATGGAATTCATTGGTCTTAGCATATTCCCCATTATCTGGAAGGAGCTGGCTTGATAGAATTGTGGAATGGCCACTTCACAACGTGGATAAGGAGGAGGAGGTCTGGGAAGCAGAAGATCCCAGGGGCGCCTCTTAGAACTACTATGTCCAGTGATTAAAGTTCATGGAAAATTACAGTGCAATTCAGGTAGGATTATTGATGTCACAGTACCTTCAGTAATGAAGGTTTGGGTCACCTTGTCAGGCAAGAACCAGCTGAGAGTCTTGCTGAAGACAAAGGGGATGTGGAATTGGTGGAGGAGAAGGAAGTTTCAAATACCAGCTACATCATGTGACAAGTTACACAAATGAGGACTGTAGTAGTTACAAGTATTTCTTCTTACTTTAATGTGAATGTATTTGAATATCTAATTTTTTATTTCCTTTTTTCCCTCTGTCTTATTCCCTTACCATCTAAGTGAAATGTGCTAATAAGGCAACTTTATATTTAAGTATTCAAGTTACAGGATCTCAAAGAGGGAATGAGCTAGAAGAGGAATGAACATCACCCAAAGATGGGTAAAGAGACTAGGTGCTTTGTACTCTCTTTTGGAAAGAGGGCTAATGTGTTTTGGTTGTATAAAAGATCATTGTATCACATTAGGTGAATGCATGATTTTGCTATTGTGTTTATTTGGAGGTTAAATGTGATTCCAAGAAGTATGTATGGATGTGGAGTTGACAAGGGGTGGACTGTGGTGGTTTGTATTGTGTCAAATAGGCTCAATTGGAAGTACATTTCCCAGAATCCCTGTACCTGTAGAGCTGGCCCAAAGAGGAATTTACATGAGGTTTGAAAGGCAGGAATGAAGCACCAGACATTACTCTCTGAAGGTCACCGTGGTCAGATAGATGCAATGACAGACACAGAGAAGTGCTGGTCGGTTCTGTCTTGTCCTCGACTCTTCCCCCCCTCTTTCAGCTCTTCTTCCCAACTGCTGATCCCGTTGACCAGTAGTGGCCTCAGGTCCACCACTAGTCACTGGGCAGCAGACTCAGAGAAGCAGCAGCCACTCAGAGCCATGGCTTGCCCCATCGATGTCCCCATGAACTTTCCCTTTGCACTTCCCTTTTGGTGGTTGGATGTGCTTGGGTTTCAGATTGACTGATAGGTGACGTATCTCTGATCTTCCAGCTTCCCTCCTGGACCTTCACTTCCCCAAATGTAAGGTCTCATTCCACTGTAAATTCCTTACATATTAACCCAGCAGCTGGCAAACTACGTACGGCTCATGGGTCAAATCCAGCCTGCCACCTGTTTTTGTAAATAAAGTTTAATTGGAACACAGACACACCTGTTCATTTGCATATTATCTATGGCTGCTTAATGACCAGGTTGCGTAGGTGTGACAGAAGCTATGTGGCTCCTGAAGCCTAGAATATTTGTTATCTGGCACAGGAAAACATTCGCGCCCCTCCTCCACTCATGCCAGGTGTGCTTCTCTGATTGGAACCTGACTGATACACATGGCCAACCCAGACATCACTAGGGCAGGTAAAAATATCAGCCTCTACTGAGAAGAACTCTAAAGTTACAGGGAAAGGGCATGGATGCAGGGAGAGCTGAAGAATTAGGAAGCTAGTGCACTCTACCATATATACTGGTTTAAATCGAAAGTCTAATTTTTTTTGAATTTAAAGAAGAAAGTAAAACAGAAGAAATTGCTCAACTTAAGATAAATGTTTCTTCACTGCAAGAGATGTTAATTCCTAAAATAATCTTCTAAGCCAAAAAAAAATTATGAATTATGATAACCATTAGAGGTTGAATTCACTAGTTTTTTGGTTTTTAAAAAAAAATTTATTTATTTTATTTATTTATTTTTGGCTGCATTGGGTCTTCATTGCTGCACACGGGCTTTCTCTAGTTGTGAGCGGGGGCTACTCTTTGTTGCGGCTCGTGGGCTTCTCATTGCGGTGGCTTCTCTTGTTGTGGAGCACGGGCTCTAGGTGTGTGGGCTTCAGTAGCTGTGGCACCTGGGCTCAGTAGTTGTGGCTCACGGACTCTAGAGCGCAGGCTCAGCAGTTGTGGCCCACGGGCTTAGTTGCTCCGCGGCATGTGCGATCTTCCCGGACCGGGGCTTAAACCCGTGTCCCCTGCATTGGCAGGCAGATTCTTAACCACTGCGCCACCAGGGAAGCCCAGAATTCACTAGTTTTTGAAATCACATTTCAGTTTTAAATAGAATTGATTTACTCCAAACAATAAGAGATCAAGTGATTAATACTGTTTCGTTGCCTTCCTTTTCCCCTCTCCTCACTCCCAGTTTTTGCTTATACTGTTTTTCCTTTAGTCCTGTTTCTCTCTTTAAGTGGATTCAGTGCCTACCATCTATTCCACTATGTGATGTCCCTATTCTAGAATTCTTTATTTTGACTCATCTCTTGGCTAGATTTTATCATCAATACTTTTTTTTTTTAAGAAGTGACTATAGTTTCTGAATTATTTCATGTTTGAGAGTGTCTGCCTGTTGCTTGTATGTCAGTTTGATTGAATGTGACATTCTTAGGTCACACTTTTTCCTCTCAGATCTTTTTAGATCAACTCTGTGTCCTTTGCCATTGAATGTTGCTGTAAGGGGAGTCTGAGACCAGCTTGATTTTTTCCCTCCTTTAAAAGTGATCTGTTTTTATTTTTCCGTTCTACCAGAACATTTGAACAATTTTTTTTTTTGGCTGCGCCACTTGGCTTGTGGGGTCTTAGTTTTCCAACCAGGGATCGAACCCTGGCCCTGGGCAGTGAGAGCGTGGAGTCCTAACCACTGGACCACCAGGGAATTCCCTGAACAATTTTTTTACTTTAAATCTTGACACTCAGAATCTTAAACAGGTATGTCAATGTTGGTTATACTAAAACAAAATTTCCTGACATGATCTTTTCAATATTCATATTTAAGTTTTCATTCAAGTCAGAGAAATGTATATTTATAAATTTATAATAAATCTATATTATATCTCTGAATAATTTTAAGTTCCTTTTGTTGAGATCTGTACGCAAGGGACATCAATTGTCCTTAAGTTAGAACATCTTTGACTTCTATATCTATCACATTCTTTCTAATTGCTTCAATCTCTGTGTCTTTTCCCTCGACTTCTTTTATCTTAAGTCTCTCCTCCATGCTGTTAATTTGATTTTCAGCCATGATTATTTTTTTCTTTTCTAATTTATTTATTATATCTACAATCATAGTATTTTGGTTTTCAATTTATTTCCTTAGCTCTGCAACCTCCCTTTTCATCTCATTCTGTTACTGTACTGTCTCATTTTTCAGTTTTTGTTTTATTAACTTAAAACCATATTACATTATTCTAAACTGCAAAATACTTGCAGAGAATCTGTCTCTCTTATTTGGGTTCTAGCCTCCAGGACTGTGAGACAATACATTTCTGTTGTCTAAGCCTCCCAGTTTGTGGTGCTTTGCTGTGGCAGCCCTAGCAAACCAATACACCGGGCCACCTTACTTAACATTCCGGCCAGACCCCAGGACTCTCTCTCCCTCTTCTCTGCTTTATTTTTCTTCCTTGCAACTTATCCCCTTCTAATATATGGTATAATTTCCTTATTTATATTATTGCCTGCTCCCCCACTAGAATGAGGGCAGGAATTTTTGCTTTAGTTCGCTGATTTATTTCTAGGGCCTAGCACATAATAGAAGCTCAATAAATGGCTGTTGAGTGAATAAATACAACCACATCTGATGCCCTAACCTATGCTCAGGATGAGAACTGATAGAATCACATTGATTATTGCTTTGTGATTTGGGGGAAAATGTCTTTGGATTCATTCATCTACTTAGAGAGTATTTATTGAGCTCCTACTACATGCCAGGCACTGCTCTCAAGTGTTAAGAGTACAGTAGTAAACAAGAGGGAGAAAAAGACAATAAACAAATAGCTTATATACTATCAGGCAGTGATAGGTGCTGTGAAAACTAGTTAAGCAGGGTAAATCCTCCAGATGACTACTTCTGTGGAAAAAACAGCCCTGAAACTCCGTGGCCTAAAACAACAATTTTGTATTCTCTCTCATGGTTCTCTGGTGGACCGGGCCCATCAGGGTGGGTCTTGCTGGGGGTCTCACAAGTGGTGCAGCCAGATGCCGGCCGGGCCTCGAGTCATCCGAAGGACCGGCTGGGTCGGACATCGAGGTGCCTCACTCGTTTGGCTGCCGTGGATGTTGACCTCTGGCTAGGAGCTCAGCAGGCTGCTGACCGGCACATCTGCTTGTGGCCTCCCCACAAGCTTCTCAGCCTGGCAGCTTGGCTCTGGAAGGAGCACTCCAAGAGTAAGTGTTCCACGAAGCAGGAAGCAGAGGCTGCCGGAGCAGTGAAGTGCCTGGGACTGGGTCAGCGTCACTTCTGCCGTATTCTGTTGGTTAGAGCAGTGACAGGGACCCCAGATTCAAGGGGCCAGAGAAAGAACACATGGCGTAGGAGAGATTGCTGCGGCACCTTTGGAAAACACAATCCACACGGCAAGGGGATGGTAAAGGATGGGCGAGCAGGGAAGGGAGGTGCTCTTTGTAGGGACGGCCTCCCTGATCAGCCTCCTTGGAGCACAGGCCTGCGGGGAGTGAGGATATCTGGGGAAGAGTGTTATAGGCTGAGGATGGCGAGTACAAAGGCCCTGAGGCCAGGCCTTAGGCATGGTGCTTGGCATGGTGAGGAACAGCTGAGGTGCGGTGGGAAAGGAGCTGTGAGACCAGCACTTACAAGACTCAAGCAGTGTCTTATCTGTAGGCCCCAACAGTTCACAGAAACCTGAAGGCTTTTAAAGCTTTGGGGCCTTTGCTGCAGCCCTTGCTGATGACTCCACCCACGCCTGCCCTGTGTTGCTTGCCTTCCCCATCCTGAACCCACTGGTGCTCTCGCCAGCAGGTTGTCCCCTTTCTCCTTGATCCCCATCAACCCATGAGACCTTGTCATTAAGTCACCCTCTTTGGCCCAGAAGCCAGGTGCCAACCAGGTTGCCTGTGTTGCTATGTTTGCTGCTATGAGACAGGTTCGGGGCCGCAGAGCAAATTCTACATGTCTGTGTCATAGCCCTGCTGTCACAGTATGTATACTTCTCAGGTCAGCCCATTGGGGCCCCAGCCCAGAAACAGGGAAAGGGCTCAGAGCCAAAGGGGCCCAGGTGCCCTTTGCTGGGACTGCAACCTGCCCTGTTCCCCACCCGGCTCTAGCCCGGCCCCTTCTGGGGTTGGAACTCTCCGCCCACAACCCAACCCATTGGCTGGCTGAACCCTTGTCTACACCATCGGATTATCTGGAACCATGACTGACCCCAGCCGGGCTCTGGACTCTTCTGGCTTCCCCACTGAGGGGCTGTCTGTCTGATCTGCCACCTGAAGACCAGCAGCTGGGGTAGAGGTTGCAGGGTGGATAAGGGTGCCAATTCGGGAGTCTGCCTGATTGGGTTTAGATCTGGCTCTGCCTCGCATTGACAGGGTTACCTTGGGCAAGTAGTTTAACCTCCCTGTCCTTTTGATCCTTCAGTAGAGGGCCTTTACTACATCTTTAAAATATTAGAAATAGGTCTTAAGAATGATCCGCCATCTAGTTGTTTTCCATAGCCAGACAACTCTTAGATCTCCATCAGCCTGCTGAACTGTTCCTTTTTCAGAGACTTTTTCATATACCATCCAGAAGTGTCCGGGTATCCTTCTAACTGTTGTGGCTTGCAGGATCAAAGTAACAACCTGAATTTGATACAAGTTCAACGTCATTTCCTTTAAGAATTAACTCCTCTTTCTGGGCTTGAGACACTGAACAAGCAACGCCTGGTTCAAATACTTTCAAACGCTGCTGATCTATTTCTCATGCAAGAAATTCCAGATTTCAACCAGAGACCTGTCCTCTTGAATGACAGCGGTGATGGGGAAGCACACAGATCTCATCTTGGAACGGAAGCCAGGGTAACACCCTCCATTACGTTCTGTACGTGGAAACCGACAGTGCAAACCACAGCCAGTTCCTTCCTATTTCCCCACCATTTGTCCACCCAGAGCCACTTCTTCTTCCTTCCAAGGAGACTGAGTTTGACCCTGATGTGATTCAAATCCCTCTGCAGCCTCCTGTGGGGCCCTTCGTGACACCTGTGCATCCCTTCTGAGTGATGTCTACATTTTCTGGACCGTCGACTGCCTGATTGCTTTCATTCTCACAGCAGATGCAGCAAAGAGAGACCCCGTCCCTGTGATCTTGTTTCTGCATCAGTAAAGTCGGCTGTAGTACTGACCTCATAAGTTCACTGGGAGAATTCATTGAGTTCGTGCACACATACCAATATTAAGGGCTTGGAAGGATGCCCGGCACATTGTTGGTGCTAAGTGTTGGCTCTAATTATTTTACTATATTAGAGTCTGTGACTTCTTGGATGAAGCTCTAGACCTTTCCGTGCTGCTCCCCAGAGCCAGGCCCTGTAACTGGACCCCATCTCGAGGCCCCACATCCACTGGGCCTCTCAAGTTACGTTCCCCTCCCACTAGCCTGATAACCCATCATGCCCCCGACCTGGCCTACTCAGAGCACCAAGGAGGCAGGGTGTAGAGTCCATCTTGTGACAAAATTCAGCCAGAATCCATTTGAATTTCCAGAGGCTAAACCACGGGACCCAAAGTGGACACTGGAGCCCTTGGAGACAAAGCAGAAGCTCTTGCTGACTGGCAAACTTCAGGAACCGCCACACAAGACGGAGCTTTGGTTGATTAGCTGGGGGTGCTGGACGGGAAGGGGGCAACACGGTTGGAGGAGATGCTGAGACCTGGCTTCCGGCTTAAGCTTTTACTTAGATTGCATCTCCCAGCATGCAGTGTCCAAGAGTGCTCTTGGATAAGTGGCGGAGACAAAGTCCCTCACGCCCCAGTGGTGATGAGCAGACGCTGGAGCTTTGTCCCTATTTGGGGAACGCTGGTCCGCTGAGTCAGCCTGATCACAAAAGGGTAAAGAATCAAGGAACTTTTTTCTTTTCTTTTTTTTTTTTTGGCTGTGTTGGGTCTTCGTTGCTGCGCGCGGGCTTTCTCTCGTTGCATCGAGCGGGGGCTACTCTTCGTTGCGGTGCGTGGGCTTCTCTGGCTTCTCTTGTTGCAGAGCATGGGCTCTAGGCACGCAGGCTTCAGTAGTTGTGGCGTGCGGGCTTCAGTAGTTGTGGCTCGTGGGCTCTAGAGTTCACGCTCAGTAGTTGTGGCACACGGGCTTAATTGCTCTGTGACATGTGGGATCTTCCCGGACCAGGGATTGAACCCGTGTCCCCTGCATTGGTAGGCAGATTCTTATCCACTGTGCCACCAGGGAAGCCCAATCAAGGAACTTTTGAAGGTTAGAAACAGGCCCTGGTTTCTGTGTTACTTTTTTTTTTTTTTTCTTTTTAAATTATTTTTTGTTGTGGTAAAAAACAAAAGCAAACACATAACATAAAATTTATCATCTTAACCATTTTAAGTATGCAGTCCAGCAGTGTTGAATATATGCACATTGTTGTGCAGCCAGTCTTCAGAACTTTTTGCAAAACTAAAAGTCTGTACTTGTTAAACTCTGCTTCCCACCGCCCCGCCTCCCTCTGCCCCTGGTAGCACCATTCTGCCTTCTCTTTCTCTGAATTTGACGACCCTAGGTACCTCATATAAGGGGATCACACAGGACTGGTTTCTGTGCTACTTTTTTTTTTTTTTTAATTTATTTTATTTATTCATTTATGGCTGTGTCGGGTCTTCGTTTCTGTGCGAGGGCTTTCTCTAGTTGTGGCAAGTGGGGACCTCTCTTCATCGCGGTGTGCAGGCCTCTCATTATCGCGGCCTCTCTTGTTGCGGAGCACAGGCTCCAGACGCACAGGCTCAGTAATTGTGGCTCACGGGCCTAGTTGCTCCGCGGCATGTGGGATCCTCCCAGACCAGGGCTCGAACCCGTGTTCCCTGCATTGGCAGGCAGATTCTCAACCACTGCGCCACCAGGGAAGCCCTGTGCTACTTTTGAAAACGGACTTTTGGAAACCTTTGTGACAGCCGTCAACACACACGCCATCCTCCCACCTCTTCTTCTCAGTCTCCCCCTTAAGGTCTCCCCCTGTGCTCAGCCCACAGGTACTGCCGTCCTCCCCACTCAGTCCTTGGCCAGTGCGTGGCCCCTCACACTTTTTCTGGGTGGGCTCCCCTAGCCTTGGCTCCACCCAGCCTCAGACAGCTGACGGCTGCTCCCCAGTCTGGAGTCTTATCCTCCCTGGGCCTCTGCCCGACCTTCAGGGCTCAGCATTTTGACCAAACGTCAGGGAGATGCTTGCATAGGTGGTCCAGGAACCATATTTTAAGCACTACTGCTGCGTCATAACGACCGATTTCCTTGTCTGTCTCCCCAACTAGTGTCAGCTCTGTGAAGGCTGAGGCTGGTCCCTCCTGACAGCCCAGGCTTGCAGACATCAGAGTGAGTGAATGAAGGAAGAAATCCTAAAACACAGATCAGTAGAAAAGTGAGACCAAGAGAAAGCTCTCAAGGTGGAGACGGTACATTGAACACATGCATCTTTTCCCTAATGAAACTCCACTCAAACTACAGCAGAGGGATTTAAGCGACAATACACAAACCCAGGAGGAGAGTGAAGTGGCAGAGCTGAAAGGCGGAGTCACAGGGGGCCGGTGGGAAAGCGAGAAGCCATGGAATCCCTAGAGCGTACAGGAGCAGGCAGCCCCAGTCCCTCTGGAAGTGGGAGTGAAGGTGAGGGAGGGATCATGGGAGCCATCCTAGGGGCTCCCCACCATCCCGTGTGAGCTTACAAGCACTCAGGATGCAGCCCACTTACCCAACCATCTTCCTGCCAGGGGCCCAGTCTCTTGTCCACACAAGTGCCCTAATTCTGGTGAATGCTGAGTTTTCCAAACTGTACCCACTGTCCCCCAGCAGGGCTCTGAGCACTTTCTGAGCTGAAGACCCTTTTTGGAGCATCTCATCGTGGGAACCTTCATCCAGAAACGACAGTACTGCCCTTACCTTATTCAGCTAGACTTGCGCTTAAAACCCAGCGTTTCAAAACTCAACAATTTTTGTGCTAGGTATACAGATTTAGGTGGTGAACTATTTTAAAGGTTAAAAAAAAAAAAAGATTAATGCAAAAATCAGCCAAGTGGTTACCTCTTTGGGGAAGGAAAATGATGGAGGAGGAACACAGCAAGGGCTCTGTAGGACATTGAATTGTGTCCCCCCAAAATATGTTCAAGTCCTCACCCCCAGTGCCTGTGAATGTGACTTTATTTGGAAAGAGCATCTTTGCAGACTTAATCAAGTTAAGATGGGTCATACTGACTGGATTAGAGTGGGTCCTAATCCAATGACGGGTGTCTTTATAAGAGAAAGGAGAGGGAAGAAGGCTGGTGACAATGGAAGCAGAGATTGGAGTGATGCAGCTACAAGCCAAGGAACGCCAAGGATTGCCGGGAGCCACCAGAAGCTAGGAAAAGGCAAACACTTTCCTCAGGAGCCTTCAGACACCTCGATTGCAGACTTCTAGCCCCCAGAGCTGTGAGAGAATAAATTTCCCTTGTTTTAAGCCACTCAGTTTGTGATCATTTGTTATAGCAGCCATGGGAAACTAACACAAGTCCCAAAGCTTTACTAATGTTATATTTCTTAACCTGGGTTATGAGTACTAGGGGATTGGCTTTAGTATTGTTTTTAAACTATACATATGTGATTTCACATTAACAAAATTAAAAATAAATAACAGCAGAAAAGGAACATCCAGCGAGGGTCTGGGCCTTGAAGATGGGTTCAGATCGGGCACATTTGGCTATGGGTTTGCTGTGCATGCCAAGATCGTGGCAGGTCTGTGGGATGCGTCCTGGAGGGGGCTCTCTGGGGCTGAGCTTGAACATCATAGGTCATGGGATACAGCAGATGGCAGAGGGGTGGTGGAAGCTTCTTGTCCTACATGCGAACACCTCATGTGATCACCGTCCCAGGAGGTGCCATGTCAACAGGAAGATGAGATGCCCCTCCTTCCCGGGTGCAGCAGGCTGTCCGCCTCACGGGAGAGTCGCGGACTGGATAGCTGAAGTGGGAAGGGTCCCTCCGGAGGCTCTGTGGGGGTCTGCTGACCTGCAGCATCTGTCTGGGAGGCAGCCCGAGGTCTTCCTTCTTCGCCCTGATCGGGGACGCTTGGGGCATAGCATCCCCCCTCAGTGGGAGCCCTGTCCGCCGCAAAGTGGGCAAGGTCTGAGCAGCCCCACCATCTCCGAGATGCTTATCACAATCCGGGGCCACACTTGGCTTTCTGTTGATGGTCCCGTGCAACTTCCAGGAGAAAGGCGTCATCCAGGGCCAGAGGAGCCCCTTCAAGAAACTGAAATAGAGGAGCCACTGGGGGAGAAGCAGCCTCCACCCACCCCGGTGTCACGGGACCTCCTCCGCAGGCCTCCTGCAAAACGCTGTTGCCTGCGTGAGCACTGCCCCTCGGGGCAGCTTTCCTCTTCCCTTTGCTCAGCCAGGGGAATCAGGGCCGTGGGCTTTCTTGGTGATTTTTTTTTCTCTGCTTGGTTCCCTGCCTTGTAGTTAAGAGGAAATAACAGCCATCCCAGGAATTCTCAATAAATGTATATTATTTAGCTGAAAAAAAAAATTGTTCAAGGATGAGAAAGCGAATAGTGAACACCTTATACACTGTCCTAGACAAATAGATGCTGGTTCTGAGTGTAAAAGTGCACTCTGAAAAGCAGGGAGAGACGGGAAGAAGTCACTTTATACCTCCCTTAAAACCGTGTTAAGTTCTGTTTAATGGCTATTCTGGGAAAGGGATATAATTCCTTCAAAAGCTGGACTGCCCTGCAGCTGAAGCCAAGTTGTAAAACTGTTTGGGACGTAGTAAGAAGGTTAGTAAAGAGACCAATCCTACGGTCATTTCTAACGATTGACGGGAGGGGAATTTGGAATGGTTTAAATGCTGGCTGTCAAGAAAACCAGTGATTGGAAAAACAACATCACGGGGCTTTTTATATGGCCCACTGGTATCGTGAGGCAATGTGATTATTTTCCTGACTTTCTGTTTTTGTCACAGGAAAAGGAAGAAGCAAGGGAATCAGAGGAGTGATCAGATGCCTAATTACCAGTGCTTCTCTCAGATAAATTATAAACAGGCAGTTAAAATATTCTCCTGCTACAGCAAAGAAACAAAGCAGCCTTTAAACACTTTGGATGTCAACATGCCCTAATTTCAAAAGCACTAGAGCTATGTATAACCCCAAAGATAATCTCTTTCTCCAAGGAATGAGTAAGCAGTGTTTAAAAAAAAAAAAAAATAACCCCGACTCGCCATTCCTGGGCCTGTGGCAGACATCATTAATCAATCAAGTCAGATTATTTTTTCCATGGAACCTAAATGCTGCCCCAGAATTCTTCTCAACAATGTGTGCCTGACAGCTACTATAAATAGATCAGAATTGGCTTGTGAGCTGAGCCAACCAAAGAGGCATCTAATATGATGGTTAAAAGTATAATCTTTGGAGCCAAATATCAGCTCAGCTAATGAAGCTTTCATATAAATTTCTTTACCTTCAAAATGCAGATATTAATAATACCTATCTCATTGGATTGTTGTAAGGATTAAATTAATCACCACACCTAAAGAGCTTAGAACAGGACAAATAGCAAATACTTGAAAAATATTATTTTTATTTTTCCAGAATAAAAAGTTAAAAAAGATTATTTACTATTTAACCGTGGAGGAAGAACTAGATTAAGATTTAGTAGGAATCTATAAGTTGAGGGTTTATTCAACAAAGATATATTTAGCAATTATTATATGCCAGACTGTGTATAAAATGTTGGAAATTCTGTGGCTAGCAAGACAAGTAAGGCGGGACTTCCCTGGTGGCACAGTGGTTAAGAATCCGCCTGCCAATGCAGGGGGCACAGATTTGAGCCCTGGTCCGGGATGATCCCACGTGCCGCAGAGCAACTAAGCCCATGTGCCACAACTACTGAGCCTGTGCTCTAGAGCCCACGAACCACAATTACTGAGCCTGTGTGCTGCAACTACTGAAGGCCACGAGCCTAAAGCCTGTGCTCCGCAACAAGAGAAGCCACCACAGTGAGAAGCCCGCGCACCGCAACAAAGAGTAGCCCCCGCTCGCCACAACCAGAGAAAGCCCGCGTGCAGCAACGAAGACCCAACGCAGCCAAAAAAAAAAAAAAAGACACGGCACCAATTTTACCTAGGTGATATAAATCAATCTTCCTCAAAATTTTCATCCTTTGAAATGTAGTGATATACTGACAAGGTATCGGTTTATATTCAGTTGTTTTACATCAAAATTCTATTTAATAGAAAAAGAATAATTGAGAAGCTAAGTGGGCAATTAAATGTGGAAGCTACTCAACCTCATTAATAGGTAGGGAAACAAATTAATACACTACTGAGAATGGTGAGGAAGATGAGAGAGCTAGAAGATCTATTTAGGCATTCAACATCCAAATATAAGGAGTTCCAGGAAGAGAAAATCATACATAAATTTATTTCTAGACCTGAAGGGCAAGTGTCTCTAGATGTAAAGATCCACTGAAGTGCATGGCAGAATGAGTGAAAAAGACCCTCGCCAGGGCATATTATTATGACATTTCTGAATCCCATGGATAAAGAAGCAAGCAAACAAACAAACAAATAGGATGGAGGGGGAGTGTTGGAAACTAGTTATATGCAAAGAAACAGGAGTCAAAGTGGCATTGGATTTTTTTTTTTTAATTGGGATACAGTTGTGGCATTGGATTTTTTACCTATAATTTTATACCCAACCAATCTATCACTCAAGTGTGAAAGAAGAACAAAGATATTTTCAGACTTCAGTGACTTGAAAAATACACTTCTATTAAAGGAATATTTTTTTTTAAAGGGTAACATCATGACTCTCACAAATATAAAATGAACGTGTGTTAAATATCTTACCTCATTATTAATGAGGGAACCAGTAAGATGTTACAACCAGTTTAAAGAAGTCAAAGAAGCACAAATTTATATGGAAAAAAGGAATTTTGAAATGAATTTATAAACGGATATGACACTGCCTTTTGTAGGGAGCCTTGCGTGGGGTGGGGAGAGGGACTGTGGGTTATTTATTTGCATATCTCTAGATAAGAATTATTTTGCATTGCTATCAATTACCTACAATTCACAGAGTTGTAAAATAGCTCAAAGGCAATGAAAGGCACAGAGCCCCCATAGAATCAAAATCAGAAAGCTCAGAAAGGATGCGCTCTAAGCAATGCATAGTTTTTCACCCAATCACAAAATTATCTGAGTACACTCTCAAGTGAATTTTATTAGGACACTAGTAGACACTTCCGCCTTCACTAAAAGGAGGAAATGAAATTTTTTTTAAAGTGGGGGAGGAGGGAGAGGGAGAGAGAGAGAGGTGGGATCGTCAGCATAGGGACTAGGGTATCCATCACTGGAGGTGTGAGCGAAGTCCTAGGACTAAGAGCAGAGCATTAAGCCAGAGCCCAGTCAGCTTGGGTGCAGGAGGAAGGAGGCCTCCTGAGAGGCTCTGGGGAAGAAGAAATGGAACTGATGTGCTTGAGCATATGGAAAGTGTCATGGGAAGGCCTTTGGCAGAGATGGTAAAGCTTTTAGAGAGCACTAATGATGAGTCATAGAACATAAAATGAATAAAAAAACGAGGCCGTCATTAACTTTAGGGATACTGAAGGCTGCCCGAGAGCAGAGATAAGTAATGGTCACTTGGCTCAGAGTGAATGATACTTGCATAGTCATTATAATGTAAATACCAACTATTTCTTCTTCCAAAGGCGTGCTATGTTGGGATGATGGGGGAGGGGAAGTGATGGCTGCACGTGTGGGAGAGTTAGGTACTCACCTACCAGAGTCGGTGGAGAATGTCTAGACATGATAAATTAAGAAATAGCAGTAGAGAATTCCCTGGCGATCCAGTGGTTAGGACTCGGTGCATTCACTGCCTTGGCCCGGGGTTCAATCCCTGGTCGGGGAACTGAGATCCTGCAAGCCATGTGGCGCGGCCAAAAAGGAAAACAAAACAAAACAAAAGAAATAGCAGTAGAAGCACAGTATTCTTAAATATGGAGACAAGTATCAGAGAAAATAGCTACCACAAGCAGATCCTGGTGGTGAGAAAGCTGAGGGCAGGGGACTGCTGGTTTTCATTAA
Source organism: Balaenoptera physalus (assembly GCF_965194825.1). Classification (NCBI taxonomy): domain Eukaryota; kingdom Metazoa; phylum Chordata; class Mammalia; order Artiodactyla; family Balaenopteridae; genus Balaenoptera; species Balaenoptera physalus. The sequence goes on along the minus strand of NC_138887.1, from coordinate 110,336,936 downwards.
AAACTTATGTACATGCAGGGGGCTTCCCTGGTGGCACAGTAGTTAAGAATCCGCCTGCCAATGCAGGGGACACGGGTTCGAGCCCTGGTCTGGGAAGATGCCCCATGCCTCCGAGCAACTAAGCCCGTGCGCCACAGCTACTGAGCCTGTGCTCTAGAGCCTGTGAGCCACAACTACTGAAGCCCGTGCGCCTAGAGCCTGTGCTCTGCAGCAAGAGAAGCCACTGCAGTGAGAAGCCGCGAACCACAACGAAGAGTAGCCCCTGCTCGCCACCACTAGAGAAAGCCTGTGCACAGCAACGAAGACCCAGTGCAGCCAAAAATATGTAAATAAATAAATTAAAAAAAAACTTATGTACATACATATACACATAATACATACATACACATATATATCTATGCATATATTTATCAAAAATGAATTGAAAAAAATGATTACACTTAAAGAAAAAGGCATGTATTATTAAGTGCTGGTGAGGTGTGGGTAATCTCAAACACTACTAGTGAAGTATAATTTGGCACAGACTTTATGGAAAAGCCACTTGGCAAAGTCCGATGAAATTTTACGTGTACATACCGTTCAATCTAGCAGTCATACTTCTTCGCCTTTATCCTCAGAGAAACACTTGCACGTGTGCTCAGGGCAGCATGCCCAGGGACATTCCTGGAGCATTGTTTATAAGGTAAAAAAACCCAACAATGCTATAATTGTCCAATAAAAGGGGGACGGCAGTACAACAACAACAAAAACCAAAAGTCATGACCCTTGAACATGTAAAAAGATGCTCAGTCTAACTCATGATACACAAATAACAATTTAAAGTATAATGAAGTTCTATATATATTTTTTGCCTATCAGTTTGGCAAAGTCTGGTAGTATTTTATTGGTGTGTTGGTAAAGCTATGGCAAAGCAGGTGGTCTCATACAAGGGAAAAGAATCTAAAAAAAAAAAAGAGTGGATATATGTATAACTGATTCACTTTGCTGTGTACCTGAAACTAACACAACATTGTAAATCAACTATACTCCAATAAAAATTAAAAGAAAAAAAGGTGGTCTCAAACATTGTTCACGGGAGGACAAATTGGTTCAATCTCTACAGAGAGCAATATCCATCAAAATTACAAATGCACAGGCTTTTTGACTGAGAAATCTCACTTCTAGTAATTCATCTAATAGATAAGTGCATGGACTAAATTTTATATATATACACAAAGATATTTGTTGCAGTGTTGTTGACGGTAGCAAAAGTTTGGAAACAACCAATAGGGGGGACTGGTTAAATAAATTTCTTCTTATTTAACGCAGACGTCTGTGCTGCGGAGCTAAGACGTGGTGGAGGTCGGGGAAGGACAGGAATGGAAGGAGAATTTGCCTTTATTTCACCGTATGGCATTTCTTCCTATGTTCTCTTCTAGGACAAAATGCCCCACAGTGAAATAAATGTGCTCTGTGCCTCAGTTTCCTCATCTCTAAAAAAGAGATGGTGATTCTAACCTCCTAGGGTTACTGTGAGGATGGTGAGCCGATCCACGTGAGGTGCTTAGATCAGAGCCTGGTGCAGAGCGAGGGCTGTAGAAGCTTGTCCAGGGCGCCACGTGTAACAGAGCGGGGCTCATCAGTCATGGGAGGGGGCTCTAGCGGTCAAAGTTTAAGCTGCTCGGAGACAGACATTAGGTTATGTCAGAAAAGTCAAATCAAATGGGGTAACTCAGAGATGGATCTCCAGCTGAGACAACACAGGACCATGGGCAGGGCTGGCAGCCAGTTCCATTTGTGGCTCTCCAAGGAACCATACGTGGTGGTCTTCACACCCTTGTGTGGATCTGGGGCTAGGCTGCTTTCACTGGTAGTGTGTAGAAGCAGGAACTCCTTTTATTTTTTTAAATTGAAGTATAGTTGATTTACAATGATTCAGGTGTAAAGCAAAGTGATTCAGTTATATATTCTCTCTATATATTCTTTTTCAGATTATTTTCCATCATAGGTTATTACAAGATATTGAGAACAGTTCCCTATGCTGTCCAGTAGGTCCTTGTTGTTTATCTTTTGTTTTTGTTTTTGTTTTTTTTTTGGGGGGGAGCCATGTGTTGCACGCCATGCGGGATCTTAATTCCCCGACCAGGGATCAAACTGGTGCCCCTGAAGTGGAAGTGTGGAGTCCTAACCACCGGACCGCCAAGGAATTCCCCTGTTTATCTATTTTACATATGGTAGTGTGTATCTGTTAATCCCAACTAAGAAGGCAACTCCTTCTTAAGACCTGTACTGACCACGGCAAGGGTGAACACCCCAACTAGCCCAGCTCCTCCACCAAACCCACAGATGAACAGCTGATGTTTAAGATCAGCAGAGGAAAGAAGCAGGATAGGACAGAAGGGTGCCACATCCTTTTAAGGAGCTTTTCTGGGAGTCCCTCACACTTCTGCTCACATTTCATTGGCTAAAACCTAGTCAGAAAGCCTCATCTCACTGAAAGGGAAGTTGAGAAATGAAGTCTTTGAGCTGGCAGCACTGACACCTGAATAGGATAAATTCTATGGGTGATGGAAACGTTCTGGAACTAGACAGTGGTGATGGTTGCACAACCTTGTGATTGTAGTAAATACTGAATTGTACACCTTAAAAGTATGAATGCTGTTACATGAGTTTTACCACAATTTTTAAAAATTGGACTTCTTTTACTGAGGAATAAGATGAAAATGAATATTGGGGCAGGCACCCAGCAGCTTTATCGTACCTGCTTTTAAATTGCAATCAATTACAGTAGGTTTCTCTGGGCTGCGTGGCAGCAGGGGCAGGGGAACAGTGTACCGTGATTGGACAGCCTGGGTCACAGGCAAACCCTGTAGTTGGGGGCTGGGGTCTGTGTATAGGAGAAGCTAGGGAGGGGTGCTGGGTAGACACACAACAATCGTCCTGCCATTTGTCATTAGGATTTAACTACCTTAAAGTAGGTAGGAAGAGCTCTATGGTTCACCTTTCCCATTTCGTGACCATTCCCCGATTGTTTTCCCCAACTGTCAGGCCAAGCCAGGTATTTGCTTTTGAACTTGACCTGTTCGCTCTTTGTAAGCCACACCCCACTCTGAGGATTGCTGTCTCTGAGAACGTCAGGGGAAGTTTTGTCCAGGTGGGTCTGCATTTCCTCTGCCCCCCCGAAAATGAAGGGGGTGGTTTCCCAACTTTCATGAAGTGTTATCTAGGAAAGAAAGAGGCGAGCGTAATGCAGAAACCAAAAGGGATAATGACTAAAAAGTGGCTTAGCCACCTCTCCTGCCTTGTGGGTCCCCTGAGGCCCGAGTCCTGCCCTTTTGCCTGAATCAGGAGGAGCAGGGCAGGCGATGGAGAGAAGGAGGAGGAAGAGGGGGTTAAGTCTGCCCACGTTTTTCAGTGTGATGAGACCAGGGCAGAAGGTCTGCCAGGAACAGGTCAGGTTCAAAACAAGAAGCCCCAGGGCACTTCTCTGTAGATTTTACATGGATCTCAAGGGAAAGTGCTAGAACTGATCTCATTCAATATTTTATTTTACAAATCATGTTGAAAAGGAAGTACACAATGAGCTCTCCGGGTTTGCCAGCGACGCTAAATCTCTCCCAGGTGCTGCAGTGCTAAGGTAACGGGAAACGCAGCAGGAAGCTCCTACAGCACTTAGTGGGAGGGGGCTGGAAGATGGCCTGACAAGGGGCAGGAGGAAAGTGGAATCTGGGGGGAGCAGAGCCAGGCCCTGCTGCCCTGGGTTCTCATAAGCTCCACAAACTTCCCGGGGCTTCTGCAGCTCCCAGTGTTGGTGTGGGTGGTGTGGGTGGAGTGGGTGGTGGGACAGAAGAGCGGGGCTCCCGAGCCACCTGGGAGCCCCTGGGACGGCCCAATCCTCCCTGGCCTGCACACACAAGCCGTGCTCTTCGGGACACCCTGAGTCACGGAACTCCTCCTGTCTGCTGGGATCTTCACCTCAGCATCAGGTACTTTCTTCAGCTTATCCTGCTTGTAATTTCAGATATACTTATTTGGTTTGTCTTATTTCACCTTGGCACTTCCCTTGCCTTCCACTCAGCCCCACAAATGGTTCGGATTCTTGTTCTCCTAGTGTTGAATTTCTAGGCACCAGGGAACCAGCCAGCAGGTCTGGTCTCCACAGGCTGGGGAGTTAAGTGAGAGGAGTGACAGGAAAGAGAAAGGCTTCTAGTGGTAAGAGATTGAGCCTCATCTTCCTACTTACGTTAATTACTAGATTCCAGGCCGCGGCCTTTTGAGGCATAAACTCAAGTTTAAACTGGTAGGAGGGCAATCGAAATAACTGCTTCAGGCAAGGATCATCAACTGTGTTGATTTTTAGGAGGCACATACTGAAGTATTTAGGAGTGAAATATGATTTCCAAAACTTAAGTTCAAGCATTTTGGCAAAAAAAACACAAACAAAAAACACACATATAGAGATAAAGCAAAAATAGCAAAATGTCAACAATTTTTAAATTTAGGTCGTGGGTATATGGGTAATCATTGTGCTATTCTTTCAACCTTTCTGTATATTTGAGCACTTGTGTAATAGTAAGTTGCTGGGAGTAAGGGTATGGGTAGTGGACAGCTGGTGAATCTGAGAGTCCTTGAATATATCACAGGCATGAAAGGGCTTAGTAATGCCAGACTTGGAAAAATCTTTTCATTCTGTGAGGCTCAAAGAGTAGTGTCTTGGGCTGAATTTTGTCCCCTCAAAATTCGTATGTTGAAATCCTAACTCCCAGGACCTCAGACTATGACTGTCTTTAGAGATAGGGCCTTTACAGAGGTAATTAAGGTTAAATGAGGTCATTGGAGTAGTGTCCTAATAAGAAGAGAAATTTGGACACAGACTGGTAGAAAAGACATTGTGCTATGGACTAAAAACCCCCAGATTTGCATGTTGAAGCTTTAACCCTCCAAGGTGATGGTATTTGGAGATGGAAACTTTGGGAGATAGTTAGGTTTAGATGAGGTTATGAGGGTGGAGCCCTGTTAGGGACCGAACGTTTGTGTCCTCCAAAATGCATATGTTGAAACTATATACCCCTCAGTGTGGCAGTATTAGGAGGTGGGGCTTCTGTGCTAATAAGCATAAGATGAGGTCATAAGGGTGGAGCTCTCATGAATGGGATTAGTGCCCTTCCAAGAGTCACAAGAGAGCTTGCTTCCTGTGCTCTGCTCTCTGCCACATGATGGTGCAAGAAGTCAGTAATCTGCAACCTGGAAGAAGGCCCTCAGCAGAACATGACCAATGCTGGCACTCTGAGCTTAGACTTCCAGCCTCTAGAACTATGAGAAATAAACTTCTGTTGTTTATAAGCCACCCAGTTTATGGTATTCTGTTATAGCAGCCTGAGCTAAGACAGGCCCTCTCGACAGGATTAGTACCCTTTTGTAAGAAGAGAAAGAGACCCCTAGAACTCTCTCCACCATGTGAGGAGACAGTGAGAAGGTGACTGCCAAGAAGGGAGCTCTTACCAGAACCCGACCAGGCCTGCACCTTCATCTTGGGCTCTGGCCTCCAGAGCTGTGAGAAAACAAATATCTGTCGTTTAAGCCACACAGTCTATCGTATTTTGTTATGGCAGCCCAAGCAGACTCTTACACGATATGAAGACACAAGGAGAAGACAGCTATCTACAATCCAAGGGAGGAGGCCTCAAAAGACACTAACCCTGCTCACACCTTCACCTCAAATGTCTAGTCACCAGAAGTATGAAACATTTCTGTCATGTAAGCCACATCATTAGGGCAGCCCTAGCAAACATGCAAGTATCATTCACCATTGTTTGCACTTCCTTAAATGAAGCAGAGCTCTCACACAGGAAAAAGAGTTCAAATGGGGCAAAGTTCAAACTCTCCTGTGCTTTCCTGTGGTTAGGACAAAACCAGATGGCAGCTGGTGGTTACCCACCTGAGAGAGAGCAGAAAGTGGAGGGGGGACCAGACCCTGGGAGCCACTGAGGGCTACACTTGTCTTATACTTTGGAATCTTGACCAAGAGGAATAGAATTTGCTTTTTAATAACTATTTCCTTTTGTTCTCCTGTGATACTAATAGAGCTATGTTTTGTAACTAGGACACAAGGTGAAAAAGTTATATGCGATAATTGAAAATAAGTTTTCCCTATGAGGGTCAAGCTAGGAATAATCAACATTTGAGAGACAAGGTCAGCAGTCTGTAGGCTGAGGGCATAGATACAAGGCTTCTGAATGGTATTGTGAGAAGAGCCTTGGCTTTGGCTTGGACAAACGTCAGCACAACTTTTCCCTTTTCCAATTAAGAGCTGTGAGACCCTTAACTGGGGCAATTTGTGTAACTTCTTTGGACCACACTTTCCTCATCTGTAAAATGGGCAGAATACTACCTGCCTTGTAGAGATACTGGAAAGATTAGAGCCATTGTACTTAAGCCCTGGGTACAATGCCTGGACACAACAAATGGTACTATTATTACTGTTGCTATTTTTTGGGAACGCTCAGTAAAGGTGATGGAAGTGCAGTGAAGGGAAACACAGTAAAGATAAAAGAAAGCTACCTTTTACTTAGTCAAAATCATAGAGACAAAAAATAGAATGGTGGTTGCCAGGGGCTGGGTGAAGGGTGAAATGGGGAGTTATTGTTCAATGAGTATAATTAAAGTTTTGTAAGATGAAAAGAGTTCTGGTGATGGATGGTGTTGATGGTTACGTAAAAATATGAAAGTACTTAATACCATGAACTATATATTTAAAAATGATTAAGGGAATTCCCTGGTGGTCCAGTGGTTAGGGCTCCACGCTTCCACTGCTGGGGGCCTGGGTTCGATCCCTGGTTGGGGAACTAAGATCCCACAAGCCGCACGATGCAGCCAAAAAAAAAAAAAAAAGATAGTAAATTGTATGTTACGTGTATTTTACCACAAGAAGAAATAAATTGGAAAAGAAATAACTTACTCCACAGTACAGCACACTTGACGAAAACACAGGGGAATTGGGGGGGAAAAATTAGCCATAAAGAAATTTAAAAATTTGACTAATAAACAAAAATTCTACCAGGCAAAAATCACTCTAAGCAAAGTCAAAAGACAAAGAACAAGCTAGGAGAAATATTTTCAATTCTATCCAACAGAGCTCATTTTCTTACTGAAGAAGTCCATATGTTAGGAGAATGGCCTACCAGAAGGCCAGAAAGAGGAGTTCAGAGAACATAAATTCTAGTTTCTCCAGGACCTTCCAGAGGCACCCATGGTGGGACAGGTAGTTGGGGCAGACAGTTCTTCAGGCTTCATGACGTCCCAGCTCAAATATCCCTCTACATTCTCCATATCCCTTTTCTCTGAATTTTGTGCTAAAACCTCTTTGGACACATATTAGGTGCCAATAAATATTTATTGAATTATTTCACATATTACAGTGTTTTCGTTTCCTAGGGCTGCTGTAACAAAGGACACAAACTCGCTTAAAACAATGGAAGTTTTACAGTTAGAGGCTAGAAGTTCAAAATTAAGCTGTCAGAAGGACCATGCTCTCTCTGAATGCTCTGTCAGAGAATGCTTCCCTGCCTCTTCCTAGCTTCTGGTGGCACCAGGCATTCCTAAGCCTTTAGTAGCATGACTCCAATCCCTGTCTCTCTCACATGGCTTTCTTCTCTGTGTCTCTGTGTCTTTCTTAGTCTTCACCTCATCTTATAAGGATACCAGTCATTAGATTTGGGGCATACCCTATATCCAAGATGATTTCGACTTAACATCCTTAGCTAATTACATCTTCAAAGACCATATTTTCAAATAAGGTCACATTCTGAAATTCTGGGTGGATGTGAATTTTGGGGGGACACTATTCAACCTTTTAGTTGCAACACAGAGCTTTTTTAGTTGCATCTTAAAGAAAACCCCCATCTAACTAGCTTAAACAAATAAAAATAACTACTGGGACAATTAGCAGAAAAGTCTAGGAATATATGGAACATCAAGAATGGCTTGACCAAGGAAGTCAGTTTCTCTGTTTCATTCTGATCTGTCTTTTGCTGTGTTGACCTCATTCTTAGGCTCCATCGTGTGGCTTTTGGCAGCTCCAGGTTCACATCATCCTTATTGGTGGTAATCCTAGCAAAAAGTATCTCATACCTTTCCCCAAACAGTATCAGCAAACATCTCATGTATATCATTGGCTTTTATTAGGTTTCATGCCCATCTCTAAACCAGTCACTGTGGCCTGGCCTTAAGTCTATACCTCAGCTCTAGAACCAGGCATTGAAAGCACACAGACTAAGGATGGAGGAGGGGTTCTTCCCAGAGTGAACTTGGGGTATTATTACCAGGAAAAGCATGCATGGGTGCTAGGTAGTGAAAAATGTAGCTGTCCACTAGAATGTTAATCCTACCTTCATAGTTAAAGAGCTCCTGGAAGACAGCAACTCTGGTTTTCTTTTCTGTATTCCAGAGCCCCAGATAGCATCAGGCCTTCACATAAGTATTTGCTGACTTGTTTTGAATTTTTAACAAGATTTAATCTCTGCAGACTTTATCCACTATAAATCTGCAGCCCAGTTCCTGAACCAAGGCGACACACCCTACCCCATCGAGATACTGCTCTTTGTAAAGCTCTATCTAGGTAGACCAGTTGGCCACCTGTTGTGAAATCATTCTGAAAAACTTCCATGAAAGGGAACTGAGTAAAAAGGCTCATGTTTGGGTCAACATGGCAGGAAAGAAACACAAGTGTCAGGAAAGAAACAGTGGGTGAAACTGAGGAACAGAGAAATACAGCGCCACTTCCCCACTTTGTTCCAACACACACACACAAATCTCAATATATCTGCTGGGATGGAGTATTGTTACTCTCACATACCCCGGAGCCCTGGTGGAGTAAATAAGATTCTGTTAAGCATGTGTCATCGAGGGGTTTAGGCCTGAAGTGTTGTACCTTAAACACACGCAGAGGGGCCTTGTATCTAAGGCCAATGCCCAAAGGGTGAAATCAGACAGCCCTTTAGCTAGATGAAGCTGGACTTGGTAACCACACTGTGGAGTTTAATTTGCTGACCTAGATGTAGTTTGAAGCCCACAAAACCTCATACCACAGCAAAGCTTTTCTTGTGCTGAGACAGCTGGCTGAGCATGGTGTTGCAATGACTCAGTTCTTGGTAAAGGGTCTGCAGAAATTAGGGGCAGAGCTATAGTCCTAAGACCACAGTCCCAAGAGACCTTCCTGTTTATTCCATGGTGAGAGAAGAGGAACCTTCTGTTTGTGGGCACTGGTGTTTCATCAGAAAGGACGAGGCTGGGGCTATGGGTTTGGGCTGCGTATACACAGTCCACACATGATGGTCAGACAGTTATACTCAGACTGATCCTTCAGACTTAACCACACAGGCCAAAAGCATTTTTGGAAAGTGGTCTTCAAACTGTGTGAACTGAGTCACATTTCTCCTTGACTTCCATTTTGAAATTGGGGCTAGTTTACATGAGGAAGCTGACTTCAATAAAACTGGGGTTGAAAACTGTGGGTTCTGAGGACTCCCCATTAAACATAGCAGATTGAACGTGTATAAGCTTCAGCCTCCTCCCAAAACCCCACTAAAACATGAGTAAAGACACATTTTTTTTTAAAAGGCATATATCCAGAAGAGAGATAAGAGCAGAGAGAGGGATCAAAAAAATCCTAGCTGAAGCCTATTGATGTTCAAGGGAAATAAATTTACTTTGGATATATTTCCCTATTGTGAAATATACATCTAATAATAAATTGTTAGACATTGTTACATTGATCAGTGTTCACTAAAATATTCACCATCTTTGTGTGAATGTATGTGCATGCTGTGTTGGTTGATTTAATTTTACATAAATTTATGTTCTCAAAAGGATACATCTTAGAGTAAAAGGTGGCAGGGGATTTAAATAATATCCATGTGAGTTTATGACATCAACTAGTACATTTCAACCCTAGCAGTGCATTAGAATCACCTTCAAGTGCTTATTAAAAATGGGAACCCTGGGACTTCCCTGGCAGTCCAGTGGTTAAGACTCCATGCTTCCAATGCAGGGGGCACAGGTTCAATTCCTGGTTGGGGAACTAAGATCTCACATGCCAGGTGGTGTGCCCTGCCCCACCAAAAAAAAGGGAACCTTTATTAAAAGTACATATTCCTGGGCCTGCCTCAGATATATGAAACAGAACAGGATTGTGGGATGGGGGAATTGCTAGGAATCTGTTTTTCCTTCAACTTTTTATTTTGAAAATTTCAAACTTACAGAAAAGTTGAAAGACTATAATGCTCACCCTATACCTTCCACCTACATTCTACAATTATTAACATTTCATGACATTTGGGGTTTTTTTCCCTTTCTCTCTTTCTCTAGCTATAAAATTTTTTGCTGAGACATCTGAAAGTAAATTTCAGACATCCTGACATTTTATTCTTGTTGTGGGTTGAATTATATTCCCCCCAAAGAGAGATCGAAGTCCTAACAGCTTGGTACCAGTGAATGTGACCTTATTATAAATAGGGTCTTTGCAGATGTAATCAAGTTAAGATGAGAGAATATTGGGTTAGGGTGGGCCCTAAATGCAATAACTGATGTCCTTATAAGGGGAGAGAGAGATTGAAGTCACAGAGAGACACACAGGGAAAGACAAGTGACCATGAAGGCAGAGATGCAGTTAACGCTGTCATAAGCCAAGGAACACCAAGGATTGCCGGCAACTACCAGAAGGTAGTAAGAAGCAAGGATGGATCTTTCCCTAGGGCCTTCAGACAGAGCATGGTCCAGCTGATACCTTGATTTGAGACTTCTAGCCTCCAGAACCGAGAGAGGATACATTTCTGTTGTTGTAAACCACCCAGTTTGTGGTAATTTGTTATAGCAGTTCTAGAAAACTAATACAACCTCTAAGTACAGGAGTTACCAAAATGTAGGTATTTCAAAGGAGTAAGGACATTCTCCTCATAATCAATACCATTACCACACCTAAGAAAATTAAGAATAATTCTATAATTTCCAATCCATAATCAAAAGGATCCAATTATCCTCAAAATAACTTTTTGCAGATTTTTTTTTTCTTTTTTGGTCAAGATCCAACCCAGATATCTGATATTCATTTGATTGTTATCTAATTTCTTTTAATTCTATTTGATTAAAAGAATGTAATTAAATTCTTTTAATTTCTCTAATTTCTTTTATTCTGTAGTAATCCACCCTTTTAAAAAATGACATTAATTTTTTGAAGTATCCAGGTGTTAAAGAAAAAAGAATTCTCAAACTATAAAGAAGACTTTATTCAAGATTATTGCAACAGGGGAGAGAGAGGGAGCTCGACTCCAAATTCAACAAGGACAGGTGGGGATTTACAGCCAAAGAGCAGGTGAGGGAGTCAGTGGATGGAGATGTACTAATAGGAGACGTGGTGGAGCAGGGCAGGGGGAGTCTTGCTAAAGATAGGTCAAGTCCTTAGACATTGTCGTGGGTAGAAGAGGATGAACTGGATCAGAGATTAAGGGTGATCAGATAGTGAGGGTGGAGGGATGATTTAGCAGCACTCTGCTAAGATTGGGTTGGGTAGGTCCAAGACAGGGTGGGGACCAAGGTCGAGGCCTAGTGGAAAGAGGGTTCAAAGGAACCTGACTAAAGTCAAGGAGAGAGCCTTTGTCACAGGTCAATTGTCTTAGAGTATGTTCCACACTGTGAATTTGTCTTTTTGATTTCTCTTGGTATAATTTAACTGTTCCTCTATCCCTGTATTTTCTGTAAACTGGAATGTAGGTCATGAGGCTTGGTTAGAAGTATGTTAATCACTTTGGCAGAAGTAATTCATAGGTGGTATTGTGTATTTTGGATTATATCACATCAGAAGGTGCATAATTGTTGCGCTATTAGTGATGCTCAGTTTGATTGCTTGGTGAAGATTGTGACTACCAGATCTCTCCATTGTAAAGAGAAATCTTCCACTTGGTAATTTGTAAGTCATCTGTGGGTGTTATTTTAACCCAATGCGACTATCTTACTCTCCTATAACCTTTCATCCAATGGTTCCATTGTTAATCTTTGCCTAAGTCACTTATTTTACTGGGGGCTGCAAAACAGTGATTTCCAATTCTATCATTCCTCCCATTTTTATTGGCTGTTATTTCCCTTCCTCTCTCTTTTGTTTTGAATATCACTGTGAACGTGTGGATTTTGTTGTATTCATTGTGTTACCAACTGTAGTCATTATTTTTTTTTTTAATTTTATTTATTTATTTTTGGCTGTGTTGGGTCTTCGTTCCTGTGCGAGGGCTTTCTCTAGTTGCGGCAAGTGGGGGCCACTCTTCATCATGGTGTGCGGGCCTCTCACTATCGTGGCCTCTCCTGTTGCGGAGCACAGGCTTCAGACGCGCAGGCTCAGTAATTGTGGCTCACGGGTCTAGTTGCTCCGCGGCATGTGGGATCTTCCCAGACCAGGGCTCGAACCCGTGTCCCCTGCATTAGCAGGCAGATCCTCAACCACTGCGCCACCAGGGAAGCCCCTGTAGTCATTATTTATTTTGATGCTCAAATTGTTTCAAATTTGGCCAGTATGAATCCTTTCCAGCTAGCTCCTATGTCTTTGAATACTTCCTTGTCTTCTGGCACGATTTGATGCCCTAGGCTCACTTTTCCTGCCTGAGACTTGGGATTGGCCATTTGTTCAAGGGACAGAAAACAAGCCCATCCTTCTCAATTACCCATAAGTAAGGTGTCACTTTCCTTACCATTTAAAATAAGCTTAATAATAGCTAATGTTTATTAGGTACTGTGTGCAGGCACCCTGCAAGTGTTTTCCATGCATCACCTCATTTAATTCACATACTAATTCTTTGTGGTCAATACACTTATGTATCCCCCTTCTACAGATGAGGAAACCAGGGTGTGGAGAAGTTAAGTAAATTGCACAGGACCATTCAGCTAGCAAGCGGAGGACTTAAAATCAGAACTCAGATCATTCTGACTCCAAAATCAAGCTTGGAACCACCCTGCCATATTGCCAATTTTGCTACAAAAAGAGAAACTGCTTTAAAAGAACTGAACTTCATTATATCTATAACTAAACAAAACAAAACAAAAACCCCATGCTTTAAGATGATAGGCATTACGTAAAATTTAAAGAAAGAAATCCTTGAGAAATTTGGTAACTTTCTCATTAATTCTAAATTGCCAGTAATCACAGTTTCGGATAACCTGGGTCAGGCCTGGAATGTGATTAGCAACTCAACCAGAAGCCTTATCATGGAATGAACTGGAGCAGGGACTTTGGACCAAGTTAGTGTTAAAGCCTTCCAAGCTTCTCATAGCTGCAGAATTTTTCTCTGTTTCTGGGGTGGTCTGTTCAGCACTTAAGCTGTACAGGTTAATGGAAGGGATAGATAGGGGCAGGAGGGAGAGCTGCTGTGATTATGTAGCTGTGTCCTGGTTCTCATTGGCCCAGGGTGCTGGGGAAGTTGGGGGAGGTGACTCACCCAGTCGAGGGCTGTGACACCTGAAAGAAGGGGCCCCTTCTTCTAATTTGCACAAAGGTGCCCTGTGGGCTGGTAGAGGCCGTACCTAAGTAAAGTCCTCCTGGCTCGAAACTGACTGTTCTGGGTTCAAGGGCGAGTGACTCTCTATTATCTCTTAATGAGAGAAAACTTCCTGCTCCCACAGGAATTTCCAGTTATAGTTATTAGCTTAGGTGTAACCCGAAATTTAAATGTAATTACATTTCTCTTAGAGCTAAGGTTGCTCCTAGAAACCTGCCAGTTTCCTTTCCAGGAGGAAGGTCTTTGGCCTTTTACTCTTTTCCTTCTTTTCCACCTTCACCTTAGCGTCCAGTTAAGCCTGGCGTGGTGTTTAGTGAGGAGCCTTAACCCGGACACCAGATGTCCGGCCTGTCCTCCCCCATCCCCTCCCTCCCTGGGTCTTTGCCCAGGGCCGGGAGAGGTACCTGAGTATCCAAGTGGTGGTGAGGGATATTCCAGGGAGCGATAGGTGGGGGGACCCATTAAGATAAAGAGGAAGAATAAACAGAAGCAGATGTGCCTTCTGCCCAGGTCCCCAGCCAGCTGATAAGAGCTAGTCTCCAGGGCTGGGCCTGGCCTCCTTGGAGCCAGGAGCTGGGCCAGGCTCCTCCATCCTCATCTCTCCACTGGATCTTGTTTCCCTTCCTGGAGCTTTCCCCTCCATTGGAATACAAATCAAATATATTCACAATCTATTACCAATGCCAATGATTCCTCTAGATTTAAAAGATGTGCCCAGACAACCATTCTCCTGTGAACTACAAAGGTGGAGACTACACACACACACACGCACACACACACACGCACGCACACCCACCCACACACACACACAGAGAAGCACCCGTCTAGGCTGAGCTTAAAAAGCCCCAAGGTGTCTCCAATCCCCAGGACTGATAGTCCCCCAAAGCTATGGGGCCCCCTCCATGGGATGGGTTGTCCAAGCTTCGCTAAAGGGCTCTGGGCTTGGGGTAGAATGAGTGAACAAGGAAACCTCTAGGAACCCTTCTGGCCCTAAAATCCTCCGGCTCTCAGGGCTGTTTAAGGCTACCCACCCCCAACTCAGAAAGGATAAAAGCAATAGAAACTCTGGACCTTTAAGGGTGTGAAGGGCTTGGCTGGCACTGGGGCTGGGGCTGGCGATGGCCTGGGGTCCTCCCCCTGGCATATCGTTCTGCAGCAATGTTTCCCTTTGAAAAGAAAAAATTGTCATCGATCCAGAACAGGCTTAAAATGTTAAATTTTTAATATTACCCAAATATGTGCAAATTTTAACCTAGGTTTAAACTCCCTGTGTGCGTAAGTAGTCCATAATCATAAAATTCAAGCTGGAACGAAGGGAGAAGCCAGGGTCTTACCCACACACTCCCACCTTCAGGGGCGTCTCCTGTAGCAGCTTCTGTTCCTCCCAGACAGACCCAGTGTGACCAGCTGTGTTTAGAGCTTCCACTGGGTGATCCCTGGCTCAGGTGTCACTGCCCCTTTCTCCTGTCCCTCCAGCCTAGGGGGGTGGTGGCCTCCTGCTGTTGTTCATCTCTGGGTTGCCTCAGCCTCCCCTGTTTGGACTCCTGGTTCTTTCATCCTGGCAAGCTTGAGGTGGGGAGGCAGCATTTCACAGATGTGGGCGTGCAGGTGTCTTAGGTGGGATGCCCCCAAAGCCACCTGTGAGAGGGAGACTTGCGTGCAGAGTGTTTCCTGGCGAGCGCTCCCAGCAGCAGCGGCTGTGAGCAAGCGAGGGCAGAAGATGTCAGAATGCAGCACAGCTGCAACCAAAGCCCCATGCTCTGCCCCAGAGTCATCCCAAACTGGGGCCGGGCTGGGATAGGGTACCCCACCTCCAGCCCCGCACAGGGGAGTTGGCCTTGGGCTGCCCCCCGGGAAGGGGCCCCTGTTGGACATTGGATGAGGCAGCTCCGTTGAGGCAGGGCCATTCCTAGGGAGGGACTGGCTGGGAGCTGTCCTCCGTCCCGAAGGGGCACCTGGGCAAACGCCACAGCGAACAGCCCAGGTTCAAAGCCCAGCTCTGCACCTTCCTAGTTACGTGCCCTTGACCAAATTCCTTGTCCTTATTTAGGCAGCGTTTCAGTTTCCGCATCTGTGAAAAGGGAAACTGTGAGGACTCCGTGAGACTCTGTTCCTGCACAGGGAGAGCCTCCGCCCCTGCTGGCCTCCCTCCGGGGAAGCCATAATCTGTTTGGTCAGGATCCAGGGCACTGGCTCAGCCAGACTCATGAGGGGGTGGGGCTCCTGTGCCATAAAGGGTCATGTGCCGCATTTCTCCCACTCCCTGCTCCCAGGGGTTGGGTGACCTTGCCCTCCTCACTGGCTTTTCTAGCTCGGGGTGGAATGAGGAAACAACCAAGGTCCTCTGGCAGCCTGGCCTCCTGGCCCTCCCTCGTCTTCCTCCCAGGGCTTGTGTCGGGGGCAGGGGAGTCAGAGCTTTGGATCCCGGTGTCCCTGCCCCGGGATGGTGTGTCAGGCTCTGTGCTATTTGCCTTTATCCCATGTGTGTGCCCCAGTCCCCAGGAGCCCCGCAGGAAGGGAGGGGTGGGCGAACCAGGGTAGAATTCCTGGACCCCCAAATTCTACCTGCACTCTCAATAGTAGAAAAGATGGAAAGAAAGAAATAGAATATAGCGGGGGTGTGTGGAAGAGTACAGCAGCACCCCACACTTCTTCAGGGTCCCCTGCTATATATGGGAACTCGATGTCAATTAGAAAAGGTCCCCCCTCTGGGGAGACACAGCCCCATGAGTGCTCAGCTTAGTGAACAGTGCCTTTGTGCAAACTAGAAAAAGGCCCCCGATCTTCCCTGTGCACTCGAGGTGCGGTGCACGACCTGCCCAACCTTACGGGGTGACCCTGTAGGAAGGCTCCACTTGATGCCACAGGCTCCTTGCCCTGCCTTCTGTCCTGCCAGTTTTCTCAGCCCACACCACACCACGTAGCCTTGGGTTCTGCACATTCCGTGTGGTTTATGGGCTTAGGATGGACGATCAGGTTATATATACTCCACAGAGCCTATCTTCCCACACATCAAACAACTCTCTGCCTTAGAGCCTTACATGTTCCTTTCTGTGATGACATTCATAGATTCGTTGAGTCCTGGAACTGCAAGGGACCCGAGAGATTACTAATCACTGCTGAGTGACAGGGCCAGCAAGCCTGTTCCTTTGGGGACAGACCCCAGAAGCACCCCAGCCCGGCAGCCTTTGCCCCCCTGAGGTTCTTCTGTACGCATGTCCTGCTAGTCTCCCCTGCTCTGCTCAGAGCCCACGCCTAGTGACTTGTGTCCGTGGACATGGATCACAGCAACCTGTCCGTAAGGCATATTGCTGGAGAGGTGTGGACAGAGCAGAAGTCAGGAGCCGGAAGAGTTCAGGGGGATTTAGCTGGATTTGTTTGATGTAGACCCCAGTGTTGACTCTCATGACTTTTCTTGAATAAATGGATAAAATGGGTCTGCATTCCTTCCTGGCGGCACCTGACTGGAGCCGAGAGGTGTCACCCCAGCAGAAGTGCAGGAGTGGTCTGAACCCCAGTTTAGTGGGGAAGTGTTATGTGTGTACTCCAGAGTCAGCCAGCCTGAGTTTCAATCCTGGATCACTTATTAGCCATGAGACCTTGGAAAAGTTATTTCCCTCTGCCTCAGTTTTTCCATCTGTCAAATAGGATGATGACATAGTGCGACCCATCCTTCAGGGTTGTTAGAAGGATTAAGTGATTATGTGCTTATAATAGCACATAGTGCATAATATTTGTTAGCTATTGTAATGACAGCAGGTGAGTTCCCATTGGGCAGAATAGACATTAATGTAAAGTTTCCACAAACATCATTTTATTGTCTCAGTGACCCCTGGATTCTCAGCAAAAGATTGTAGCTGGCCTAAGGAAACCCAAGCGGGGAAATTCATCTATGAGATCCCCTCCCCTCAGCAAGGCAATCTTCCAGACTGCCCAGGGCGTGCAGGGGCAGTCTCAGCTCTGGGTCTTGCCTCGCTCAGAGCTCTGTTCCTGCCAAGGGCATGATGGGAAGGGCTGTGAACAACCAATTGTACTCCCTGTCTGCAACCTCCAAGAGCACATCCCAATATCCCAAGGCATCCTCAGTCCCCTTCCTAAGGCATTACGGTCTGTCAACAGCAAAGTGTTCCACAGCGTACTGGGCATTTTAATTTCCAGTCTGACTCCTGCTTGGGGTAATAAGTTCCATGAGCTTATCACCCACCGAGTGAAGTCCGATTTTCTTCTATTATTCCTAAACATCATTCTCTCAAGCTTTAAGCAGACCCCCTGGTTGTTCAGGATTGGGTGAATGAGTTCATGACCACTAACCATAACATCCATGATCACACAGATATTATTCCTTCTTAGCCTTTGTCTTTCCAGAGAGAAGAACCCTCAATGTATTACTCTGTATTTTTATGGCAGCTTCCCTATTTCCTTGGCAACTTTGGTTGGTCCTTTTTCTCGTTTCCCACTGTCTTTCATGAGGTGTAGAAAATCCACAGGACAGAAATCCCTCCTCAACCATAATTCCCTGTATGCCACATTCTATACACTTGGATACACTTCCAAGTACCAAATGAGAATTTCAGTTCAATACATGCAAATTGTAGTCATTTTATTGAAGAAAACTGGAAAAAGAGGGGATTGGGAGTTGGTGAAAGAAAAGAGAGTAAAAATAGGCAGAGCACCAGCAGAGAATTTTGCCATCGAGGGTGGGAACAATAAAAGGTGAGATCTTAGAACTCCGCCCCAGAGCTGCTTTACACAACCGTGCAAGATGCATCTTACCCAAGGGCACCCTCCAAGGGGGCAAGTGGGGGCTGGAGTCCAGTTGCCACCCACTCACCATGGTCCTGGGTGCCGGGCTGCACCAGCCAGAAAGCGTTATCTTTTCCTGATTTGCATAAAGACACCTTGTGAGCCAGTGGCAGTCCTGCCCATTCCTCCATTGGTCAGTATGGGGGCAGCTGTGTCCCCCAGACAGGGAGGGCAGAAAAACCCAGGTCAGAGCTAGGCACTGGGTCCTGACGTGCTCTTCCATGAACTTTTCTTCGGCATCCATCCAATGAGCACTTACTGAGCATCTGCTCTGCGCCCATCACTATTTTAGGTGCTGAGAAGGCAGATACAGTTCCTGTTCTCACAGAGCTTATGTTGTAGTCAGGGGAAACAAATTAACAAAGTAAATTTAGACACCACAAGCATCATAATGGGCTGGTTCAGGGGTTGGCAAA
Organism: Balaenoptera physalus; assembly: GCF_965194825.1. Classification (NCBI taxonomy): domain Eukaryota; kingdom Metazoa; phylum Chordata; class Mammalia; order Artiodactyla; family Balaenopteridae; genus Balaenoptera; species Balaenoptera physalus. The sequence goes on along the minus strand of NC_138887.1, from coordinate 110,318,200 downwards.
CTACGACCCTTGGGCAAAATCCACCCCTTGGGCAAATCCACCCCTTGGCCTACTTTTGTAAGGCCCATGAGCTAAGAATGATTTTTATATTTTTAAAGGATTATAAAACAAAATAAACCCTTAGGAGATACACAAAGCCTAATTATCTCCTCTTTGGCCCTTTACAGACAAAGTTTGCCCAGCCCTGAGGTGGTAAAGTGGTCTGGAGGACACTGCTGGTGGCCTCCCCAGCACCCATCAGCATCTCCCAAATGCATGGCAGCCTAGAGATTTGGGTGGGATGGGGCCTTAGCTGCCTAAGTCTAATCTGGGTCCTTTCAGCAGCGACTGGTTCAGGGGTTGGTTCAGGGATATGCGAATCAGCATGTGCGATTCTCCTGGGTTAAGTGATGGGTTAGGTGAAGTCCAGTACTTTCCTTTGAGTGTTGGAGAACAAGAAACTCTCTTTCTGGATGAGGTGGGATATGGATGTGAGGCCAGGGCTTGATGCAGCCATTTTGCTAACGTACAGGAGGTCATCATGAGGACAGAGCTGACCCACTGAAGAGGGGAACATCAGAGAATCACAGAGACACAGATCCAGGGCCCTGACTTTTTAGTTCCACAAGTCACTACATCCCCTTCGATATTTAAGCCAATTAGGGTTTCTTGTTTCTTTTGACCAACAACATTCTAACTGATACTCAAGGAAAAAAGGAGGTGATGTTTGAGCTGAGACACGAATGATTGTAAAGATCTGGAGGGAAAACCTTCCAAACAGAGGAAAAGGTAAATGCCAATGCCTAGAAGTGGGCACGAGCCAGGCACATGTGAAAAGCAGGACAGTCAGTGAGCCCTGGGGAGAATGATATCCGATGAGGTAGAGAAGTAGGCTGGGTCTCAATGACCAAGGAGAGGAGCTTAGATATTGCTCTAAATGCAACAGGAAGCCATTGTTAGTTTTTTTGTTTGTTTTGTTTTTTGTTTTAATTAATTAATGTATTTTTGGTTGCATTGAGTCTTTGCTGCTGCGCACGGGCTTTCTCTAGTTGTGGCAAGCAGGGGCTACTCTTCGTTGCAGTGCGTGGGCTCCTCATTGCGGTGGCTTCTCTTGTTGCAGAGCATGGGCTCTAGGCGTGCGGGCTTCAGTAGTTGTGGCACACGGGCTCAGTAGTTGTGGCTCGCAGGCTCAGTAGTTGTGGCACATGGGCTTAGTTGCTCTGCGGCATGTGGGATCTTCCCGGACGAGGGCTCAAACCCGTGTCCCCTTCATTGGCAGGTGGATTCTTAACCACTGCGCAACCAGGGAAGCCCCTTGTTTGTTTTTTTAACTTTTTAAATTGATTTTTATTTATATACAGCAGTACAGTGCATGAAGCTTAGGGCAGAGCTTGATGAATTTCAGCACTCACGCACATACACATGTATCTCCATCACCTAGATCAAGAATGTTTTTGGCCCCCACAAGCCGTGTATGTAATTTAAAATTTTCTGGCAGCTACATGAAAACAAGTAAAAAGAGAAACCCAGGTGAAATGGATTTTAATAACGTATTTGATTTAACCCAACAGATCCAAAGTATTGTTTTAATATGTAATCAGTGTTAAAGGTGTTACTGAGCTCTTACATTTTCTCCTACATCTTTGAAATCCAGTGTTGATTTTACACTGAGAGCACATCTCAGTTTGGACTAGCCACATTTCAGGTGCTCAATAGCCATATGTGACTGGTGGCTACTGTATTGAACAGTGCTGGTCTAGAGGGTAAGGCATGATAAATGGAAACAAACAGTGCGCGTTGATCAGGATGGAAGTTACGTAAGATGTGAGTCACTGACCTTACCTCTATTTAGAGTACTGACTTTAAAATTTTATTTTAGTCAAAGTAAGGTACCACCCATTCTCAGTTCCCTAGCCTTATATCCCTGTAAGGTCTTAGATTACTCAACACAGAATTTTCCTTCTTTGAGGGGTTTTAGTTCCCCTTTGGGTTCTCTCATGAATGGAGTTGTCATTCTGCACATGCTTAGGCAGTATGAACATCTGAATGACAGGTTCCTCATCTAACCAGTAACCTGCCAATTTCACACTTGGGTTATCTCAAATTTTCTGATGGAAGTCTCTCTATATCTGTGCGTTCCCAATCTAGCTGGTCATCTGAATCACTTCAGAGTACTTAAAAGAAAACAAAACAAATAACACACATCCAGGACCTCTTGAATCACAATCCAGAGATGTGCTCAGTGATGTGCATTTAAAAAAATCTCAGCAGGGGCTTCCCTGGTGGTCCAGCGGTTAAGACTCCACACTTCCACTGCAGGGGGCACGGGTTCGATCCCTGCTGGGGCAACTAAGATCCCCCTCGAGTCTTTGAACAATAATATATGCTTAAAAAAAAAATCTCAGCAGATGACTGTGATGGGCTTTCAGCCTTGGGCACCATCGACTTTGCTGAACAGTCCCGAGACTTCATCTGTGGCAGAGACACAGCAAGTCCCAGAGTGACAGATCCTCTGGGAGCAAAATTCCTTTTAACAATGTCATTGTGGGACTTCCCTGGCGGTCCAGTGGTTAGGACTCTGCACTCCCAATGCAAGGGGCTTGGGTTTGATCCCTGGTTGGGGAACTAAGATCCCACATGCCTCACAGCCAAAAAAGCGCAAAAAACCCCCCAAAAAACCCCAATGTCATTGTGGCCAGGGGAGGGGTGGGGTGATGGCGGTGGCTGAGGTGGAGGCCTCAGAGGTCCCTTTGAGTGTAGCCTATTTTAGGCAGGCAAAGCCTAGCGCATGGGACAGGAAGCAGTATCTCCAGATGGAGAACCAATATGAGAGAAGACAGAGTGGGCCTCAGGTCTCCCGTTGGCCTGAGGGCTGTGGGTGAGGAGGAAGTCCACAGCTGGTAACCTATCCTTATTCTCCTCATTTTGCTTTTACCTATGGTACTGGCTTTCCTGGCAGTCAGTCACTGGAATCTCTTCTACACACATAGGTGTATAACAGCAGAGCTAACCTGTGTTTCAAGGGGCAATTTGAAAGAACAATGGGGACTTCCCTGGTGGTACAGTGGTTAAGAATCCGCCTGCCAATGCAGGGGACACAGGGTCGAGCCCTGGTCGGGGAAGATCCCACATGCCGTGGAGCAACTAAGCCCATGCGCCACAACTACTGAGCCCATGCGCCACAACTACTGAAGCCCGCGCACTTAGAGCCCATGCTCTGCAACAAGAGAAGCCACTGCAAGGAGAAGCCTGCGCACCGCAACGAAGAGTAGCCCCCGCTCACCGCAACTAGAGAAAGCCCGCGTGCAGCAATGAAGACCCAAGCCGCCAAAAATAAGTTTATTTTTTAAAAAAGAGCAATGACTAAGGTAAAAGAAAAAAAAATTAACCCAGTCCTTCTGGATTTCATTTTAATTGCTGGGTGTGCCCTGGGCACCAGGATCATAAAGCAGGCCTGGTTTCTTTCCTTTGATAAATTTAAAGAGCCCTGGATTTGCAGTCAGGACACCTGAGTTCTAGTCCTAACGCTATCACTAACAGCTGTGACACTTTGGGTATATGCTTGAATTTATCTGAGCCCCACTTCTCTCGCTAGTAAAATATGAGTAATAATACCTGTCTTTTAGGTTATAGGGATTACCAAGTAAGATCACGCCTGTGAAAGCAATTTGGAAACTAAAGCACTACACAATCACAAGATGCTAACGTTTATAGTAGGGAAAATAACGCGGGACATAGAGAAGCGGGAGAAACCCTTCACCAGCTTCCGAAACGCTCAGGACTGGAAGCGTGTTTCCGCCCCTCTGCCCTCCGCCCTTTCTTCCTTTGCCCCCTCCACCGGCCACGGCGTGTGCCTTACAAACAGCAGGCGCTCTAATCCGAATGGCTGAATAAATGAACTCGCTCCTGGTATTTTGGTTCTTGATACACACCTGTCCTGGGCTTCTGGGAAAGCAGCCCCCAAGAGAAAGCGCTGGGCCAGGTCTCCATCAATGTTTCCACTGGCAATTCCTCCGCAGGCGGCAGGTTTCCATTGGTTGGGGACCCCCTGCGCCTGTCTTTCATTGGCTGACTGCTGCGGGGATGAGGAGAGACAGTTCCTCTGCGGTTCACCGCCAAGAACCACTCAGGGCTGCTTGCGCCTTCGCCTCTTCGTGTCCCCATCAGTCTCTGGGAGCGCCCTCCTCCTCCGCGCGCTCAGTCTGTCCCGGGCCGCAGTTCTAGTCTCAGGCCCGGAATCTACAGCCTCTGCTCAAGTCGCCTCCTTTGGGAAACGTTCCCCAGCTAAACCCAGCCACCACCGGTCCCTTAAAGGACATCTTTCTGGTCCTCCACTCAGAGGCGGAGCATTCCCCTCAGGGCCATGCGAGCCGTGCCTCCGTCACTTTCTCAGGCCAGCAGCACCAGCTGCGTCAAAATGCTCAGACACCTTCCTAACTCTTCCCCTCCTCAGTGGACTGAAGACTCTGGGGTTTAAATGCACTGGGCCCCGGTCAATAACCGAATGAAGGGGGACGTTTCTTTCATCTCTTACAGAAAGTGTTTTCACTCGGCAGGAACAGCATCTACAGCTCCGCAGAGCCAGCCTAGTCCAACACCACCAAGCTAGAGAACACGGGTGCAGTTAGGGGCGCTTTGTAGCGGCTCCCCCCTCCGCGCCACACACACTTCCCATCAGGCCACATTGTTCCTCGGCCTCCCCGGGCGGGCGGCGAACCCCGCAGCCCGCTCTGCCCGCCCCGGCGGGCCCCGGGCTCAGGACTCCCCTCCGCAAGCCGGGCGGAGAGCTCGGTGGGGGGGGGGGGGCGCGGGCGGGGCCGGCGCTGCCAATCACCGCGCGGCGCACGTGCGGCACGTCTGCGCATCCGGCCCCCGCCCGGCGCCGGCTCGGCTGGGGGTCCGAGGGGGCAGGGGGTGCGCCCTCGGGAGGCGCGCCTGGGTAGGAGGTGTGACCGTGCGGGGGTCCGGGGACGCGAGCGCGCGGAGGTCGGGGCTATGCGCAGGGGGCGAGAAGGGTGTGAGCGCGCTGGGGTTGAGGGGCTGTGCTGGGGGGCCTGGGGGATGCGAGCGTGCGGGACGGAAGGTTTCTCAGGCGTCTGGAAGGTGCCAGCAGGCGGGGGAGTGAACAGGGTGTGAAGAGTATGTGAACGCGCCCGGGGGTTAAGGGGGATGCTTCGGGCTCTTGCGGAGGGCCGGGGGAGTACTCGCGCCGAGCGAGTCTACCCGGGTACCGCGGGGCTCACAGGAGGGTCCAGCGCCACTCGGCCGCCCCCCTAGCTGTAAAAGGGAGCGCCGGGAAGCTCCCCAGTAGGCCTCAGCCTGCCTCTCGCTAAAAACGGGGCCACAGACAGGTGGGGATGGGTGTGATGACCCGCGCGCATCTACCGCCGGCTTAGCCAGGGGCCCGCGGCAGGGGGGCCGGGAGGGGGGCTTCACATGCTGGACCCAGGGCACCTGTTCAGGAGAAGGCAGATCGTTTTAGGCTCCTCCTTCACCAGCATCCCCATACCTCAGCCCCACCCTCCCACCCACCCCCGGCCCAAAGAGGAGTCTTTTACTTCTGTCTGTGGTTTCTAAACACAGAGCCCTCCAATATGTAAGCCAAAGGACGGAAGCCCAGGAATCAGAGCTGTCGGTGTGGACTTGACAGCGGGCAGGAAGGAAGATGGGGCATCGCCGTCAGGGCCCGCCCTGTGGTGGGGCTTTCTGGCTGCTCGTTAATGTGTAGGGAAGTTAGGAAGGCACGGAACCAACATCTTCTTCACCGAGCGCAGCGTCTTCATTCTCCGGTGTACCGGTTGGGCCCCGGAGAGGGCCGCGTCCCAGCGAGGAAGCCGGTTGGATGTGAGTCCCCTGAGGTGTATTGCTGTTTACCCTATTTGAAAGGCTCTAACAACTTCCGGAAGAAGAACTCCCTTTGAAGTGTGGGCCTCGTTTCAGCTCCTCTGACTTCGCATTGTCTCCTTTGATGTGGGGTGACGCCAGGCTTAGCAGAGACTGGCTACTGGGATCCAGAGATCAAACAGCACTCCAAGTTCACCTCCACCAGGACAGACGTATTGAAGGGCCCGTTGAAATACTCGAGAATGGATCTCAAGATTTTCCGTTTCCTGTTGCTTTAAAATTAACACTACATATTTTTCAACTGTATCATTCAGTTCTCTGTATCTATGAAATTACAATGGAAAATCTTGGGCTAAAGTGCTCTCTACCTACATGGCTTCATTTAATCCTCACAACGCTATTAGATGGGTATTATCCTCACTTTATAGAGAGAACTTGAAGGCTTAGGGTCAGGCAGCTACGGGACGGAGCCCTCTTCCTGAGGACCTTCTCATTAAAAGTTAATTGGGCGAATCAAATGAATCCAACTACGCCAAACACAACAGTGGCTGGACCACAGTCAGCCCAGTATGAAAGGTGAGCTATTCTTCTCATCAGTGTTGTTATTACAAATAAGAAACTTAAAAGTTCTATTGCCGGGACAAGTTCTACAGGAATCACAGGCAGCAGACCTTGATGAATTCTTTTAGTAATGTTTAGGGTTTTGCTGTTTTCTAGTGAGAGCCATCTCCAAATGGTACTGGGAGTGGAATTCCTGACCAGGATGCTCCAAGACAAACTACACAGCATGTCTTTCCACAGAGATTTGCTCCCAGACTTGATCTGTCCTTCCTTCCCAACTGGAGAAGGTTCTCACAAACACGCTGTCCAGCACTCAGCTGGGTGTTTTGAGGCCTGAGGGAGTCAAATGACATGGATAATGTAACTTGACTTTGTCTTAAAATTTCACAGAGTGAGTCAACATTATTTACTGAATCATTTACTTTTTAAAATTTTATTTATTTATTTATGGCTGCGTTGGGTCTTTGTTGCTGTGCGTGGGCTTCTCATTGTAGTGGCTTCTCTTGTTGCGGAGCACGGGCTCTAGGCGCGCAGGCTTCAGTAGTTGTGGCACGTGGGCTCTAGAGCGCAGGCTCAGTAGTTGTGGCTCACGAGCTCTAGAGCACAGGCTCAGTAGTTGTGGCGCACGGGCTTAGTTGCTCCGCGGCATGTGGGATCTTCCTGGACCAGGGCTTGAACCTGTGTCCCCTGCATTGGCAGGCGGATTCTTAACCACTGTGCCACCAGGGAAGCCCTGAATCATTTACTTTTAAAGAAGTGTTTTAGAAGTACTGCTTTTGGGCTGGGGAGTGTCCTGAAGGCCCCTCAGTTACCCGAGGCGAGTGTGTTGAGGGCTGTCCTACAGACAAGTGTGCCCTGGGCGACCCAGGAGGACAGCAGTCGGGCTGAGCTGTCCCTGGGGTGTTAGCAGGACAGGATGGGGAGGTGGCAGGAGCTGCAGAAGCACTGCTAACTGAGGCGCACAGCAGGGCCTCAACGAGGGCCTCTCTTTAATCAAAGGCTGGTGGGAGGTTGAGCACAGCCAGGCTTTGCTCTTAACACGATAGGATGGAAGAAGGTATAAAGGAGTAACACGTGGTAATTGTAAAAATAATAACAGATGGGCTTTGCATGCTTTATATCATCTACCCTAGGAAGTAGGTTACTATTAATGTTCCCACTTTACCGGTAGGGATGCAGCTGCAGGGAACTTAAGTCGCCCAGTGTTACCCAACTAGTAAGTGGTCACTCAACTAGTAAGTGGCCGGTAAGGACTCCTGCTCATGGCTGTGTAACTCAGACACGTGGGGATGGAAGTGTTTTGTTCTTTTGTGCTGAGGATTCAGTTTACACGTTCTTGTTGTGGGGAATCAGGGACATCCTGGTCTGAGTCCAGGTGAGGGGAAAAGGAGCTGGCGAATCAGAGGGAAGGGGAGAACAGGTAAGGATCTGGTGGCTGAGCAGGGATGGGTGAGGGAAACTGGGACAAATGACACAGGGGGACAGCACAGTGACTGGTGTTGTGTTGGCAGGAAGCAAGAGTGCCTTTTATTTTATTTTTTAAAAATATCTATTTAATTTTGGCTGCGCCGGGTCTTAGTTGCAGCACACAGGGTCTTTTAGTTGTGGCATGTGGGATCTAATTCCCTGAGCAGGGATTGAACCCAGGCCCCTTGCATTAGGAGTACACAGTCTTACCCACTGGACCACCAGGGAAGTCCCAAGAGTGCCTTTTCGAGGTGTGTGTTCAGGGAGCAATGAAGAGGGATGAGCCTTTGCTGGGTTGAACTGGGAGCGGCAGGTGGCAAGTATGGAGGCGTCACAGGAAGCTTCCACACTAAGATGTCCGTTGACAGTGGCCAATTTGTGTCAAAGTATAGCAATGACACCTCCCAGTTTTAACACAGTGTCACGGGTTGAATTGTGCCCCCCACCCGTATATGTTGAGGTCCTAGCCTCCACTACCTCAGAACATGACCTTATTTGGAAATAGGTTCATAACAGGTGTAATTTGCTAAATTAGAACGAGGTGGGACCTAGAGGGGTGGGATAGGGAGGGTGGGAGGGAGACGCAAGAGGGAGGACATATGGCGATGTATGTATATGTATAGCTGATTCACTTTGTTATACAGCAGAAACTAACACACCATTGTAAAGCAATTATACTCCAATAAAGATGTTAAAAATTAAAAAAAAAAAGAATCAGGTGGGAATTCTCTGGCAGTTCAGTGGTTAGGACTCCACACTGTCACTGCCGAGGGCCCAGGTTCAACCCCGGGTCGGAGAACTAAGATCCCACAAAGCACGTGGCGTGGCCACAAAAAAAACCCAAAAAAACAAAAAACAAAACCTTATGGAAAGGGGAGATTTGGACACAGATACACACAGAGGGAGTGAACATGCGAACACATGCCTTGTGAATGTGAAGGCAGAGACGGGTGATGTGTCTCCAAGCCAAGGAAGGCCGAAGATTGCCAGCAAATCATCAGAGCTAGGAGGGAGGCCTGGCACAGATCCTCCCTCACAGCCTCAGAAGGAACTAACCCTGCCAACACCTTGACCTCAGCCTTCTGGCCTCCAGAGCCATGAGACAATAAATGTCTGTTGGTTAAGCTGCTCAGTTTGTAGTACTGTGTTGCACGGCCTGGTAAGTGATACATGCGGCCGCATATCCGATGGCTGCTCGGCTGCAACAGAGCTCTGAGATTTTTGAAACCTTGCTTTGTAGAAGCTAAGAGGATCTGTTTTATATAAAATGGTCTCCTCTCTCTCTTTCTCCAACAGAATGACGCATGGACATAGTTTAAAAAGTGAAATGGAATAGATATATTAAAATTGCGATGGAAAATAGCCATCGCTCTCATCCTTTGCCCCCGGCTCTCTCCAGAGGCAGCCACTCTCTATAGCCTTTATCCTGGTGTTTACCTCTGTTGTTCTAAATAATATGCTTCTATTACTATTCCTTGAGTTTTCAGTTTTGGACATGACCTGTTGACGTCTTTTTTTTTTCTAATTAATTAGTTTGTTTTTACTTTTGGCTGCGTTGGGTCTTCATTGCTGCACGAGGGCTTTCTCTAGTTGCAGCGAGTGGGGGCTACTCTTCGTTGTGGTGCGCGGGCTTCTCATTGCAGTGGCTTCTCTTGTTGCGGAGCACGGGCTCTAGGCATGCAAGCTTCAGTAGTTGTGGCACGGGGGCTCGGTAGTTGTGGCTCTAGGGCTCTAGAGCACAGGCTCAGTAGTTGTGGCGCACGGGCTTAGTTGCTCCGCGGCATGTGGGATCTTCCCGGGCCAGGGCTCGAACCCGTGTCACCTGCACTGGCAGGCGGATTCTGAACCACTGCACCACCAGGGAAGCCCCCGACCTGTTGGCTCCTAACCGTGGTAGCTGAGGAGTCACGTGCCCCCACCGTGTCCCTGTATCACAACACTGATGAGATGATTAGTGTTCACATTATTAGGACCAGACACATGCTGTTAGCAGCTGAGCCAGCCAATGCTGCAGGACCGCGCCCCCTTCTCCTGCAACCCGTGTCTTCCTCCGGAGTTGATAACGGCTTTGTTTCTTCATTTGCCTGATTTTCTCTGAACCTCTGTGTTCCCCACGTGCTGTACTATCTCTGCCACATCGCTGTCAGCATTACTTTCCAGGCTCCCTGCCCTTCGATTTTTTCCCAGGTGCTGCCCTCTGGCCTCCTGCTCCGGTGTGGCCAGGTGGCTTAGGCCACAGGACAGCCCAGGTGCTGGGAGGGAGGAGGTTAGCAGTTTTCCTGTTTTCTGAGGTGGATGTTTCAATTCAGCTTTGGGGCAGAGGCTCTTTCTGCTTCATGAAGGCCACCCAGATGGGCAGGTGCGCCTCGTTGTCCTAAGGGAAGCTGGCAAGCCACCATTCATGTCATCTGAGTGCAGAGGTTCACAGTTCCGGTTTGAGCCTGTTAATCATTCGTCAAGCTGAGCCAGCTCTGAATCCAGGGGGTGCAAACGACTGGAGATTCCTAAACTCACTCCTGTGGAAATTGGTGTTTTCATTAATTGGGCCTTTTGAGGGGGAGGGGGTGTTTGCTGAAAGGTGCTTTCAGGAGATGCGGAGTGGACGAGTGGAAGGTGCATCTTCTCCACCTATGAGTAGAATCAGCACGGCTGGGTCATCAGGGTGTGAGCAGCACCCCTCCATCCCGGCCTGGAGCCTGGTAGGCTCCCCATGGGCACTGTGCCATTGCACTGGTGGAATAAATATATTAAATGGAATAAAATTGTGATGAAAAATAGCCGTCACTCTCATCCTTCGGTGGCCCCAAGGCTCTACTGGTGGTTTGGGTGTCATGGACCTCAACCAGAGAAGCCAGGGCAGAAGAAGGACATGCTAATGACAGGGACTAATTGGGGGGCCCTTTTGAGGGCTCCCTGAAAGACCCGGGGGAGACTCTGCAGGGGTGGGGCTGAGGGCCTGCACTCACCTGGAGCCTCAGAATTACTGTGATTTGGAGTCGTGATCTAAAAGCGATCTAATCTCCACCCCAGTCTGCTGAAAACTGGGTGTATGTGCGTGTTTTCCTCAGAATGATGTAGGGAGATAGCCAAGGTATTTTTTACCCCTATTTTATGGATAGAAAATCAAAGTTTCAAAGAGGCTTATATCCTTAAGTGACAGAGAGGGAATTGGACCCCAGGTCCAGTGCTTGTCTACTTCCACTGAGTATGAAATTCAAGTCGCAGGAAGGTAACAGGGGACATAGCAGCCCCATTGTACATGTTACTGGTCCTAGGGACAAAGTATTTATTACCTTCAGTACAGGTATCACATTTTAAGAGGAACAAGAATAAACTCAGGCATTCCCTAGATTGAAATAAGCTTCATGAAAATAGATCAGGTCTGTCCTTTTCAACGTTATATCCCATCACCCAACGAGATCTGGCACAAAGTAGGTGCACGATAATTATTTATTGGATAAATGAATGAATTTGGGAGATGATGAAAGACCTGGAAACCAAGTCATTTAGGAAGTAGCTGGAGGAGCTGAAAGCATTTAGTCAGGAGAAAAGCACAGGAGAAATGTCTTCGAGTATGAAAAGCCCCAGTGTGAAAGAGGGATCAGGTTGATTTGTGTAACTCCAGAGCAAAGCAGAGACAGCCCAGGGGCAGGACAAGGGCCAGCAGGCAAAATTAGAGTAAGAGCAATTTTGGGTCAAAATAACAAAAAACTTTGCAACAATGAAAACTGTCAAAAGCGAAAATGGAATGCTTTGGAATGACCATTGGCCCTGGCATTTTGTAAAAGCAAAGGCTCTGCTGTGGGAAGGAGGTTGAGCCATGGCACTTAGGCCAAGTCTATGGAGAAAGCAGCGCAGCCATTCGGTGCCGGAGAACCCAAGCCTGTCTCCCCACTCGCTCCCGGGACACCAGGCTGCTGTGGCCTTCGTGGGCCCTTCTGTCTGCCCCCAGGAGGAGAGGAGGACCTTTGACCCCCGTGAGCCTGTCTTAGTGCAGAGGCACAAGGGATGAAACATCAGCAGTGGCGGTGATGCCCCAGCACCGCATGCGGGGCAGATTAGAGGAAGGAAGGTGCTGAAGGGGCGGAATGGCAGACGTGCCATGTGGGGCAGTGCGGGGGAAGGCGCCCCAGCCCGGGGCCGGGGAGTGGGAGGAGGAGTGAAGACATTTAGGACGTCTCCAGAGGAACCACAGGACTTGCTGCCTGACTGAATGTTGGGGGGAAAAGGACAGGAGGCTGAAAATAATTCTGAATGTGAAATCAAGCCTGGTGGTTGTACATTGAGAGAAGAAATTGGGAAGGAGAGCCATTTCTGATCCAGGCAGGTTGTCAGTGAGATACTGAGAGTGAGGGTGCCTTGAAATGAGCCCAGAGCCTGGGTGAGAGGCTGGAGCTGTGAACTGATGCAGTATCAGGAACTCCCCAGTAGAAATTGGGAAGGTGAGGTCTTGTGGACAGAATTACTCCGAGGGGAAGAGTTGAAGAAAGAGGATGAAGCCCAAAGAACATGCACGAGAACCACACTGTCCCAGAGATCAAGTTCCCTAACAGGTAAAAACTCCCCACTTCACTTCCAGCACTGGTGCCAGAACTCCAGTGATGGTGTAGTGCTTGCACAACTGAGGGACCTGCTAAGCTCAGGCAGGGCTGCATTTCTTAAGATGCTTCTCGTCAGTGGGAAGTAGGTGGAAATTTCCTGCATTCTGTTCTAACAAGGTTGAATTTGTTGCTTTCATGGAAAACTTTACTGAAGTCTTGAGAATCCCATTCTAGCTATTTCTATCACTGTTGGACTCTAACCTCTTTATATTTACAGATTTATTTTGCCTCACTCACGGCTACTAAGTGTACTTTTACTGAGTTTCTATGGACAAGGTTAATTAGTCTCTTTTCCTGACTTCTTGTGATTTTCGTTGACCCCTGTTTGGGTTTCATAATCACGCAACCTCAGGGGTTTTCTGAGGTTAAGGGAAAACAGCAGCTTGAAGGCTCAGGAAGTGGTTGGGCTTTGGGAGTTCTGGAAATAGAGCCCAGACATAGACTTACAAATTCTTGATGAGCCTGTATTGGTGGCTCAGAGGACCTGGTCTTCCAAGGACTAGTAATGCAGCTAGGTTGGCCTCCTGCCTCAGGAAACAGAGCACACAGAGGCTTTGAGAGTGAGTAGAAGGCTGCTGGTTATACCTTCTCAGGCCCCAGATATGCATCTGGGCCATACAGTTGGGAATAGGGAAAACTGTTGAAACTCTTCCTGATTTGTATCAATTAGTTTAGATTCAGCACAACAGCAGTGACTTAATCAAAATATATTAAATGGCTTCTCATATACATAGTCTAGTTGCATTATGTCAGCTTCACCGTCTTCAGGGACCCAGGCTCTTTCCAGCACTGTCTGCCCTCCCTAGACAGTGTGCCTCATCCTCATGGTCCAAATTGACTGCTGGAGCTCCAGCCATCACATCTGACTTCCAGGCAGCAGGACAAAGAGACTTCCTGGAAGAACCATACTATACTTTTGCTTACAACTCATTGGCTAGAACTTAATGGCCAAACCAAGTTGGAGGAAGATTGGGAAAATTAGTTCTTTAAGCAGGGTATAGTGCTACTCAGAATAGTTGGGGTTCTGTTATCCCAAGGGGGAGAAGGAACATTGCTGTTGGATTGGGTAGGCAGCTAGAAGTCTCAATCAGAGAAAGCTGGATATAGAAGCTGTGATATAAACAGCTTATTGGGATTTATAATTCACTTAACTCTTTGTGTGACCCTAGGCAGATCACTTTACTTCTTTGAGCTTCAGTATCTTCATAAAAAAAAAAAAAAAGTTAGACCTTATGACCAGTAGCTGTGGTTGTTAAACTGTTCCATGAAGTCCTGGGGTTTCTTGGAGGTGCCTCAGAGGTGAACGGGAGCAGCCAGAGCTGAGGCAGGAGAGGAGCCCAAGCCAGATGAACTCCTCTCTTATCTGCTTTGTTATGTTACCATGGATCTCAGCAGTTCTAATGCTCCATGGCCCAGGGAGAAACTTAGGAGCAATGGTGCAAAGTTTCTGGGTTTCAAGAGGAGCAAACTGGACAGATAATGTAGGCTCAGGTTTCTGTGGTTTGGGAGATAGAGGGATGCATTTCCGTAATTCTGAGAATTCAGGGAGGCCTCAGGAAAAAAGGTTGGTCATACTTTTATGATTCTGTAGGTAATCAGACATAATTTTCTTGACTCAGGGGCTTAGAGTATATTTCCTAAGGGCTAGAGTGAAGAGAAAATGGACTTCAGAATAAGATCCAGGCTTGTTTCCCTCCTCTGCCATTTGCTGCTTGTTCTCAATCTCTCTGAGCCTCAATCTCCTCATCTATGAAATGGGGATAATCATGCCTCCTCTTAGGGCTGCTGGGAGAATTAAATGTATTCAAGTATGTAATGCTTAGTAGGCTGTGAGGGAATGTTAGTCTACTTCAATGTCACCCATTCATCACAGGGTTCCCACCACTTAGGGGGTTATGGTAGAGTAGAAAGGCCTGGTCTTAATGATTCTGCCAATCAGTTCCCAAGGCTCAAAGTAAAAATGATGACATTGGGACTTTGGAACATCACCCTGAGCAGTGTCTGGGCCAAGCCCCTATCTCATAGGGTTTGGGGTTCTTTCCAACACGCAGCGCCCTGGATCCAACCAAATCTCACTGCTATCGTTTGCTTTCTCCCCTAAATCTTCCATCTCTTTCTCTTTACTGGTTTTTCCCCCTCACCATCAATTAAATATTCTGAAGTTGTTCCCATCTTAAAACAAACCAAAAGCCTTTCCACCTCTGGGCAGACGACTCCCACTACCCACGTCTTTCCTCCTTTCACAGCCAAGAACCTTGAACAAGCTGTCTACACCGGCGGCCTCTCCTTTCTCCCCACCTACGCTCTCCTGGTTCCCTGTAAGCGGGTTTGTGCCACATCTCTCCATGGAATCTGTTCCTGCCAAGGTCATGGACAGCCCCAATAACAAGTTTCAATTCTTCTGTGGCCTGAGTATCGCTAATTCTTTTGGCTCCCTGAGGTCACCCTTTACTTTTTTTTTTTTTTTTGCCACACCATGCAGCTTGTGGGATCTTAGTCCCCTAACCAGGGATGGAACCCGGGGCCACAGCAGTGAGAGCACAGAGTCCTAACCACTGGACCGCCAGGGAAGTCCCAGTCACTCTTTACTTTAACAAAGAAAGTTCAGCATGTAGGTATAAGTAACACATATAAGTGTGACCCCTAGTGTTTCTGAGGATCGCCCCACCTCAGGGGGGATATGGTACCTGTATGTTTTTAAACTCTTGCAATTTTCTCTCTAACTGTTCCCGTCCCCCTTCCTGTGGCTATCTCAGCCCTGCTTCTGCTCCTACGGGCTGCCCAAGCTCTCTCCGACTTGCATTATCCCTAGATATGAACGCACCCGTTGTCTTCACATCCAAGGACATCACTCACTCAGTTCCACTGGGTGAAAGAGACCTTAATTCAAGTCTACAGGTGCTTCCGGGGAATTACAGCGTAGAAGAGAAAGCAGGGAACACAGAGCATCCGCCTCACGTACCTGGGACCCACCGGCCACTGGCACTGTGGAATCTCTTCCCAGCACCCTCTCTTCCTGGCCGCTCTCTCCTGCTTTGTTGCTGGAGCCTCCTTGCTCCCTACCCGGAATCTCCTCCTATATGTTAGCTTCTTTTAGTCGCAAGGCCCATCCCGAAGTTCTGTCTCTGAGGTCACCAGAGGCCCATGAAAATAACTCTATGCTGGGCAATTTCAGTTCCCTTTTGACTCAGTGTTTCCTTTCTGGCGAGAGTGAGGGTGGGTGCCTGGGGGGTGAGCCCCCCTATACTTACCCTCAAGACACCCTTGTACCCCGGGGTCTCCAGCTTCAGCCACATGAAACACTGGCAGACATTCTGAAGCCAACTTTTCTTTCATGGGGTCAATGGTTTCAAAGAATATTCTAGGCTTCCCTCCCCACCGTTAGCGCCTGTGGAAGGAGGGTGGAGATCTTTTCCAGAGCAAACTCACGGGGTTGTGGTTTGTTTGTCTTGTTTGTCTCCCCACAAACTCCTGCTCAACAGCCTGACACTCTCCTCCCCGGGCTGTCATCACATCACTGTCTCCTGTTTTCTTCTTTCCTCTGTGCCTGTTCTTTCTGTCTCCTCCCAGGGCTCCTCTTCTTCTGCCTTTTTCTTTTTTCTTTTTTTTTTAACTTTTATTTAAAAATACTTTCAGACTTACAGAAAGCTGTTGCATAACAATGTAAAAATACTTAACACTGCTGAACTGTGCACTTTAAAAATGGTTAAGATGGTAAGTTTAATGTTATACATTTTTTTACCACAATTAAAAAAAATGCTATTTGAAGGCTTAGTTACATTGCAAAGGAAGGGAAGGGGTAGAGATAGGAGTTGAAAGTTTTGGAGGAACAACTCACAAGTCAGTTTCAACTCTACTTAATAAATGTCTAGCATTTAATACACACCTCAAAATAATTTCAGACTTACAGAAAAGTTGAAAACAATGCCACAAAGAATTCCAGTGTACCTGTACCCAGATTCCCCAAATGTTAACAGTTAGCATTTTATCACATTTGCTTTGTCATTATCTATCTGCTTACCATCTATTATCTTTCTTTCTCTCTGTCTCTCTCTGTCTCTCTGTATCTATCTATCTATTAATCTTTCTATATTACCTTTTTCCTGAACCACAGAGAGTAAGCTGTAGACATAATTCTCCTTTAGCTCTAAATACATCTATTGATATTTCCTTAAAAGGGCTTTCTCTTACACAGTACAGTGATATGAGTCAGATCAAAGTTACAAAAACACTGATATAGTACTAATGTCTAGATTGACTATAAACTTTATTTTAAATTTTGCTAATTATCACAAAGCAAGTGTAGCAAAAGAAAAAAAAAACCTTTATATTTCCTGCCACAGGATCTAATCTAGGATTGTACACTGAATTCTTTTTTTTTTTTTATAAATTTTATTTATTTATTTATTTATTTATTTATTTATTTATTTTTGGCTGTGTTGGGTCTTCGTTTCTGTGCGAGGGCTTTCTCCAGTTGCGGCAAGCGGGGGCCACTCTTCATCGCGGTGCGCGGGCCTCTCACTATCGCGGCCTCTCTTGTTGCGGAGCACCGGCTCCAGACGCGCAGGCTCAGTAGTTGTGGCTCACGGGCCCAGTTGCTCCGCGGCATGTGGGATCCTCCCAGACCAGGGCACGAACCCGTGTCCCCCGCATTAGCAGGCAGATTCTCAACCACTGCGCCACCAGGGAAGCCCACACTGGATTCTTTAGTTATTGTGTTTGTTACTTACTCTCCTTTAATCCAGAACAGTTCCTTAGCCTCTCTTTGTCTTTCATAACCTTGACATTTTTGAAGCGCACAGGCCAGTTATTTTGTAGAATGTCCTGCAATAAGGATTTGTCTGTTGATCCCTCATGATTAGACTCAGATTATGCATTTTGGGCTGGAATGTAACAGAAGTGATGTTGTTTCCTTCTCAGTGCATCATGTTGGGAGGCCCATGATGTCTATTTGCCACGTTAGTGGCGATGTTTGTTTTGATCATTGGGTGAAGGTGGTGGCTGGCAGGTTTCTCCATTGTAAAGTTACTTTTTTGTCATAGTTAATAAAAGTGTCATGTATGGAAGACACTTTGAGACTACTTTCTTTTTTAAATAATTTTAAATAAGTTTTTTCTTTCTTCATCATTTTATTTATTTTTAAAATTTATTTTTGGCTAGGCGGCATGTGAGATCTTAGCTCCCCGACCAGGGATTGAACCTGCACCTCCTGCAGTGGAAGTGCGGAGTCTTAACCACTGGACCGCCAGGGAAGTTCCAAGACTACGTAAATTCCTACGTCTTCATGCTCCCTCGTCAGCCTTCGGCTCTTCTCACTCAGCAGTGTGCGTGGCTTCAGTTACTCGGCACACCGCCTCTCAGACCTCTGTCTTTGGCCAAGATGGCTCCTGGAGACACAGCTCCCTCACACGATGTCCCGTGGCCACCTTAAGTCAGCACTACTTTTCCTATTCAGGACCTCGTCTCTCATTCCTCCTCTAGCCCTTGATGATGGTTTATGGCACCACCATGCTCCCATCGTCCATCATCCTGGCCTCCTGGGCATCATTCCAGACCCCTCCCTTCCCCTCACACTTCACGTCCAGTCAAAACCACTAAGTCCCATTGCTCTTACATCCCCAGTACTTTTTACTGCTCCCTTGGTGCAGGCTGTTATCATCACATGCTTGGAATCCTTCCACAGTCACCTCTTCCTGCCCACAACCTTGCCTTCGCTCTCACTCATTCTCCATCAGATGGCAGAGCGAGCTTCCCAGAGTGTAACTGTTGGTCCTCAAGGGTAGAGCAGGTGGGGTGGGTACTACTTAGACTCCCTCAGTGGCTCCCCATCACCTTCACAGTACCAACCAATTCCTTTATGGGCAGGTCCTGCCTCCCTCTCCAGCTGCCCCAGTCATGTTGATGTTTTCAATTTCCCATTTTGAGTTGCTCTCCCTGTGGGTTTTCACACGTGAGATCTGCCATCCCCACTTGAACCTGTTCACCAGCTCTTGCCGCCATTCAGGCTTCAGCTTAGACTCTGTGCCACTTGCTGAGGAAGACAGTCCCTGCCCCCGTGGGCATGAGTTAGATGCCCTTCCCAGGTGCTCCCCTGGTACCTGGAACGTGCTCCACCCCGCGGTGACACCCATCACATCGCTGAAATGGATTAGATCTACTTTGACACCTTCCACTGGGCTGTGAGCGCCTCCACTCCAGGAAGCATGTCTTGCCATTCCTTGTTGGGCAACTAGCACATTATGTGGCTCCAAAGCACATGCTCTGTAAACATTTGTTGCCTGGGTAAGTGGATGAGTGAGTGGAGGGGCGAGTGAAGGCAGGACTCGGCTGCGGGGTTCTGCTGATCTAGGAAAGTAACCAAGACTCTGCCGACTCAGAGACTTGGTTTCTAGGGACAGCGTGGCCAGTTCCTGGAGTCCAGCTCTCACGGGCCTAGGACATCCAGGAGGAGCACGGGGAACAAGACAAGACATTTCAGAGGCCACAAGATTTCATTAAGGCAGGGCACTCATCAGATATCCAAGGTGCCTGTGATCCAGCAGGACTGGGTTTCCAAGTTGTAGATGACTCCAAAGGAACAGGTTTCCAAGGCCCAGGTGACTCAGATAGGGTTGGGCTCCAGAGTTTAGGAAGGGCAAGTGCCAGGTAAGAAAGCAGTCAGCAAGGCTTCTGCCCAGGTGGCCAACCACACGGTCAAAACCCTCCGTTGACTTAGCAGCCAGTTCAGCCTGTGGTTTCCTAGGGAACCGAGGGCCAGTCTATAGTGCAGCTTGGCGTGGAGCCGGGGAAGGTTTCTGAGGGCCAGATGGCCAGATTCCGGTGCTGTCAGTGTTGCAGGGTGGGCGGCTGGGGGTCTTCAGGGTAGGACTCAGCACTAGGGCTGGGAGGGTCTGAGAAAAGCTAGAGACTTACAAGGGCTACATGGGTGAGGGGCACGGGAACTGGTGAGATCTGGAGATGCCCGTCACAGTTGGCAGGTAGGAGCGTGCAGAACCAGAGCCTGGTGGGCAGTCTGGAGACGGGCCACTGGTCCTGAAAGTCAAGACAAGAAAGTGAGTTAGAGACTGGGAGTGACCACATGGTTGGAATCTGGGTCCAAAATATTCTTTGCCCCATGAAGGAAGGAATCTTTTCTCTCTTTTTCTCTGCTGTAATCCACACTGCTTAAAACACAACCTGGAACAAAAGAGTCACACAGATCAGAATGAGAGCCAGTCAGGGCTATTGAAGGGCAGGGCTGATGGTGGCTCTTTCAGTCCTGGGAGGCAGAGCGTTCCAATGACAGAACTGACATTTTTAAAGTTTATTTACTAGGATTAATACCTACATGAAGCACTGATGGTAAAAAAAAAAAATCGTAAGGCATAAACATGTAAACAGTCACAGTCCTAGCAGAAGGCACTCTTTGCTGAGGGCTGGGTCCCCAGCACCTCAGACGCCCAGCCCAGGTGTGAGAATGTGAGGTTGGTCGGTCAGGGATGCCCCGTTGCTAAGGAGACCTGGCGGAGGGGGGCTGCTTCGGTGGGAAGCTGAGGGGCCCAGAGTGAAACTCGAGACCTGACTTGTCTTGAGAAGGCAGGAAATGATTAAAACTGAACCCAATCACCAGATATTTTCTCTCTGGATCTTACTCAGAAGATATGTAGATTAAAGGAGTTCAGAGCATGCGCACTGGCAGTCTGAATTAGGCTGAGCTCCATAACAGAGATGGGAAACCGTTTGTCATATGTGGTTGGTGATGGGCGCAAAATGCTCCATCTGTTGGATTTTTTCCCCTGATGGCAGCAAGAACTGGGATGTAGGAACATCTGGACAGAGAAATGAGGGGCTGACAGATAAGGGGAAAAGCCTGCACTGCTTCCAGTCAGGAATGTGAGCTAGAAGCGCAGGCAGCGAAGCCCTACCACCAGCAACGAGGGACTCTGGACTTTGAGGCTCCTGGGAGCTCCGGACAGGAAGCCTCTGACACATGGGGGATGGGGCAGCTCAGTGCCTATAGGTTGGGACAGGGAGACAAGTCAGGGAACTGAGCAGACCAGGTACTAGGGAAGAGGCGGCATGAGACGGCCGAAGAAATGGTAGGTTCTGCTACCACCCCAGAGCCTGCCCGTGGCTCCTCATTTTCTGTAGCGTCATAAGTGGCTCCTCTTTCTGGGTTTCAAGGCTCAGCATCAGCACCATTCTCCTCTTCCTCCTCCTCCTCCTCCTCCTCATCAAAATACCATTTATTGAGCACTTCCCTTTTGTTCAATTACCTCACTTAATTCACACAAAATGCTGTGAGGCAGGAACTATTTGAGGAAACTGAGGCTCAGCAAGGTTCAGTGACTTGCCAGAGGTCACTGTTACTAGGTCATCACCTAGTAGGTGGCAGAGCCAGACTTTGAATCAAGGTCAGAGGGACTCGAGACTCTGCAAGGTAGCCTAGAAGTTAGGAGCACACACTGTGGAAACAGACTCGCTAGTTGTGTGGCTGAGGGCAACTCCGTGACTCAGTTTTCTCGTCTGTAAAATGGGAATGATGGTGATACGAGAACTAACTCATAAGATACTACTGAGGAGCAAATGAGGAACTATAAAATATATAAATGACAGATAATATTTTAGAACAAAAAGTCTTGCAATATTTGGGACATACTTATACTAAAAATTATTCTTTGTTTATCTGAAATTCTAATGGAACCAAACATCCTGTATTTTATCTGGCAGCCCTATGGAGGGGGCTCCCAGGCGGGCTTGACCCCTTGCCCAGCTCGTCTTGCAGGATTCTCTGCTCTAGTGGGGCTTGTTTCCTCCCTGGCCTCCCAGCCTCCCGGCTTCTGGTCCTGCACTTTCATGCCCCCAACTCTCTCCTCTCCTTTCCTCCCCTCCTGGCCTCAGGGCCTTTCCTTCCTTCCAGCCTCGGCGCCTTCCTCGGTCTTCCTGTGTCTTTCTCCCCCGGATACAGGCCGGTCCATCCGCTGCTCATTCAGGTGAGTGACTCCACTCTCTCTTAAATGGGCTCCACGAACCTATCAGACAGAGCTCTGTCTTCTGAGTCCGGAACACGTACAGGTTTCAGGAAATTCTTGCTTCGTGAGCAGTTACAGAAATGGAACCAGCTTCCTGAGGGAGCCACTTCTGTTTTCCTAGGATGGCGGGGGTTATGCTATCAAAGTAAACCAGAAAGTCTTGGTGTCTCCGGAGGACCCCAGTCAGCCCCCTTCCTCCGGCCTACGACTCTGTGTCACTTCTGCTTCCCACAGAGGGGAGTGGCTTGGGCAGAAGTTTGTTTTTTCTCAGCCAAGGAAGTAGCACCCAGGGCACCTCCCTTCAACTGCAATAAGGAAACGACAGCCCAGCCTGGAGACCTTTAGAACACAGCAGGAGGCGGGGCGCCCACAGAGATGCTCATCCCCCTTTGTCACACCTCATCTCAGGTGGCATCAGGCCTGCCTGGCTCCTTCCCCTGTTTCCCGGGCCAGGGTGAGTTCTTGGATGGACACCCTGCCCTCGATACTCTGCCCTTCCTGTGCTTGTCCTTGTCTTCCCCAGCCGGGTGTGGGCCCTTGTAGGCTGCATAACTAAAGCCATGTTCCCGAAGAGTGGACCTGAGTCACAATAGGGCTTGTTAGGACCCTCGTCACCAGCCCCATCCCTGGAGTTTCGGATGCATAAGTCTGGGCTGTGCTGAGAATGTGCATTTCTATCGAGTTCCCAGGTGATGCTGAGGCTGGAGCCCAGTGTCGCACTCTGAGTCAACAGGAGGTTGAGTTTCTGAGAGGCACTCTTGACCCTCAGCTTCCTGATCGGAAGACGAGGAATCCCAAACCAGGATGCAGTCCTCTGCATGCCCGTTTATCGTGGCTGGCATCCCTGTAGCATGAAGGATTGAGTATGGTCATGGCAGGCCCATTTGGTAATCCTGTCTGGGGAGGGCTTCAAGAGGCATGGCGTGGTGGTTATTAAGGGACACTTAAAGTTGGAAGGGCAAGTCTTTCCTGCAACATGTGTATCATCCAGTGCAGACACAAAGCGAGAAGTAGGGGTAACGATTAGTCACCTCTGATGTGATCACACCCCTCACTAGCGGGTTCTGCGGGTGCTGCCGGGAGCAGGTGGCTGCTGGCTCGTGAGTCGAGTCCCTTTCCAGGAATTGCCCTCCTTGTTCACCTACATCTGTTTATCCCTAAATCTGAGGAAGGTAGTGCAGAGGATAAATGCTTCTAGAAGTTAGAGGAGGGCTCTATCTTTAGGACCTGGTGTTCGCACAGAGGGGGAAGCAGATGGGGCAGTGACAGGGTCTGGCAGCCTTTCCCCGCCCTCTCTGCGCTGGCCCCTTGCTCCTGAGACCCGGGGAGCCCAAGGTTTGCAGCTTGCTCCCCCCCAAGACTTCACCGCGGTGCATCTGCTCACCCCGCTTCCACCCAGACTCCTGTTCCTTTCACACCCTTCCTTATACTAAGACTTAAGATATTACTGCTGAGAAGATACTCATCTCTCAGCCGTGACCTTTCGTTATCCCCATAAAAGCCACTCGGGTAGATACCATCTCCAAGAAAAGATAAAAAGAAAAGAACGTCTGGAAGAAAAACAACACTGACACTCTGCAGGGAATCTTGGAAGGCGTCCCCTGATAAGGTGCTATGAGCATTTATAAAAAGCAAAGAAGCCCTTTAAAGTTAAATGTGAGGTGCCCAAAGGGCTTCTAGATGTAAGGGTCATTGTCCTTGATAAGAATGACTTCTGGGTTGAACTGGGGGAGCTCCGTGAAGGCCATCAGGAAAACTAACCTCCGGGCACACAGTAGGCTTTGAACAGACACTGACTGAGTGAGGAAACATAGGCCAGGCTGAGCTGTCAGTCATCTCTTCACGAGTAACACTGATGATGTCAGCTAATTTTGAGACTAAAAATATTCCCACCGTGCTTCCATGAGGCCTTTGCAAGCAGTGGCCCCTGATGACTCCAGAGACCCCCCCCCGAGTCCTGCAGAATATGAAAGAGGAAGTCCATTTGGAAAGTGTACCTGAAAAGGAGTCCTCAAATACATCCCCCCCAAAGCTTTCCTAACCCTCCCGCCCATGGGCAGACTTAGCCTCCTCTCCCTTTGGACGGGCACTATCCCCCAGGGCCCCCTCCGAGGACCTGACACTGCTCCTGTAACCCTGCACTGCACTTACTTCTGGACAAGTCTCTCTGCTCCCCAGCCTGTGAGCTCCTCAGGGGCAGGGGCCATGTCTGTATTTACACCCATGACCACAGTACCTGGCACACTGCGGGGGGGGGGGGCCTTAATATTTATTGAGTGAACAAACAAATTACATATATTTGTTCCAGAAATAATCTAGCATGGGAAAGATAAGGCAATTCATTTTAGTTTGGATGAAACGATATTCTTCCAAAGTCCTTGAAGGTGATAAAAAGGAAACAAAGAAAAAGCAGAAATTGACGTTAGTGGCAGCACACAAAACAAGACTGATGAGAGCACTGGGGAGGAAAAGAAGATGTTCTCTGTGAATCTGGGTTCGTTTTATTCTCAGCTCCTTTTCTGGAAACCAGGGCTTTCTGTATCTTTTTTGACACAGTAGAGGACACGGTGTGCAGAGAACATAATGACTTTCTTTGTTTTGCTGTGAGGATGACCCCTACCCCAACCCCCAGTTCTTAGATTTTGTCTGATTCTCATCAATAGGCAAAAACTGACAAGTCAGTTCCCTTCGACGTTTTGGAGTTTCGTTCACAAAAAGAATTCAAAACATATAACGATAAAGTCAACTGATAAGTTTACAGTTCATGCTTAGGTAAGCCATGCTCTTATAGTTATTATATAAATAGAATGCTATGAACAAGTTGTACATAGTACATTTTAATGTTCCCAAATATCAACGTTTTTTCAGTCTTTAAGAGGGCATTTGTGTGTCTTTCCCATTAAATATATTTCTCTTTCCCCAAGTGTCCCTGTTCCCTTTATTTTTTTTTTACCAGAAACGGTTGTTTCATCATGTCTTCAACTTTTTGTAACAATCTATAACTCTACCCTCATAATTTCTTTAAAGAAAACCAAATAATTAAAGGAACATGCAAAGAGAAATTCTGGAAAATAAAAGCATAGCAGTTCAGATTTCCTGGGATTTGCTGTGTCCCAGGGACATTCTAAACACTTTATACTACTACCTCATTGACTCTTCACAACAGCCTCGTGAGGCAGGTGCTCTTAAACTCAGCCCCACCATGCACGTGGGAGTCTCGCCCAAGGTCACACTGGTGTTGGCTGGGGGGCAGACTCTGGTGTGTAACGCTCTGAGCCTGTGCTCTCAGCTCCCATAACGTCCTGCCTGCCTTCCGGGACCGAGATGAGAAAGAGGGGAAATGGGGGCTCTTGCTTAAGCCCTGTCAGTGAGAACTGAAACATGGTTACCACGGAAGATGGCTTTCTGGGTGCGATGAGCTTATCTGAGCTGAGGCTGCTAGGCTGTCTCCAGCCTCAGGGTCACCGGTGTTTAATGCACAGAAAAGGATCTGGTTTTCTGACGCTCTCCCGGTACTCTGTTGCTATCTTATTTCAGTGCTTTCTGTTGGATTCTCATCCAGAGTTTCTTCTACTTATGCTTGGTAGACACTTGAACTTCCCTCCCCCCTCCCCAGCCTCCCCCATTGCTCCCAGACAGAGAGCCACCGAAAGCAATTGAGAGGTCAGAGGTCAATGGCAGGAGTCAAAGGTCGCCGGCCTGGTCCCCTAAACAATGGTTGAGGGTCAGACAATTGAAAAGCGAAGGGTGATAAAAACTTTGGCGTCTGTGAACCAATTAATTAGACCCCCTGTCCCTGTGGAGTGAGTGCAGGACACCTCAGATCCAGTGTGGGCAGCACTAACGAAACGCTAAGGTGAAGCCATCACGGAGAGACAGAGCTTCCCAGAAAAAGACTTGGCTTCTCAGAGACCTTCTGTTATCTTAATTGTATCTTTCTTTCACGATTCCAACCAATATTCGTGGTCCACCTGGTGTGAGCAGGGCAGGAGGAGGAAGGGATGAGGGCATTTTATCTGTGGAGTCAGGAAACTCGGGGTGACCCTTTCTCCAGCGGGGTGTAGAGGGCGTCGCCTCAGCAGGGCTGAGCACCTGTGCCCTCTCAGATCTATTCTGCCCTCCTTTTATCCGGCATCCAACGTTTCAGACTAGACTCCCTGGCACGCCACAAGACACCCTCTCTACTTTCCTCTCCTGGAGGGAAAGTATTTTTGTTCTGGAAAGAGAGGCTTTGGGGCCTGCCAACTTAGGGCAATTCACACCTCAAAAGCTGATCAGGTTTGGGCTCTATATTCAAATTCCTTTCGTCCAAGCTCTTTAATCTCCCCAAGAAGGGACCTCCTCGTTCAGCAGCTCTATCTACCTGCTTGCAGCGATTTGCTTCCCCTGCGAGGAGTAAAGGGGATTCTCTGAGAATTTGTGCATGGTTCACTGGTTTCATTCAAAAGTGTTTACCGAGGGTGGCGCAGTGATTAAGAATCCGCCTGCCAATGCAGGGGACACGGGTTCGATCCCTGGTCCAGGAAGATCCCACGTGCCTTGGAGCAACTAAGCCTGTGCACCACAATTCCTGAGCCTGCAAGCCACAACTACTGAGCCCATGCACCACAACTACTGAAGCCCGCGTGCCTAGAGCCCATGCTCTGCAACAAGAGAAGCCACCGCAACGAGAAGCCCGCGCACCGCAAGGAAGAGTAGCCCCTGCTCACCACAACTAGAGAAAGCCCGTGCACAGCAACGAAGACCCAACGCAGCCAAAAATAAATAAATAAATTTAATTTTTAAGAAAAGTATTTACCGAGCTAATGATAATAGTAATATTCAT
Source organism: Balaenoptera physalus (assembly GCF_965194825.1). NCBI lineage: Eukaryota > Metazoa > Chordata > Mammalia > Artiodactyla > Balaenopteridae > Balaenoptera > Balaenoptera physalus. The sequence continues at coordinate 110,291,912 of NC_138887.1, read as the reverse complement.
AAACGTATTCATAAAGAGAGGAGGATTATACAGCAAAATGTAGGAGATTATGTGTGAACTGGTTATTTTCTTTGTATTTTTCTGTAGTGACAAAGTTTTCTGTGATAAACAGACTCATTTTAAAATCAGAAAACAAAAATGCTATTTTACACTATTATTGATCACGTAGATGAACAAAGCCCTCTTCATAGCATGATGCAGAGATAGACTTCTGCTTCTAGCCATAATGGAGCAACATAGATCAGATTTACCTTCTCACCTAAAACAATTTAAAAACCAGGCAAAATATATGAAGCAATATTTTTCAGCCATGGTACAACAGGCAGTGCAAGACAATAATACCTGAAAGAATAGAAACAAATGAGGAGCACCATGAAATTCCCCCAGATCACTACCTGGAGAGTTTCCATTTGCAGTAAAGGGAGGAGGACCCAAATGGAGCTCAATGGTGTCTTGAGTTGAGGAAGCCAACCTCAGAGTTTGGAGATGGTTAATTTCATGTGTCAGCGTGGCTAGGCCACAACACCCAGATATTTCTAGATGTTTCTATGAAGGCATTTGCAATGGGCTGAATATTTGTGTCCCTCCATATTCATGTGTTGAAGCCCTAATCCCCAATGTGATGGTATATGGAGGTGGGGCCTTTGGGAGGTGATTACATCATGAAGGTGGAGCCCTCCTGATGGGATTAGTGCCCTTATAAGAAGAGATGTGAGAGAGGTGATTTCTCTCTCTCTGCCATATGAGGCTACAGCAATAAGACATCCGTCTGCAAACCAGAAAGTAGGCTTTCACCAGAAACTGAATTGGCGAGAACCTTGATCTTGGACTTCCCAGCCTCCAGAACTGTGAGATGTAAATGTCTGTTGTTTAAGCTACCCAGTCTATGATATTTGAAATAGCACAAGCTGACAGTATTAAGGCAGTATTTTCTGGATGGGATTAATGTTTAAATGGGTAGACTTTGAGAAAGCAGATTGCTCTCCATAATGTGGGTGGTGGGCCTGACACAATCAGTTGACGGCCTTAAGAAAAAGACCAGTCTCTCCCAAGGAAGAGGGAATTCTGCCAGCAGACTGCCTTCAGGCTTGAGCTGCAACATCAACTCTTTCCTGGGTCTCCAGCCTGCCAGTGAACCTCACAGATTTTTAGCTTTGTCAAGATATATATATATAACGGCATATATATATATTGACATATATATATATTCATTTACTTATACATATATGAATATATATGACATATATATATTCATTCATTCATTCGTTTAGGGGATGATGGGGAGCCACTGAAGTTTCATGAGCAGGCCAGTGTGGATCCGTGAGGTACTTTAGGAAGATGCCTCAAGCTGACCTGGAGGAGTGAGAGGCTAAAGCTTTGGAGAAATTCTGGGGCTGGGGACTGCCAGAATCCAGGTGTGTGGTAGGAAGGAAGGAGGGGATGAGAGAGAGAGGGTCAGTGAGAGAAACATTTTTAAAGAAAGAATTCATAGGGCCTGGTAAAGACTCTTTTTTATTCATTTGACTGGGGGTGAGGGAGGCATTTCAGTGAAGTCCTCATGATGCAAACGGAATACCAGGGATTGGATAATGATGGATAATGAGGAAAGAGAGGCACCCAAGTTCTCATGGAAGAAGGGGATGGCTAGATCGGTTCCTAGAGGAGTGGCAGCTTGTTTAGAATTCCTCTGGCTTTGCTGTCATTTTCTCCAGGTCAGACACTTCTTGGGCAGTTACTGCCATCAGACCCTCTGCTAGGCAGTGCGCAAGGAAACCTGGGCTTGTAGGAAGGGAGAGAAAAGGGTTAATGGGGAGCAGGAGAGGAAGGAGGTACAAGCAAGGAATGGGGATAAGGCACCGAACAGGCTTGGCAAGAGGGAGGGCAGGGGTTACACAGTCATGGGTGGAGGGCTAGGCTGCGGCTTCTGAGTCCAGAAAAAGACAGAGGAAGTCTGGGAGAGGAAGGGAGTTCAGAGGGTGGACGAGGTGTGGCCTCCATCTGCCCTGTGGGTCGTGAGGGTCTCTAGCAAGACTTTTGCACCCTTCATCCAGGATGTTTAACCTTCTCCCTGGGGATGGTTTATCGCGTCTTAATCACTGCTCACTGGACTCCTGGCCGTGCTCTGCCTGTTCAACAAGTGCTCTGTGTTGTTCTCATGGCAGAGGGCGATTTTTGGCCCTCGGGTATCCCAGGGTACGAGGAAAAGGCATGTTTGAAGCTGGAAAGAATTCCTCACTCCAAAATTTTCCTTGGGACATGGAATTTAAACTTTTGTCACTGACAGGACTTTGCTTCTCATTTTCCTGAATGACTCAAATGTTTCCTTCAGACAATGGCAGAGTGTATCTTGCTTGAATCATTGGACTTCTGTTATTTTTGTAAGATGTGGGTGGGCAATATGACTCAGTATTTTTCCAAGAGATGTGAAAATTATATTGCCTATTTTGGATCATTTCATGCTGAGATCTGGAATCTTTTTCTTGAATTTCAAATCTTGGAGCTTGGGAAATTTTTGTTTCTGTTTTGCTTTTCAATCATTTCAGATCTTTCCCAGATAAAATGTTAAAGGAAAATGACTTAAATTTACTTAGCCATAATTCTAAGTTATGAAGTAAGTTTTGAATTATAACCTATTCTATATTTTTTAAATAAGAGATTTGCTAAATCTAGTGGTGTGTTTGCCATGTTGGTTGTGAAAAAAATTGGGGAATATGGGGTTAGTAGAGTTTTGAAGGTCATCTAATTCAAAACCTTATCTGGTGTGTGACTACCCTCTGACTAGTTTTCCAGCTTCTGCTCGGGCACCTCTCTCTGACAATTGAGTTCTATTTGAGTGCATCAGGTGATGGAGAGCTCTTTGGGTACTAGGCAGAACCACTTCTGCACAGCACTTGCACACAAAACTAAAACCCGCTTCCCTGTAGCTTCCAAACACTGGCCCTAGTTCTGATCCCTATTCTCTATGGATCTCTATTGAATAATTCTGTAACAGTGTGATAGATTTTGAAATGCTTACTGCTGTATTTTCCTTCTTGATAAGTCAGGTCCTTTAGCAGTCTTTTTATTATTAATGCTGGGATAAGACTCGGAGGCTTAGTGTCTCCAGGGAGGATAGTATTATGGGATGAATTGTGTTCCCCCTCCAATTCAGCTGTTGAAGTCCTAACCCCCAGTACCTCAGAATGTGACTGTATTTAAAGATAAAATCTTTAAAGAGACGATTAAGCTCAAATGAGGTCTTTAGAGTCTGCCCTAATCCAGTCTTACTGGTGTCCTTATAAGAAGAGGAAATTTTGGACACATAGAGAGGCACCAGGAGCATGAGAGCACAGAGGGACAGCCATGTGAAGAGGCAAGAGGATGGTTGTCTTCAAGCCAAGGAAAGAGGCCTCAGAAGAAAACAATCCTGCCAACACCTTGATCTTGGACTTTTAGCCTCCAGAACCATGAGAAAATGATTTCCACTGTTTACAGTTCCCAGTCTATGGCATTTTGTTGCAGCAGTCGTAGCAAATTAATACAGATGTGGCAACTAAGAATAAGAAATACATGCCACAAGGGCAGTTGCTTTCAGATAGAAAGAGTGGAGAGGAAATGCAAAGTCCTTCCAGAGTATGTGCACGAGAGCCACTGGGCAGCCCTAGAAAAGAGCATGGAGAATGTGTCTGGTGCCAGGGCTCTCGATGTCCCCACACCCCACTTGCCTCCAGCCCTGAATTTGGCCCTGGGCGGGAGCCATTGTTGGCAGCAGAAACATCTAGAAAGTTCTGGAGCAGAGGCAGATTTACCATGAAGCTAATGGAGCTCACATTTCAGGGCCCTTAACTTTTTGGAGCTTCCTCCAATGCCTGAGGAGGTGCCCTAGCAAAGTATCCACATAATCTTGTTTTTTAAAAATTTGCAAAAGATATTTTAACTGCAATTGGTTAAAACCACTGCCTCTTTGCACTCCAACTCCTTCTCCATCACACTTCTCCGCCTGTTGAGTGATGGGAGAGTGGCCACAGCTAAGGGAAATTTGAGTTGGGGTTTCATTTTTTTGTTTTTGTGGAACACAGGCACATAGGTTGTAGTCAGATCTGGCTAGCTGTCCTGGGGTAGGAATGGCTACCAGGTGGTGGTGTACTAGTAAATGTTTAGCAACTGGATTTGTAAAGTTTGCCGATTTCTATGGTGTAAATACTCCCACTGTGGCCCATTTCAAGCTGTCAATGTGACATCACTGTAAGTGGAGTTAGGAAGAGTATACACCATTAGGTAGTTTTGCATCATACGGATTCAATAGATGTAAACAACCTTAAGAGCATAGTAATGGTAAAACGTAGTGAGATAATTGGAAAATGATGAGTTTTGAGTATATATTATCTTTGTTTTTAGTATTATTTATTTAATTGGAAGTTTATATTATTTAATTTTTAATAATGTCTCTGTTTAACAACTGACTCACCAAATTCCTGAAAACCTACCAATGTACTCCTGTGAGCCACAATGAACCAGCTTCATCACACGACTGTGAACCAGGTACACTCCCACTGCCCACTTTGTTGATTCACCATGTTTCATGTCAGGAAGATGCAGGGTTAGAATTAGTAATTTGATATGAAACATGAATAAAGGAGGAGAAACTAGGTTTTTAAATGTATGGAGCAAGAAGCTAGTCTGGAAAATTCTTTCACTCATCAGGCATATAAATTTGTACACAGACGATTTGGTTCTCATCAATGCCTAGTTGAAGTGATAGTTCTTGCCTGTCAAGAATATGCTTGATAATGCAGTTTACAGAATTATAAATGCCCCATATAGTTAAAAGGAAATTTTGATGGTGTATTAGCTCCTATCCCCTTTCCTCTCTCATATTCTCCCCCATACAACACTCCCTTTTGCTTTCTCCACTCCAGCCACTCTGGTCTCCTTGCTGTTCCTGGAACTTACAGGGTATATTCCTGCCCCAGGACCTTTGTACTAGCTCTTCTGTCTGGAATGCTTTCCCCAGGTAGCCAGATGACCAGTCCCTCATCACTTTCACGTCTTAGTCATTTAGTCACTTTCTCATGAGGCCTTCCCTCAATCTAAAACTACCACTCAGTTAACCCCTTGGCCTTTCCTTAATTGAAGTTTATTTAGACCTTATCACCTAGGATGTCAGCTTCCTACACTATAGGATGCAAGTTCCATGAGGACAGTTACTTGTTTTGTTTTACTTTTAAAGTTCACTGCTGCACCCCTGGCTCCTAGAAGAGGGTCTGGGACATGGTGGTAATGAGTTCCCGTGATCTACCAGTCTAGTAACCAGGAAAGAGAGAGAAGTTCAAGCCATAATGGCTCCGACTGATCCCTCTCTCTCTCATTTCCTTTTTTTTTTTTGCTTAACTGACTTGTAATTATAGAAACAATGCATGCACATAGCAAAATTAGAACGATCCAGAAAAGTATAAAATAAAAGTATAAGATGGAAAATAAACATCACATTCCCTTCCCCAAACGGATCCCTCAGACTCACTCCTTAGAAGCCCCCCCATTGTCAAGATTTTCTGTTTTATGGTGGTTATTATAGAACCCCAAATAATTTGTTTATGACTTTCTTTCTTGATTCATCAATGTAGAAAGTATCTACTAATTCCTTGCTGTGCAAATGAAGAATTTAACACATCTATAATGCTGCCTACTTTCTCTAACCAGTTTTTATTAGATATGTTATTTCAGTTCTTTAGTTCTTCTGTGGGATATCTTACAACTTCACATAAAATACTAAAACCTTTATTTCTGGGTTTATCAAATTCAGGCAGATCCTATTGACTCTCTGCTGATAGATGAAGAAATTTGCACACTTTCATTTCCTTTCTTTTCTCATCTGTCTCTCATTTCTTTATTAGACTTTTTTTTTTACATTATCAAGATTTAAAATATTTACATTCTGTGACCATAGGTAAAGTTTTCTGTGTTTTGACTATAGATTGATTCTAAAAATAAAAACCATTTAAAAAGCCATTACAATATTATAATTATTTAAATTATTCATCACTGAACCAACAATGATTGGCTCTGTAGGGAAGGAATGTAATCCAATGTCATTAAATCTTTGAAGCTTAAAGAAAAATCATTTATGCATCGATGCCTAATGTATCCCCTATTTTTTAAACTTCCTTTACTTCTAGGTCATTCTCAGCTAACACTGTTTCTGGTATTTCAAGCCACTGTATTTCTTGGAGTCCTTGGTTTGTTTTTCTGGAAGCTCTGGGGTTTTTATTTTTTTGTTGTTGTTTTTTGTTTGTTTGTTTTTGAAAACTACTCAGATACTTTTTTCACATAGGGTAGGTGTCAAATTTTCTAAATTCTTACAAGTCCAAAAACATCTGTTTGCACTTCTACTTAATTGACAGTTTGGCTGAGTATAGGATTTTAGGTTCAAAGTCTTTGCATCTCAGAACCTGGAAGCAGGGCTGCCTTCACTGGCATGAGACCTGTCCACCCCAAGAAAGAGAGTGGCATGAAATACAACAAGCATTGGAAGCCGAGAATGGCCTGAAAATAAAGGAAGCACAGATTAATGAGGCCCTGTGCTTAAAAGGGCCCTCGTTTGGTTTAAGTCTCTGCTGTCACCATCTTGAAATTCTTAATAATTTTTTATGGAATGCCACATTTTCATTTTCTCTGAGCCCTGCAAATTATGATGCCGGACCCACTTAGAAGACATTCAAGCATCTAGCCATGTTGATAAGTGTGAAGTCAGACTGATTCTTATTCTTTGGCAGGTAACATGCTTTCTCTTTCTGGAAACTTTGAATATAAATACATACATACATAAATTTTAATCTTAATTTTATTCTGGATTTTCACCAAGGGACACCTCCCTGTGGGTCTCATTACAACTGTTTTGCTTTGGCATTCAGTGGGCCCTTTTAATCTGAAATCATTCATTTCATTCCTAAGCTTAGGGGATTTTCTCCTTATTGTTTCTTTGATTTTTTTCCCCCCTCTTTGTTTTTTTTCCTTGCAGAACTTCCATTTGATAAATATTGGACTTTCTTCATCTTCTATGTCTCAATTTCCCTCACATATCTCCTATTTGCTTGTCTTTTTTGCATTATGTTCTGGGAGATGTCCTTAGGTTTATCTTCCAGATCACTAATTTGGCCTTTAGCTTTGTTCATTCATTATTTCACTCCTTCACTTTTTTTTTTTTTACTCTAGTAGTCATAATTTTTAGGTTCCTCAAACTCTGTGAGGAATTCTGAAGGAGCTATGAAGGCTCCTTTTTCATAGCAGCTTGCTCTTTTTTCTTGAAATTTGCTCTCAACTTTCTCTGAGGCTACTCATTAGAATGAAGAAAAAGGTGTATTTCTCTTGTGTTCCTGAATTATGCTTCCTCTAGGGTGAGTTGTTGTTTCTTTGTGTGTTTGTTTTCCACATTAGTCCTTCTCTTTTAGGCCGTTGATTTTCCTCACATGCCTTTTTGTCCCTTCACATTTATAATACACATTTCTCTTTATTATGATTTGGGCTTTTTCTGCAATTTATCCACATGGTTCTTCCTTGAACGGGAGCCCTTACTGTGAGTTTTAGGTGGGCCAGGAAGTGTTTACAGGCATTCAGATCAGGTCTGTATCAGGCCTGCAGGTTGGGGAACTTCTCAATTAGCAAAGGAAGAAGGGCTTTATTCTGGGAAAATAGAAGCTCAGTGTATTTCTATCCTTATCCTTTACTCCTTCTTCTCTTTCTTCTTTTTCCTGGCATCTGTTGTGGAGGCCTGGAGTTACCTAAGCTCTGCTGCATTTCTCTCCCAGCCCTCAGTACCCTCATTAGGAGCCCTCCTCAGGCATGCTGCCCACTTTCTTTAGAGAGCAGTCTAGCTTCCACCTAGATCAGGGGTTCTCAGTGTGGTCCCAGACCAGCAGCGGCCTAAACATCACCTGGGAACTTGTTAGAAATGCAAATTCTCTGCCCCACCCTAGACCTACTGAAACTCTGGGAGGTGAGGCTCAGCAATCTGGGTTTTCACAAGCCTGAAAACAAGGCCAGTAGTCTGACAACTGTTGGCCTAGGGCAAAGCTGCTGCTGCCAGCCACTCTGTTTCTGAGGAGGAGAGGGGAGGGTACACCTGTTCCAGGTGGTTCAGAAGTTCTTTAATGAGTTATCCTGATGATTGTCCCATGGCTCACTCCTTGTCTTTAAATATATTGACTGGAGCTTGAAGCTTCTCTGAAGCTTTCTTGGGAAGATCCACAATTACTTCGGGTGCGGTTCCCCTTTCCCTTTTTCAGTCAATCAAATCCCACCTGCTTTTAAAAAGTTAACAATTTTTTCATAATAATACAAGGGTATAAGTGATAAATCAAATAGTACGAAATGACTTACAGTGAAAAAAGCAGTCCTCTGCTGTCATTGCTACACCTTTGCTCCCCACCTCCATGCCACCCAGGCCCATTCTCTACTGGCAACTACTTTGAACTCTTTTAACCACTTTTCTGTTATTTAACTCCATATTTCTAAATAAAATACTTATATGGCTATTTATCAATTTTGGACATTACCTATTGACTTCCTGTTATTGTTATTGAGGATTTAACTCTTTCAATCCATCCTCTCCCTCTTCTATTCTTTCCATCTTCTAAGTACAGTTATATTACAATTTTAAAAGATCAATAATCAGAGTTTAAATAGGATTCACTCTAGAACCCCATAGTGTACTCTGATTGTTTCCTTTCTCTTACAACTTTAGTTTGTCCTAAAGTTAAAACCAACTTGGTAATTCCCCTGTGGTCCAGTGGTTGGGATTCCGCGCTTTCACTGCTGAGGTCCCGGGTGCAATTGCTGGTCGGGGAACTAGTATCCTACAAGCTGCGTAGAGCAGCCAAAAAAAAAAAAAAAAAATAAAAATAAATAAATAAATAAATAAACTTGTTTTTAAATTTGCTTATTTTCTAAGTGCTTATTCATTCATTTTAATTGGCCCCAATGAGCCAATATGTCTGTCATCAGTTTTTTTTTTCTAATGTTAAAAAGATCATTTCAAGCAATCTGTCAGTTTCATTATTTTTTAGTCCCTGGAAACCTTCCTCTTGTCTTCCTGTCCTTCTGTCCTCGTTTCTCATCTGACAGATTGCTCTCCTGGCCTTCTGCTTGGTTACAATCCTGGGATTTCCCTTTACCATTCTCCCGGTCTCATGAATCTTAGCAGGAAGTACTTAAGCAGCTCAGCAACAAGTCATCCTTCCTTGAATTGTATTTCTAATTCCTGGCCTCTGTCCTAGTCCCTGTCACAACTCATGCTTTTGATACATCCAAGATCACATAGGCCTAGTACCTGACTTTCTTCCTGCCAGTCTCTTTGCCCAGAGAAGGTCACCCAACTCCTAAACTCCAGTCCCAAGACAGGAGCCCTCATAGCTGCTCACAGACTTCCTTGATGCCAATGGGTGCCTTTGATTTTTAAGTTTATTATCCTTCGGATTCCATATCACTGGGCCATCTTCAGCATACAGAGGAAAGAGACTGTGAAGTCATAGGGACCTGGGGTCAAACCTCACCTGCTCCTCTTGCTAGCAGCAGAGCCTTAGCAATTGTCTTATTTTCCACATTGGAAAAGTCCAAGGATCAAAATACTACTCTCATTAAGATTGTTTTAAACGTATATAAATACTAGCTCTAGATTCCCTTCTCTGCTACCTTGTCTCTCTGGTCCTACCACCAACAGCTGTCTTTGCATTGTCATCTGGTTTTCCCATTTCCAGTGGATAAACTGATCCTTCGTGCATCTGCACCTGGATCTGTGTCTCTAGAACCACCTGCCTCCGCCTCTCCTGTACTTTGATACTTCCCTTTGGCCCACTCAATAAGCTAAATCTAGTTTCAAATAGAGAACCTTTCTAATCTTCCCATGCTGCTACAAATAAGTGGGTCAAATCCATACATAGTTCCACATACCATTTTTTTTTTTTTGGCAGAGACTATTTTCTAGCTCCAAAGACATCTTCTGATAGGAGATGAAAATTAAATAGATGTTGAGAATTTTGCTTTATCATCTGTCAATATTACGCCATCCGCCCCTACCATCATGCCTACACCTTCCTTGTTCTTTTTCTCACTCTAAATATAGATTAAAGAGTCCTTTTAGTTGTCCTGAATTTATTTTGGCAAGGCCCAGCTCATCCTAGGCTTTGGTCTTCCTCACAGCTTTTATACAAATCTGTGCTGAAATTCTGTGTTTGTTCTTGACTGAATGTTCTTTTCACCAGGTCCTTTGAAAATCTTGGATTTTCAGGGCTGCCTGTGTACCACATGGTTAACTCTTTGCTCACTATTTTTTTACTCTTGGAAATTATAAGTTTCTGAAAACAGGAACCATTTATACATTTCTTTGATTTTCTTCATGGCATCCAGTATACTGCCTTATATGAAACAGACCTCAGTAAAATCTTATTAACCAAACTTACTTTTGTTAATGCAGGTAATTCTTTTCTAAGGTAATTCTTTTTAGTATTTTTGTTAAAAATCATCTTTAAAGCTATTTTTTCCTCCTATTTTTTCCTCAAACATAAGAGAATATAAGCTTCTTTCCCATGACTGGCCCTGAATATTCAGGCTGACTATACATTAATTCCTATTTTTAAGTACTTAAGGAAAAGACAGCCGGGAATTCTAAACCCTATCTCTAATACTATGAAGAAAGTTATTTAGTAGTATTTTGTAGCTTTTGTGCAATTAGAAAACAAAACTAAAACTTAAAACCCATTTTGGTTTTAATGTTAATTTCTTAATTACAACCTATAAAAGAATAAATATGTGAGGCAATAAAATTAAGAGGCAGGACTCACAATTTAATTAAATCTACAGACTTAATAGGTTGTAAATTAGTTATCCATAGGCAAAAGATTTATAAGTCATATATGAAGAATTCAAAGACAGTGGACAATATCCAAACTTATTACATATATATTCATGCTGCAATTTTCAGGTCACAAAAGAATTACTTGTCATTTGGGTTCAATTTGAAAGAGATTCTTTGCATTTTAAAAATATTTGTTTCTTGGTCATTAGGAGTGACTGCTAATTGCATCAATCAGAAACAAGGAGGAATCACCCCTGAAATAAGAATGCAAACAAAATTTATTAAGAAGTTGTCCCCTGGGGAATTCCCTGGTGGTCCAGTGGTTAGGATTTGGTGCTTTCACTGCGGAGGGTGCGGGTTCAATCCCTGGTTGGGGAACTAAGATCCTGCAGACCGTGTGGCATGGCCAAAAAAAAAAAAAAAAGAACTTGTCCATAATTCTCTATTTATCAAATTTTTCTATTTACTAAATTTTTCTTTATACTTATAGTATTGCTACACACACCACCTTGAATGCTTAATAAATGTTTGGTGTTGTTGTTATACAAGAAATTTTTGCCACTGCCTCTCATTCAGTCCCCTTTAAAGATACACACCCCAGCCTCATTACTAGTAAGTACTACCTTGATTATTTGGTTTGCTTCTTATAACCTGAAAAACCAAAAACATGTATATAAATATATACACCTCCCACTTCTACTTGAGGTGGGAATGAAACTTCTTTATACTGCTTGGAAAGTAAAATTTTTACTATTTCATAAATAAGGATAGTGAAGGACATAGAATTTCTTTCAATATTTGTCTGTCCTTTTGGACTAAACATTCCCTGATCAACCCCAGTCCAGATTAGATGTCCTTCCTATGTGCTGCCACAGCTCTTTGTGTTTTTCTCCATCAAAACTCTTAACATATTATGTTACAATTTTATATTTACTTGTTTATCTCTTTTATGGTAAGAGCCCACTGAGGACAGGGGATGTGTCTTTTATTCTTGTGTTCTTAGCAACTACCAGATGTATGGAGTAGGCACTCAATAATAAATGAATGGATGAATAAATACTTGAAAATTTTGCCAACCTCTTGGGCTAATAACAGGTACACAATACACACAGACCCAGACATGCATAATTTTCCAGACTGAATCAGTATTAATAACATGTTGCTCACCCCACCAGGCGCATCTTCTCCAACTGCATCGAAGTACCAAAGAACTCAGAATGGGAAACCATGATCTAGTGTCCTCTGTAACTGTTTTTTAGTAAATGGGTTGGTAATTGAAACATGGAGATTTTGTAGGTAATGTACACAAGAGCTTTTTGATAGACCAAAATAATAACAAATCCAAAGCATTTGTGATTATGGGATAGCTCTAAGCTCTAGGCCCCTGAAAGAACAGTTTTAAATTTACAGAAAAATTGAGAAGATAATATAGAATTCCCATACGCAGGTACCAAGTTTCCCCTATTATTAACATCCTCCACTTGTCCAATACATTTGCTACAATTAACAAACTGATATTGATGCATTATAATTAACTAAAGCTCATGGTTTATTCATATTTCCTTAGTTTTAACCTAATGTCCTTTTTCTTTTCCAGGATCCCATCTAGCACACTACATTTAATTGTCATGTTTCCTTAGGCTCCTCTTGGCTGTGACAGTTTCTCAGGCTTTTCTTGTTTTTCATGACCTTGACAGTTTTGGGGAGTACCGCTCAGGTATTTTGTAGAATGCTTCTCTATTGGAATTTGCCTGATGTTTTTCCTCATGGTTAGAATGGGGCACAGGTGGAGCTTTTCTTTTTTTTAAATATTTATTTATTTATTTGGTTGCACCGGGTCTTAGTTATGGAAGGCAGACTCTTTATTTGTGGCTCACGGGCTCCTTAGTTGCAGCAGGCGGGCTCCTTAGTTGCGGCAGGCGGGCTCCTTAGTTGTGGCATGCAAACTCAGTTGCGGCATGCATGTGGGATCTAGTTCCCTGACCAGGGATCGAACCCGGGCCCCCTGCATTGGGAGCGCAGAGTCTTATCCACTGTGCCACTGGGGAAGTCCCACGGGTGGAGGTTTTTGTATGGAGACTGGTCTAACAGAGTAACATCATCTCTCATTAGACAAGGGGTGGAGTGGTGGGGACACAGCATTAGGAGCATTTAGGAAACTTTCTCTGTAAAAAGTGCCCCTCCCTATTCCTCTTTAGCAGGGTCAAATTCTACCTCTTATTTCATAACCCCTTGGGTTGTGAAGCTTAAACAAAATAATAGTCCCATAGCACTTTGATTTATGAAAGACAGGTATAACTCTAGAAGATATTATCCACTACAAAAATATCATTTATTTAACTTCAGAACAGACTCAGGAAAGGTTAGACTTTTAAACTTATGGAAAAGTACAAAAATACAGAAAAGCTGAAAGGCTAGTACCACGAACACTCATATACACGTCATTACCTAGATTCAGCAATTGTTAATATTATTATATTTGCTTCATTCATCTCCATCTTTCTTTTCCTCTTTTTTTTTTTTTTGCTGAGCCTTTCGAAGCAAATGCTGACATCATAATGCTTTACCTTTCAAGCCTTAGCATGTGTCTCCTAAAAATAAGGACATTCTTTTACAAAACCACAATACTGTAACACAGCAAAGAAAATTAATGTATACTTAATGTCATCTAATACCCAGGTTGTATTAAGATGTCCCCAATTATCCCCCAAACTGTATTTTCTAGATTTTTTTGAATCAGGATCAGAGTTCATAAATTATATTTAGTTATTTTCTTTTCTTTTTATTGACGTATAGTTGGTTTACAATGTTGTGTACAGCAGGTGTACAGCAAAGTGATTCAGATATATGTATATATATATTGTTTCTCAGATTCTTTTCCTCTATAGGTTATTATAAAATATTGAGGATAGTTCCCTGATCTATACAGTAGGTCCTTGTTGGTTATCTATTTTATATACAGTAGTGTGTATCTGTTAATCCCAACCTCCTAATTTATCCCTTCTCCTTTGATAACCATAAGTTTGTTTTCTATGCCTGTGGTCTATTTCTGTTTTGTAAGTAAGTTCATCTGTATCTTTTTTTTTTTAGATTCCACATATAAAGCGATATCATATGATATTTGTCTTTCTCTGTCTGGCTTACTTCACTTAGTATAATAATCTCTAGGTCCATCCATGTTGCTGCAATGGCATTATTTCATTCTTTCTTATGGCTGAGTAATATTTCCTTTATCTATCATCCATCATCTATCTACCTATCTATTTATATTTGGTTATTTTCTTAAGACTTTTATCTAAAGCAGTGTCCCTCCTCTCTCCTGTTCCCCTCCCTTTTTCCTTTGTTTTTGTTTTTAAATTTTTTTACTTTATTTTTGGCTGTGTTGGGTCTTCGGTACTGCGCGCGGTTTTTTTTTCTGTAGTTGCGGTGAGCAGGGGCTATTCTTCGTTGCCGTGCGCGGGCTTCTCATGGCGGTGGCTTCTCTTGTTGCGGAGCACGGGCTCTAGGTGCGCGGGCTTCGGTAATTGTGGCACATGGGCTTAGTAGTTGTGGCTCGCAGGCTCTAGAGCGCAGGCTCAGTAGTTGGGGCGCACGGGCTTAGCTGCTCCGCGGCATGTGGGATCTTCCCGGACCAGGGCTCGAACCCGTGTCCTCTGCATTGGCAGGCGGATTCTCAACCACTGAGGCACCAGGGATGCGCTTCCCCTCCCATTTTCTTAATGACACCTTATTAAAGAGACTAAGCCAGTTGTCTTGTGGAAGGTTTCACATATTGGATGGGTCTTAATTCCCTGTGGTATCTTGCAACTTGCTGCTCTATCTCCTGAATTTCCTGTAAACTGGAAGTTAAGTCTAATGGCTTAACTACATTCAGGTTAAACATTTTTAGCAAGAATACCTCATAAGTGAAGCTGTGTACTTTATACTGTATCCCTTCAGAAGGTATGTAATGTCAGGCTACATTTTTGATTTGCTTTCCTTACTAATGTCACTTATCTGCTTTGCCTTCATTTATACCACTTTCTCATCACTGTTTTATTCTTAAATTTGCACGTCGATTGAATATGTTCAACATGTTGACAGTTTCCTTTAATAACTTCTTAAACTGGGCCATCAGTTTAGAATTTACCCCAGCTCCTGGGGCAGAAGCAAAGAAAATCAGGCTGACTGTCAACACAGCTGCCGAGCTTTGTGTGCTGGGGTCCTGCCTTCTCTCCTGGGACCCTGTGCTCCTTCCTCCCAGCACCAACCATACACTTCCTCTTCAAGATCTAGTCTCCTTGGGTGATGTTTTCTCTTTTTTCTTTTTAAATTTATTTATTTATTTATTTTTGGCTGTGTTGGGTCTTCGTTGCTGTGCACGGGCTTTCTCTAGTTGTGGCGAGCGGGGTCCACTCTTCGTTGTGGTGCGCGGGCTTCTCCTTGCAGTGGTTTCTCTTGTTGCGGAGCATGGGCTCTAGGTGCGCGGGCTTCAGTAGTTGCGGCAGGAGGGCTCAGTAGTTGTGCCTCTTGGGCTCTAGAGCACAGGCTCAGTAGTTGTGGCGCATGGGCTTGGTTGCTCCTCCACGGCATGTGGGATCTTCCTGGACCAGGGCTTGAACCAGTGTCCCCTGAACTGGCAGGCGGGTTCTTTTTTTTTTTTAACATCTTTATTGGAGTATAATTGCTTTACAATGGTGTGTTAGTTTCTGCTTTATAACAAAGCGAATCAGCTATACATATACATATATCCCCATATCTCCTCCCTCTTGCGTCTCCCTCCCTCCCACCCTCCTTTTCCCACCCCTCTAGGTGGTCACAAAGCACTGAGCTGATCTCCCTGTGCTATGTGGCTGCTTCCTACTAGCTATCTATTTTACATTTGGTAGTATATATAAGTCCATGCCACTCTCTCACTTCGTCCCCGCTTACCCTTCCCCCTCCCCGTGTCCTCAAGTCCATTCTCTATGTCTGCATCTTTATTCCTGTCCTGGCAGGTGGATTCTTAACCACTGTGTCACCAGGGAAGTCATGAACAGTGTTTTGAAGAAAAAGGAAGGAGAGGGAATACTGAGGAAGGGAATAGCAGACGTGGTCTTGGAGATAGACCAGTATTGGTAGTAGTGGGAAGCAGAGTTGTTAGGCTGGAGCAAACATTTCTTTTTAGAGAAATGAGGGTTTATGGACAAGTGGAGTGTTAAAAACAATCCACAGAGTGACTTCGATTTGATATGAAAATTAAGTAAGATGTATGGTAGGTACCAGAGTACCTGCAAAGGAGAAAGGCAGAGGGATCCCCACAGTCGTTGCCAACCAATGCTGACGTGGAGCTGGGTGTCTCTCCTCAAGATTTTTTTTTTTTAATTTTTTATTGGAGTATAGTTGATTTACATTGTTGTGTTAGTTTCAGGTGTACAGCAAAGTGAATCAGTTATACATATATATATATATATCCACTCTCTTTTTAGATTCTTTTCCCATATAGGCCATAACAGAGTACTGAGTAGAGTTCCCTGTGCTATACAGTAGGTTCTTATTAGTTATCTATTTTATATATAGTAGTGTGTATATGTCAATCCCAATCTCCTAATTTATCCCTCCCTCAGGATATTTTCTTTCTGAAATTCTCTTTCCCCTTTTTGTAATAATACTCTCCTAGTCTTCCCTCCTAACTTTCTAGGTGCTCTTCGGTCTTATTATTATTAATAAACAAGTAAAATAATTACTCATAATTATAGCTAATAGCTATATGGGTTACTATGTACTAAGAATTGTGACCTGCATTTTGTTATCTCATTTAATGCATCTAACTGTGTGAGGTAGATATTCTTATCACCCCTTAAAATGAGAAAACTAAAACCCAATAGTTAGTAAGTTGTCACAGAGATAGTAGATTGTGGAATTCAAACACATGCTCTTAATTACTAGGCATGGAGATTGTCACTAAAATTTTGGCATTATTCAGAGTTCCAGCCTTCATTCTTTTCTTCTCAAGGTCAAATCTTTGTGTTTACAATTTTCTAACCTTTCCTTACAGATTTGTATGCCTTATGGTGTTCTTATTCTTGCTGATTTTTTGATGTGCCTTTGAAACTAGCTGTGTTTCCAAACTGGAGACTCAACTAAGTGGACCAGGCAAAAATACACAGAAGTGATGCTAGTATCCTCACTGGATCCTATCAGGTGGTGCATGATTCTGATTTGTCCCATTACTGATGGCCCTTGATCGCTTGATTAAGATGGTGCTTGCCAGACTTCTCCACTGTAAAGTTACTTTAATTCTCTTTGTAATTAGTAAGAATTTTGTGGGGAGATACTTTGAAACTTTGTAAATATTCCAATCCTTTTCAAACTTTCAATTTATGTTATTTACATCTGTATGGTTTTCTATGTTATTCAATGTGTTTAAATACATTATTATTTTTTATTTTGTCCCAGATTTGGGACACAAGTTGGCCTGTGTCCTTTTGACATGCCCCATTATTCTTTGCATATGCCCTTTTTTTCTGGCACAATTAGGGGCTCTAGTCTCATCCTGTACTTCTCTTCTCCAGTCCTGGAATCAGCCGTTTTGCCAAGAAGAAAAATGAAGAGGAGAATGGTGTTTACAAGGCAAGATCTGGGCTAGATATACTCATCATTTTGTTGTGCCCCAGACCCTCTCAGTGGACAGAGTGTGCATGTACTTATATACCTATATTTATTTCTATAAATAGAAATAGATTGATACCTCCATTACCAGTTCACTACCGAAAGATTCATTCTAGTTTTCTTTCCATATTTGTAACCTGTTCCTCAACAGTGAGGAATTGGCTCCCATTTTCCTTAATATATTTACTTACTGGATCAATCCTCTTGTTCATAACCAATCTCCCATCACCACTGCTGCCTCCTCCTCTGCTTGGCTACCCTCCTCACTCCACCCATGGTGACATCCCAGGGCCAGGCGGCCCTTCCAGCATTGAGAACACCTCCTACCCAGCCACGTCCCTGTGTGGATACCCTTCTCACCCCAGCTCCAACATGATAGCTTTCACTGCCTGCCCTTCTGTGACAACACACATCCTCTACAGTGTACTTTTAAAAATACATGATCTCTTCTGCTTATGATAAAGCCTCTGTGAGGTAGTTAAGGAATATATTATCTATAATTTTTCTTTGAGGATATCTTCAAGGATCTAATTCAAGAGAAATGGAGTGACTTGCCCAAGGTCACACAGCTTCTACAAAGCAGGGTCTGAATGTAAGGCTCTTTTCACTACCTGAATCCAGGATGCCTCTAAACATATGCCAGAGTTACAGTAACTTTTCTCTTTTCACCAGTAGAAATATGTTTCGAACTCATTCCCTCTGTGGTCAACTCTGACCTCTAGGTGTTTCTTTTCCTGCAAAATATGTGACAAGCAATGGTGTGGTAGAAAAAGGACTGGTTGTAGAACCAAGACACTTAAAAACTTTAGCTCAAGCCCAGATCTGAGATTTTAGGCAAGTTAATTGCTTTCCTCAATTATAAAAAGGCTAGACTAGATCAGTGGTTCTCTGCCTGGACCTGAATGAGACGGGAGCTATAGGGATTTTACCAACGATAGAAATGCCTGCGAAATTTAGCTACAAATATCTGATTCCATAATTCCTATATATATGCATGTATATATATATAATTTTATTGAAGTATAGTTGATTTACAATGTTCTGTGATTCCATAATTCTTAACATCCCTTCCAATTCGCGTAATTATGATAACAAGGCAATCTATTTTTATTCGATATGTGTTAGCTGTTTTTATTCTTATCAATCTCATCTTTCATTCAAATATATTTTATTAGTGGCCTAATTATGTGCCAAGTACCGTATTATCTGGTTTTTGTAGTAGTCCCTTTCCGAGGTGTCACTGTCATTTAGAATTTTATCCTTATCTTCCAAACTGGTAACTTGAAAATATTCGCATCTAAGTCGTGTTGTTTATAAACATGCCGGGTTCCTCTCCGGTCCTTTCTCCACCCACATTTCAAGGCTGGTCCCTCTCGGCTCACAGCCATTAAATGAATTCCTCTTGGGAACAACCTCCTTCACCCACCAGTGGTTCCATCAACACTAATTTCCTGGCCGGTCGGTGGGAATTCGGGTGGGACGTTTTGGAAGTTTGAATGACTCCCCAGCACACTCCTGCCCCACAGCAGGGCATAACCTGCTCGCTGTGCTGTTAATCCTCGGCTCGGACCCACGGAGGTCGCGGGGCGGCTGCTAATTGATTTAAGATTCTCCCCGGGTCGGGAGGTGGCCCTGGCGGGGCTCTAATTTCCTCGGTTCGCAGACCCAGAGCACACACGCAGCGTGCGCCGCTTTTCACTGCGCAGGAACTTCCCCGGCCTCTGCGTTCACTCAGAAACGCCGGAGCCGGCTGCTCGCACGCGCCCGCTGTCCCCCTCCCGGGGCCGCGCTCCCCGCGCCACCGCGCGTGTCCTCAGGGAGCCTCTGCCTCCCTCCGCCTCCCCCGCCCCGCGTGCCCTTCAGCCTGTCCCTCCGCCGGGCTGACGCGAGAGGAGCGCGGCGCGCGCGCCGGCGGCAGGACGACGTGCGCGAGACGCACGGCCCCGCGCGGAGCGCCGGAAGGAGCCGGGCCGGGACCTCGCGCGTCGTGCGCGCGCCGCCGCCAGCCGCCCGCGGCCCCCTCCCCCCCACCCAGCGCCCGGCTGTGGCATCGCGCGCGCGCGCACTGAGGCACCGCCGCCGCCGCCGCCGCCGCCGCGGCTGCTGCTCCGGCTGCTGCAGGAGGCGGCGCTGGCTGGCGGCTGCGCTCGCTCCAGTCGGCAAGCGGAGCAGCGAGCGAGCGTGTGTGTGTTTTTTAAAGATGGCCGGAGCGGCGGCGGCGGTGGCCGCGGGAGCAGCAGCTGGAGCCGCCGCGGCAGCCGTGTCGGTAGCGGCTCCGGGCCGGGCCTCGGCGCCCCCACCGCCCCCGCCGGTGTACTGTGTGTGCCGGCAGCCGTACGACGTGAACCGCTTCATGATCGAGTGCGATATCTGCAAGGACTGGTTCCACGGCAGGTAAATAAGCCCCTTCCAGCCCCGCCGCCGCCGCCGGCCACCGGCCAACCGCCGCCTTCGCCGCTCCGGCCGCCCGCGCCGCCCTCCGCCCGGCCGCCGCACTGAGCGCCGAGGGGCCCCGGCGCCGAGCCCCCGGCCCGGGCAGCGGGGCGCGCGGGGCCCCGGGCTCGCCGGGCGCCGGGCGGGCTACGCGGGCTGGTGGGATCGCCCGGCCGGGCGAAGAGTCGCCACAACAAACGGGAACAAAGGGGACCAGCCGAGAAGTTGGCAGGGGGAGACCGGGGCGAGGGGACGCGTCCGGGGCAGGCGCCGGCGGAGGCGGCGGGCGGAGCGCCGGCCCGGCCCGCCGCCCCTCGCCGCACCCGCAGCCCGCCGCCGCCCCGCCCGCCCGGGGCTCCCGGCCCGGAGTCGCCGCCCGGCCAGCCGCCGTGCCCGGCCGGCCGTCGCGCCTTCCTTCCGGGCGGCGACCGGCTGGCCCCGGCCCGGGGTCTCCAGAAATTGCCCTCCTTCCCCCCGCCTCCGCCCGCGGGTCGCGGTCGCGCCCCCTTCCCCGGTCTTTATCAAACTTCCTCGGCCGCGGGGCGCTGAGACGGGGGCGTCGGTAGCGCCAGCCCGGCGGGGCTCCGCGGAGTAAACAGAGCAACAGATGAGGCACTCTCGGGGACTTGAAAGATGCCAGTCGGAAGTTCGGGCCGGGGGTCCCGGGCGGGGCGGCGGGGCGGCTCGGGTCGTGGCCTCCACCCGCCACCCGGGCGCAACCCGTCCCGGCGGGGGTGGAGCGGATGGAGTGGGCAGCGGGGCCCGAAGGGACAGCCTCTCGTCCCCAACCCCCCGCGTCGCCCCCGCGCCGCAGCCCAAACTTTACAAAGAGTGAAATTTCCTGTCGCCCGAGGGGCCGGCGACACCCGGGCGGCCCGGGGCTAGCGCCCGGGAGCCTGGTGCGGGCGAACTTTCGCCGGACGGTGGGGATTTCGGGTCGGGTGGCGGGGGCGGCGAGCGTCGCCCTCTGGCTCGGCCGCCGCCTGTGTTTCGGGTTTGACGTTTGTGAGAGCTTGGGCCGCCTCCGCCGCCGAGCCGCCGACTCGTGTGTTTTGTAATCAAAGTGTGAGGCTAATAAAGGGCGGCGCCACAGCCTCTTGACTCCGGCGTGGGAGGGATTCGCAGGCATTTAAACAAAGAAACTAGTTGAGGTTGGGCTCACAAAGTCCTTAT